>NC_135804.1:105951948-106251948 GCF_964213995.1 Mustelus asterias
GATCTGACTAAAGCAAAGGTGTAGAAGGATATTGCCAGAGAAAAGTTCCGGATTGGGACTAGAAGCAGAAGGTAGACATGAAACTCCACACTTCAGCAGAAAACTCCACTGAATCCTGGGGAAGTCCAGCTTCAATACACAAAGAGTGCAGAGTCAGAAGACCTGGCAGGGGTGAGCAACAAGAAAACCTGAAGTTCTTGGCCAGAACAAGTTTTAAAAAGCTTCTCAAAGAATCACAGAATCCCTCCAGTGCAGTCAGAGCAGTCTGAATTGCCATTTTAACATGCACCCTGAGTCATTGCCTGACCATGTGATGGCCCAGCTCACTCTGAACAAAAAAATAACTAAACTAAATCACAAATAATCAGTGGTTAAAAGATTTTGCAAAAACCAGGAATTGACTGCTTCACAACCCTAAAATATTTTGTGCAGGGAAGACTCAAAAAGATTCACACAGGATAAATCTGGGGAATCACTGCTAAAAATGTAAAACACTACTGCCGGTGCTCACCAAATTGACAAGCATGGGACACATCATCAAGAGGAAGCATACATAGCGTTATCTTGGATTTCCTTTTGGCATTTAAAGCTATGCACACTTCTAATTTCAAATGACCAGGGTTCAAAATTCTACCTTAACAGATCAGTTTGGACTCGTCAAGGTCCAGACCAGTCACAAAATTGAGGACATTGGTGAAAGAGATTCCTTAGGTACATGATTGCTTCAGGTCTAGACAAAAAGATAAAAGCTGTAAAGGTCAACACACTACTTTATTTGGTAAGTCCAATAGCTAACAAGATAATAGCTATACAAGGAATCAATGAATCCTCATCAAGATTTGATGAAGTTTTAAATCATTTGACATGTATTTTAATTTGAGCAGTAAAAAGACCCTTGAACGGGCAAAGTTTAACAAATGTGTCCAATAGCTAGGAGAACCTAAAACAAAAACAGAAAATGCTGGAAAATCTCAGCAGGTCTGATAGCATTTGTGGAGAGAGAATAGAGCCAACTTTTCGAGTCTGGATGACCCTTCGTCAGAGCCCAGAGCCAGGAGAACCTGAAGTAATCATGTATCTAAGGAGTCTCTTTCATTAATGAGCTATACACAATGGCTGAAGGCTGTGACTATGGTGAATCCGAGCTAATCAGGGACAGAATTGTTGGAGTGGTGGACAATATGCTCTCAGAAATGCTTCAAGCTAGGGAAGATTTGACCCTTGAAAATGCCATTCAAATTGCCAATTAATCCAACATGCATTTACAACACAGATCCATTGAAAAGAAAGAAAGCAAGCCATGGTACAGAGTGGCACCCACTATCCAGCTAGTAAAACAACAGAGGATCAGGCACACTCCAGGCCAAGGGGAGCAATGTCCTAACCACTCAGGCGACCACGCCAGCGCTGCAGAGCCAAGTGACCACAACAGGAGTGATCAAAGTCCAGAAATCTCAGCACAGAGTTTTCATTGCAACTGCAAAGGAGACTTCGGAAAGCAAACACAATCGGATGCACAGTCGATTCCAAGATGATTCACGAGGTTGAGGTACTACACCAAGAGGAAACATAACCATGCTTCCTGGGTAAAGTCAAATATCAGGGATTTTTGTTCTAGAATGCTAGCTTCTCAGTTTATGGTTATCTCATGAATTTTAAATTGGACTTGGGAGCGAGTGTTAGAGAAGGGGTACCAGCAGTAATGCAAATAAATAAACAGGAATACATTGTAAATACATTAGATAAGGACTTGGGGGAGGTATAGTATAGGAGTCTGACATAGAAAGGGTTAACATGGGATTGGATACCGTACCTCCCACAGTCTGATGTAAAGGAACACATGAACCCAAAGGGCATTCTGGGACTAGACAGAGATGTGTGCAGAGGCAAGCATGGAAACAGTTCTGAGCTTAGACCTTATACTGTGAATATGTATATAGTTACAAGTAGTTACTAACATTTATTGTTAAACTATACAAATCATCATCATAGAAACAGACAAGACTCCGAATCTCTTCATGAGACCTACTGAAATGCATTCAACATCTTACAACCGCACTGTGAAATAAATAGAACAACATAAACCTTATTAGTGCAGTCAAAGAACAACATGGATTAAAAATTACTGTTGGCATACCTCTTGCCCAATAATTGATGACCATAAAATTATTACCCACTTAATTTAAACAGGCTAACACTTCTCTTAAAACAGCAGACAGCTGACTGCCCTGTGAACAGATAAAGAATTTGTCTGTGGTTATCACCAATGGTAGTTTGTAGGTTTGAAACACAGAGAGCAAAAAATTAATCTGCTGCCCTTTTCAGGCACAGGTCATGATTCACGATCTACTCACACATAATCCTGTTGAAGCAGGCAGCAGACACACGTCACGCTGCCTCCTCATTTCCAAGCTTATAGTGTTTGGCCAAGCACAGCACATACTGCTGGCTGGCTGAGGGCCCAGCACTACGTGAGGCTAGCATTTGTTGCAGCTAACCTCCAATTCTTAAAGGTAACTGGTCCCTCTTAAAGGGGAACTGCATTCATTACAAGAAGGCTGCTGCTGCTAAGTGGCTGATTGGCTGCAAATGAACACAAAAAAGAAACAGGGCAGGAGGAATGAGAGAGAGATCCCAGGTTTGTGACTGTGGTGCTGGAGGTTGTAGAATAAAGGGTTAACAGAATGGATATGCTAATCTGTGATGCTGTGGCACTGACATCAGGCAGTCTTGTGCTCAGTAATGCAGCGTACTACACTGTAAATAAACAAGATTTGGAATTAATATCCCAATACGTTTGCAGCTCTTCCTTTCTAGGATCCTAGCTTAGCACATTCTACAACATTAGTGATGGAGGTCAATCCCCCAGAGGGGAGATGCCATGCTTTCACAGGGTACTAGGAGGCCCTCAAAAAACTCCCTCCAAAGGGAATAAGAGCAGCTGGCTGGGGAGGTCAACTCCGTAGTCTGCCCCAAGACTAGGCAGCAGTGCCACAAAAGCATAGGGATGGGCAAATTCAGTGCATGCATTCGCAAAGGAGACCTCCTATCCATGGCACCACAACCTCACATGCTGCTTAATGCACCATCACACACTCATCACTCACTCAGCAGTACTCCCAGGCACTCAGGACTCAGGCCTACTATCCAGATACCCCACCACATCCTCACACAATGATGCCGGCCTCACACTCACTTCTGTCTACCTCCATTTATGTCCAGCTATGCAGCTACTGCATTTTCTTTTGTGTTCACTTGCACAAAAATCATCCAAATAGAGCTGGGATCTGCAATCGGTGTGGGATCTGCAATTGCTGCAGGATCTGCAATCACTGTGTCACTGAGCAAGTGCCATGCAGCAAAGTCAAGGCCATACACAGCTTGGTAAAGCAAGGTCATTCAGGAGTTCTATCAAGGGGAATCAGATGAGGACATTGAAGAGGAGACATACAATAGACGGTTCATAAGCATGGACACTGAGATATATGAAATATTGGCCACCCCTGTCAGACAGCATGATGTCATCCTCAAGGAACATGAAAGAGTCTGGCTCCTAAATGGCACCGTGTATGTATCATGCAGAACAACCTTCCAGCAGCTATGCTTGAGCCACAGGGTAGCAAGGTGTAAGAATCACTCAGCGAGACAAAGGCACCCACAAAATAGACGTTAAGGGAAAGGGCAATGTTGGATAGGTCATTAAAGTTTGTTTCATTGAATGGGTTCTTTGAGTGTTTTTGTTGATACCTTTCATTGCGGGCTTTGGATTATGCGATGACAGAGTGTTACAGATGGAAGGGAAGATAAGGAATAGTGGAGACATTATGGTGGTGAAGGGACAATCTCCTTAGGGAATCAGAGTCCGAGATGTTCCCAGATAGACCGTGCAAAACAAATAGATCCCTGATGCCTCCTAGTTGCTTCATCTTCTTCTTTCTCCTCCTCTCCCAAAGGTGCATCTGGATTCTCAGTGGCAATGGCTGCACCCATGATATGATATTGAGGGTACAGCAGACCATCATGAACTTTAATACACGCTCCAGAAATTACTGTAGGGATCCTATTGCACAGTTCAGACATCACAACCATTGCTCAGGCACAGGGACAGTCTGCTCCATAATGTTTCTGGTGGCAGCATGGCCATCATTTCATGCTCATTATCCTTACATTGTTAGGTGGGCCTTAGACACCATGGGACAGCACAGTGCATTGGAACATAATTCTAGGAGCAGGGATAGGTAATTCAGCCCCTTGAGCCAGCTCCACCAATCAATACAGTCATGGCGGATCTCATTTCAGACTCATCTCCATCTTCCTGCCCGCTCCCCATAACCCTTCATCCCGTGACGAATTAAAAACCTACCTATCTCCTCCTTTAATTTATTTAGTGTTCCGGAGTCTACTAAATTCTGGGGTAGAGAATTCCACAGATTCATGACCCTTTGAGTGAAGTGATTCCTCCTCATTTCTGTTTTAAATCTACCACCCCTTAGCCCAAAACTATGGCCTCTCATTCTAGAATGTTCAGCAAGGGGAAACATCCGCTGTACATCTACCCTGTCAACCCCCTTTAGCATCTTATATACCTCAATTAGATCTCCTCTCATTCTTCTAAACTCCAGAGCGTATAGGCTTAAACTACATAATCTCTCAGCCCTTCATCCCTGGAATCAATCGAGTGAACCACCTTTGAACCGCCTCTAATTTAATGATGAAGGATTGTGGTTTCTGTCATGATTGCAGACATTCACTGACATAATAGTTTGTGGATGGTTGGGCACCAACTGCACATTAATGTGTGGTTCCTGTACCTCCCCCTGTTGACCTGCGTGTAGTCAATAGCTTCCTGCATCATTGGGAATCCCACTATCTTGACAAATTCACCTACCTACTCATCCTGCTTTGCTCTGCTTAGAAAGAATGCACTAAAGTCACCTAATGGGTGCTGCCTTGGACTGAAATGTTCACAAGTGCTCTTGTGTGAACCAGTCACAAAGATGTTTAAAGCCATGCTGGCTTTGACAGCCATTGGCAACACCGTCATGCCCAGGCCTGAGAATGCAGGTCTACTTGAAGGAGGTGGCAAAGATCTGTGACCACCTCCATTTTTAATCTGAGATGTCTCAGGCATTGCTCCTGGGGAAGGTGGAGGTAGAAGAAGTGTTCTCTGAAAACCTGTGATGTGTAGGGCCTTGTGTGGAGGATCTCACCTTCCCTCCAAACTGGAGCCTGTGCTTCATCTCCCTGTCACCTTGCAGACCCCTGATCTAGAAACATAAAGATAGGAGCAGGAGGAGGCCATTTGGCCCTTCGAGCCTGCTCCGCCATCCATCACAATCATGGCTGATCATCCAACTCAATAGCCTAATCCTGCTTTCTCCCCATAACCTTTGATCCCATTTGCCCCAAGTGCTATATCCAGCCGCCTCTTGAATACATTCAATGTTTTGGCATCAACCACTTCCTGTGTTAATGAATTCCACAGGCTCACCACTCTGATTAAAGAAATGTCTCCTCACCTCTGTCTAAATGTTGGCAGTTATCGCGAGGGGGATAGAATATAAAAGCAGAGAAGTCTTGCTGCATCTGTACAAGGCATTGGTGAGGCCGCAGCTGGAATACTGTGTGCAGTTTTGGTCCCCTTACTTGCGAAAGGATATATTGGCCTTGGAGGGAGTGCAGAGAAGGTTCACCAGGTTGATACCGGAGATGAGGGGTGTAGATTATGAGGAGAGATTGAACAGATTAGGTTTGTACTCGTTGGAGTTTAGAAGGCTGAGGGGTGATCTTATAGAGGTATGTATAAGATAATGAAGGGGCTGGATAGGGTAGAAGTGGAGAGATTCTTTCCACTTAGAAAGGAACCAGAACTAGAGGGCACAGCCTCAAAATAAAGGGGGGTCAGTTTAGGACAGAGTTGAGGAGGAACTTCTTCTCTCAGAGGGTGGTGAATCTCTGGAATTCTCTGCCCACTGAAGTGGTGGAGGCTACCTCGTTAAATATGTTTAAATCACGGGTAGATGGATTTCTGATCGGTAAGGGAATTAAGGGTTATGGGGAGCAGGCGGGTAAGTGGAACTGATTCACTTCAGATCAGCCATGATCTTATTGAATGGCGGGGCAGGCTCGAGGGGCTAGATGGCCTACTCCTGCTCCTATTTCTTATGTTCTTATGTAAATGGTCTACCCCGAATCTTCAGACTGTGACCCCTGGTTCTGGATTCCCCCACCATCGAGAATATCCTCCCTGCATCTACCCTATCTAGTCCTTTTAGAATTTTATAAGTCTCAATGAGATCCCCCCTCATTCGTCTGAACTCCAGTGAAAACAATCCTAACCTAGTCAATCTCTCCTCAAACATCAGTCCCGCCATCCCCGGAATCAGCCTGGTAAACTTTCTCTGCACTCCCTCCAGAGCAAGAACATCTTTCCTCAGAAAGGGAGACCAATACTGCACACAATACTCTAGGTGACATTGACATGGCTGCAACTATATCGTAAGAAGTTTAACAACACCAGGTTAAAGTCCAACAGGTTTATTTGGTAGCAAAAGCCACACAAGCTTTCGAGGCTCTAAGCCCCTTCTTCAGGTGAGTGGGAATTCCACTATATCCCCCATATCTTGGACCGGTGAATAAATCCTCTGCCCTCCAAGGACGCCTGCATCAACTCATCTCCAAAAACAGCTCACAGCACTTCCACAAACATTCCAAAAGCGGAGGTAAGTCAAAATCACCTCACCTGTAAGTTGGGTGCCGTCCCTTTAAGTAGCCATGATGTGGAGATGCCGGCGTTGGACTGGGATAAACACAGTAAGAAGTCTCACAACACCAGGTTAAAGTCCAACAGGTTTATTTGGTAGCACAAGCCACTAGCTTTCGGAGCGCTGCCTCCTTCATCAGGTAAGTGGGAGTTCTGTTCACAAACACCCTTCGTCGTCCAGTACTTCCCCGGAGCAGAGAAGCTACAACATCTTCTCTGGAGCTTTCAACATGTCATTGATGGAGACGAACATCTCGCCAAGGCCATCCCCACACTCCCACTTCTTGCCTTCAAACAGCTGCATAACCTCAAACAGGCCATTGTCCGCAGCAAACTAGCCAGCCTTCAGGAGAACAGTGACCACGACACCACACAACCCTGCCACAGCAATCTCTGCAAGACGTGCCGGATCATCGACACAGTTGCCATCATCTCACATGAGAACACTATCCAGCAGGTACACGGTACATACTCTTGCAACTCGGCCAATGTTGCCTACCTGATACGCTGCAGGAAAGGATGTCCCGAGGCATGGTACATTGGGGAGACCATGCAGACGCTACAACAACGGATGAATGAACACCGCTCGACAATCACCAGGCAAGAATGTTCTCTTCCTGTTGGGGAACACTTCAGCAGTCACGGGCATTCGGCCTCTGATCTTTGGGTAAGTGTTCTCCAAGGCGGCCTTCACGACACACGACAAGGCAGAGTCGCTGAGCAGAGGTGTTTGGGTTATTCGGGGAGAG
Source organism: Mustelus asterias (assembly GCF_964213995.1). Lineage (NCBI taxonomy): Eukaryota > Metazoa > Chordata > Chondrichthyes > Carcharhiniformes > Triakidae > Mustelus > Mustelus asterias. The sequence goes on from NC_135804.1 coordinate 105,959,461, forward strand.
GACATGTTAATTAACCTGTTTTAAATAATTATTTGTAAGTAGCCTCAAGGGGAATGAATAATGGCGAGTCAATAATATTGATATAAAAGCTTGGGACGGAGTATTGATTAAAAATTGCACATGAGCCTTAACTTCTCTTTCCTTTCAACGCTGGTCAGGAGCTGCACATTTCAAATGTATTCTGGCGCAAGAGATTTCACAAAATGGTGTGCCCAGCGCTCTCAGATGTTCCCAGTTCAGTGTGTGCAGCACTCCCAGTGTTGGCAATGGTGCTAGCTTCAGGAGTTGCTCCCATTGGCATTTCAATCATCAGAGCACACGGGTTTGGCAGCCAAGTTCTGCACACATGAGGACGGCCTCAACCGGGATCTTGGGTTCATGTCACACTATCTGTAACCCCCACGACTTGCCTGGGCTTGCAAAATCTCACTAACTGTCCTGGCTGGAGACAATACACATCTCTTTAACCTGCGCTTAACCCTCTCTCCACTCACATTGTCTGTACTGTGGTGAACCATTGTTGGTTACCACCAGGAGTGCTGAGCCATGGTCTGGCCAGTACTATGAGTCTGTAGATATGTTACTGTTGGGGTTAGGGTTGGGCTGTTCTACCTGTTAATATAGTCCTATGGTACACCCCAGTTGGCTCCGCCTCCTGGGAGAGGTATAAAGGTCACTGCTCTGCCTGGTGACCCTTTAGTCTGGGATTGTATATTGTATATAGTAGCTCCGTTATTGTTGGCAATAAAAGCCTTTATTTCCCGGGTACATCCTGCCTCCCATGTGATTTATCGCGCATCATGTACCTTTAACACTTGATTACCTGTAAAGACTCGCATTCCAACCATTATTTTGTAAATTGAGTTTGTGTCTTTATATGCCCTGTTTGTGAACAGAACTCCCACTCACCTGATGAAGGCGCAGCGCTCCGAAAGTTAGTGGCTTTTGCTACCAAATAAACCTGTTGGACTTTAACCTGGTGTTGTGAGACTTCTTACTGCCTTTAAGTAGCGCCAGTGTAGGAGTTCCTCGGGCAGTTGAGCATGTTCCGCTGGTCAGGGATTGACTCAGGCACTCGGTGCATTCCAAGCTGCCAAACCCGTGTGCTCTGATGATTGAAATGCCAATGGGAGCAACTCCTGAAGCTAGCACCATTGCCAACACTGGGAGTGCTGCACACACTGAACTGGGAACATCTGAGAGCGCTGGGCACACCATTTTGTGAAATCTCTTGCGCCAGAATACATTTGAAATGTGCAGCTCCTGACCAGCGTTGAAAGGAAAGAGAGGTTAAGGCTCGTGTGCAATTTTTAATCAATACTCCGTCCCAAGCTTTTATATCAATATTATTGACTCGCCATTATTCATTCCCCTTGAGGCTACTTACAAATAATTATTTAAAACAGTTTAATTAACATGTCCTCTCCCCGAATAACCCAAACACCTAACGCCAGGCTGTCATAGGGACAAGAGGCAGACACAGTGGCGGAGCCAGTTTTGAATAGATACTGTTGTCGGAGCATGCTGCAAAAATCACCGAGGAACATGATATAATCGAGGTAGATGTTCAATGAAAGGAATTGGACTTTGTGGAACCGAAGCCCCTACAGTGACTTATATTTTCATATTTTAAATATCTGTAACCATGCATGTGAAGTTATTTGTAAATCGATTACATTTTGGGAAGCGGCTGACACGCAAACCGATTAGAAATTAACCTCAGAGTTTTAGCACTCACATCGTCCCTCAGTCATTTCTAAATCTGCCGCTGCTGCAGACCGCAAGTTTGTGTATTTGGTTGTCTCCTTGCAACGATGGGGTGTCCCCTTGGTTAAGCTGTGGAAAATCTCAATTCTGTTTCCTTTATACTCCAGTTTCTTGCCTTCTTTTGTCAGGAGACAAATGTGAATTCGGCGCTGTTTGAAGCTATAATAATTTTTGGGGAGGGAGGATGGGTGTAGGGGGGAACCTGTCAGCTCTTTTTGAAACAGTTGTTCAACATTCCCTAGTTTTCCAGGTTGCAACATACAAAGTTAAAAGTTAGAACACCATCACTTTTTCCTTCCCCACACATTGGCACAATGTATTCATGTTTTAACTGAATGCAGGCCATACTTAATCCATTTATAAAGGAAATTCTGGAGCTGGGACAAGGGAATCTCCTGTTTGGGAAGTGTAATGAAGGACAGCGCTAACAATAACTGATTTTAATGTATTTTTAGTGTCCTATTCTATTGATAGGAACATCAATATTGGAGTCCTGCAGTTTTAATAACAGTATATTCTCTTGTAGTTTCTCTATTAGTTTAAGTCAAAAAATGCTAAACCACAGTCATAATCCACGTGACAATTCCCCTCCATGTCACCCTTAATGATGTTGTGCAAAAATAACCATCATACCAGGGTTAGGGAGCTAACGTTTACCCAGGCATGGTGAGATAAGGAGAGGAATTTGATTTAATTTGAATTATTGTTGTCACATGTATTAGTATACAGTGAAAGGTATTGTTTCTTGCGCGCTATACAGACAAAGCATACTGTTGATAGAGAAGGAAAGGAGAGTGCAGAATGTAGTGTAACAGTCATAGCTAAGGTGTAGAGAAAGATCAACTTAATGCGAGGTAGGTCTATTCAAAAGTCTTGATGGCAGCAGGGAAGAAGCTGTTCTTGAGTCGGTTTCTTATATGTCCTCAGACTTTTGTATCTTTTTCCTGACAGAAGAAGGTGGAAGAGAGAATGTCCGAGGTATGTGGGGTCCTTAATTATGCTGGCTGCTTTTCCGAGACAGTGGGATGTAGACAGCATCAATGGATGGGAGGCTGGTTTGAGTGATGGACTGGGCTTCGTTCACGACCCTTTGTAGTTTATTGCAGTCTTTGACAGAGCAGGAGCCATACCAAGCTGTGAAACAATTGGAAAGAATGTTTTCTATGATGCAACTGTAGAAGTTGGTGAGAGTTGTGATTTGATAAGTGGAATAATTAAATGAAAGCATCTAGCCAGTCTAGAGCTCTGTTACTTTTCAGCCAAATGTATGCTGCAGTATCGATGCTCTACAGCCTTCAACAAGAGGAAACCACAGCCCCAAACTTGAGTGTGGGAGCTGTGTATGTTGCTGACCATGTGTCCACCCCTACCTTATCCCACCACTACCACGTTCCTCAGGAAACGTCCATGTAAGCACTCTGCAGACTCCCAGCAGAAGCAGAAGACTGCCCAACTGCAAGATAAACAGCTGTCAAGCGATTCAGTTGGCACCAAACACACAACAGAATCTCTCATGGACAGCATCAGTCTATTATACTCACTTAGGTGCCAGCTGTATACATAAATACCCATTTTAAGGAATTGGCACAAATATGGCATCATGATTTCATGATTAATACGCAAAGACTCAAACATCTTTCACTTTTTTTTCATATTCCAGGCTTGACATATCCTTTACAAACCAAAAAAACAGACATTGAGATAAAATCAAAGCAAATTCAAAAAATACAAACAGTTTATAGTCAAGTTGGGAAAGGATCCTCCTCCCGTTGTCATTTTTAGCAATATATGTTTATTTTACATATCTGATAGTTTAATATATAAGTTTGAGATTTATTGGATGAGACCTTATCGAAGTGTGTAAGGCATTTAGTAGGACAATATGGACAGTGAGCATTACTTTCTGATACATTGTGGCAGTGAGTCCTGTTTTAGAAACATTAAGTATTTTTTCAAACACAGAATAATCAACATGGGAACGGATGGCCAGGAAGGCTGGTTCAGGTCAAGATAATGGAATTCAGAAACATTTAGATGATGTACTGGGAAGAAAGTATGGATTGCATTCTGGAAGATAGGGAAATAGACTGAAAAGAAATTCTTCATCCAAACCAATCTAATGACTTTCTAATGATGATGATAACTCTTGCTGAGGTACAATAGCCACCAGCAGCCTTCTGGTATCTCACACCAATGGGCAAGTTTGGCATGTGACCATAAGCAATACAGGGTTGAAATTGTGCCACTCTTCTGGTGCATTTCTATATCAAATCTGGCAAAGGGAGGCAGAATGGCCTGGAATTTGATGATCTAAACATGCCAGATCCTGGCCTTGATTGGACATTTCTACTGGATCTTTTAGGGGCCAGAAATACCTCACAACTTGTGAAAGGCTGGTGTTGCAAAGGAGATGGAACAGGGAATGATGTCAGGGACTTCGGGCAAGGAATTGCCTTTTCCTAGATCTATCAGAGGTCTAGCCTGAGAAAGAAGGTGAAGCCTCCAGAAGGTGCAGTTGGGGCAGTGGGAGGCAGGCAGGTGAAACCTGATCTACAGGACTGCCATGGTGCCATTTGTTTTGTTATTGACCCTTTACATGGTGAGTCCTCAGAATGTCCCAAAGAGTTTCACAATCAATGAATTACTTTGACAATGTAGTTACTGTTTTGTTGACAGGTTGCCAATGTACACAAAGGAAGATTCCACATACAGTAACTGGGTTAAATGGCTATATAATTTGTTATTGCTAATGTTGTTTGGGGAATGAATATTGATCAGGAAACCGAAATAAATCTCTGTTGTTCTTTAAATAGTATTGTGAGATCTGAGCACACGAACGGGGCTTCAATTTATATCTCATCTAAAAGTTGACACTTCCAACAAAGTAGTACTTTCTCTGTACTGCTATGAGGGCAGTTCAGATTATGTATTCAAGTATCTGGAGTGGGACTTGAACCCTCTGATTTTGAGCCAATGATATACAATACAGCAACAGGAGACAATTTTGGTACAATGTACTTATGTGGTATATTTTATGGAATTATTTACTTCTCCCTGTAATTCACATTTCACTTAGTTTGTTGGTAGGATTCAGGTTAAAATTCATTGAGTGAAACCAAAAGAGAAAATGCTGGGAAAACTCAGCAGGTCTGGCCTTTCTTTATTGTCTTTATTTTTCTTCAACCCCCCTCCACTCTTTCCCCCCTTTTTTATCCCCCCTTTTCTTACCTTTTCTCCCCCTTTGCTTCCCTTTTCCCCCCTTTTCTCACTTTTACTTCTCTCCCACCCATCTCTTCCCTCCCTCCACATCTTCATCTGTCACAGTTTACCCTCTTCAGCTTTCAGCTTCTCTGCCGTTTAGCCACCTTCTATTCTCTCTAAGGACTGCCATCAGCACCTCTAATCCTTTTCCCTTGTTTTTGTGGTTAAGACTCATCTTTCATTCCCTCACCCTACAGAATAGGTATCTCCAATTTTCTATGCCTTTTAGCTTTGGCAAAAGGTCATCTGGACTCAAAACGTCAGCTCTTTTCTCTCCTTACAGATGCTGACAGACTGCTGAGATTTTCCAGCATTTTCTCTTTTGGTTTCAGATGCCAGCATCCACAGTAATTTGCTTTTATTCATTGTGTGAAGCTCTTTGATATGTTTTGTGTGATTGTGTATAAAATATATTATGAATTGCAATCAGAAATTAAGCTAAAGAAATGTTGTTGATTAATCTAGGTGAAGGATCAAGCATTTAGAGATTTGTGGATGATAGGAAGAAGAGAAAACTGCATCCACCTTACTGCAACCAGACCACACAGGGGTTAAAATTGAATATCTCTTTCTCACTGTCGGATGAGTCTTCCAGGCCTCGCGAGAAAAGTCTGGGCACTCACCCCCGACTTGTATCTGTGAAATCTGACTGATCTCCCTTCCACTCAACCATCAATTTACCCAACTGCCAAGTGGATGGATGGCATCTGAGTTGCTTCACCTGCTGATAGCCCCTTTTCTATGCCTGTTTCAGGAAGACAAAATATTAATGACGCACTAGATCGTAAAATTGGTTGGTCTATATTAACATTCAAGGCTATGGACCAAGTGCTGGTGATTGGGATTAGGAACATAAGAACTTAGAGTAGGCCCCTCAAGCCTGCTCTGCCATTCAATAAGAACATGGCTAATCTTTTTGTGGATTCAGCTCCACTTACCCCTCCCCCGCTCACCATAACCCTTAACTCCTTGACTGCTCAAAAATCTGTCTATCTTTGCCTTAAAAACATTTAATGAGGTAGCCTCAACTGCTTCACTGGGCAGGGAACTCCACAGATTCACAACCTTTTGCGTGAAGAAGTTCCTCCTCAACTCAGTCCTAAATCTGCTTCCCCTTATTTTGAGGCTATGCCCCCTAGTTCTGGATTAGGTGGGAGGTCAGGTATTTCCCACATGTCGATGCAGACTCGATGGGCCGAAGGGCCTCTTCTGCACTGTATGATATTATGGTTCTCTCATGGAGATGGCCATGTAGAAGGCTCAATGGTCCCCATTATCTGGATACTCAGGAGTTAAATCCATGTTTGAGAGAGAAAAGGGCTGCATAGTTTTGATGTCCAAGAATTGAATAGAGTTGGTGACAGTGTCGTTAGCCTTGATTATTATTATTAATAAGGTATGCATAAAGAGTCCTATGAACCCTTTTCTTGGCAGGAGCTCTCTGAGGCAAGACTTCCACTTGAATGAGGAGAGAAAGTCCTGTCTCGAGCCAATTAATGCACTGGAGTACTAAAAGACTGTGGGACAGCTAGTATTAGCAGGGATACTTTCCCATTTGGTTTCAATTTGAAACCAAATTTCAATTGGTGGAATTTGAATTCAATAATAAATATCTGGAATTAAGAATCTACTGATGACCATGAAACTATTGTTGATTGTCAGAAAAACCCATCCGATTTGTTGAAGTGGAAACTTTCTTGCTTCTTGACTGTGATAGAAAGACCCAACAAAATTTGTTTCGACTAAATAACAAGCATTTATTTACGAATAACTGCATGCAGTATATGGCTGAAACTTGGGGTCAGAGAGCAGTTGGTTCAACTGCTGATTCTTCCACAAGTCCGCAATTACACAGAGAAACGGTTCAGTATTTATACATAAGCATTATCAATTTTCGTGACCAGAGCATATTCAGGAATTCGATTAGTAATAGAATCGTGAGCAATATCATTAATCAGGTTTTAACTTGCTGACCTCTTAGAACTCTTTGTCTCATTATTCATAACCTTATCTTGTCCTTTGATGGAACAGAAGAAGGTCGGTGACTCCTTCCTCCCTGACCTTATCTTGTTTTATTTACTCATACAGCCTTATTAACTCTTACAGGGGTCTGGCATTTTGAAATAGCTTTGGTCAGCCGTTCTTTTTATTGTAACAAATAGTTGACCAATTTTCCCATCATGCCCTTACTTAGTTCGTACAACTTCACAGGTTCACTAATGTGCTTTAGGGGAAGAAATCTGCCGTCTTTACCTGGTCTGGCTTACATGTGACTCAAGAGCCACAGCAATGTGGTTGACTCTCAACTGCCCTCTGAAAAAGGGCAACTAGGGATGGGCAAAAAATGCTGGTCAGCCACCCCATGAATGAATATAAAATGAAAAATGATGGGATGGGTCCCACTGACGGGGCTTTCATTGAGTCTGCCCCACAAAAAACTTCGGCTGTAAAAGAAAAGGACGCCCCATGCAGGAACTTAAAAATGGAAATGCCCCTCCCCCATGAACACCACAGTTTCAGCAGCCCCCTCCAATAAGCCCCCTTCCCCACTACGAAACTACCCACTCACAAATCCCCCCCTCCCCCACGCCCCATGGAACTTGCCTGGGCATGAACCTCTCCCCCTGAGCCAACCACTTCTCTGAACTCCTCTAGTGGGTTCTGCTCGCCAGGTGCATGCTGTGGGAGATCTGTCACGATTCACATCACCGTGCCCTAATGCTGATGTAAATGGACAATCTAACGGAGGGGGCATTATCAGGCAACAGGCCTGATAATTATATTGAAATGGGGGTCCCAATGTTGAACGTCAGGATTCTTGTTAGGTATTGTCAGGGGGGGCGGAGATAATTGGAATGGGAAATCCCAGCTGCCATGTACCACGTTTTAGGACTCCCTCGTACTTCCCGGCTGCCACAAACCCCATCCCACGAAAATGGGAGAGCATACAACCACCCCCCCTGGCCCCCCTCATGATTTAATTCAAAGAATTCGTCTAAGGTTTAATTGCTAGGCCCTACAGGATCGACAAACAACCTAGTACATGTGCAAAGCTTGACACATCACTCTCACTTCTTGAAAGAAGCCCGAGAAAGTTTTTATGAAATTGAACTCAAAGCAAAAGAAAACCTGCCTGATGTTGACAAGTGTGTGAATAAAAGGAAAAACAATGAGAATAAAATAAGTCAATGATATTGATGCATCAAATGCTGTTGAAATGCTTTCACCAAGAGGCAAATAGACTTAGTGCAAGGTATGTTTAGTTAGATTATTAGTCTTTTGTTGCACCTTGCCTATGTGTAAATGTAAAAATAAAGCTTTAATATTTCTATTTTCATTGTTTTTTTATTAGAATAATACAATTTGTTTTGATAATGTTATTGGCCTCTTTAAGATTGACATAGCTTAGAGACTCAGCATGTCAAAACCTGGCCCTGCTTTGAGGGGAACCTGTAGGTGGCGGTATTCCCATGCATCTGCTACTTTGTCCTTCTAGATGGTAAAGGTCATGGGTTTAGAAGATGCTGTCGAAGTAGAGGTTGCGGGTTGGAAGGTGCCATTGAAGTAGACGTCGTTGATCTGGAAGGTGCTATTGAAGTAGGGGGTCGCAGGTTTGGAAGGTACTGTCATTTAAGATAAATAACCATGGATGATTTTTCCTCTTCAACATGGAAGAGGGACAGATCAAATATAGTCCCCTTTGCCACTCCAACTGAGATCAAAGGGTTAAAATTCATGGCTCTTGTGTGCAATCCTGCTGTAAATGTGGCGGACAGATTTTCAGGCCCCAAGTAACTTAATGCATTCAAGGGACTGAACCTGAGTTCTTCCTGATCAACATGTTCCCACCATACCTGATTGTGCCATTACGAACTGTGCCCTGAGGATAGGATGCAAAGTGGAAGGGGTAATCCGAATCCAAGGTTTACTGTCATTTCAAAATCAGAACCGGCAGCTGAAGATACCATGCAGCAGAGGATACAGAAACCCTGGTTTGTGAAGACTATTAAAACAAAGTAGATTAGTTTAAAATAGGGACCATAGTGTGCCTTATATATATATCAAAGGCATCACAATATGCTTCACTTATATATTATACAAAGGTATTGTCTGTATAGACACATATATAATCATTTTTGAACAAGTATTATAGATTTAAACTATATTTTTGTATTTTCTTGTGAGCTTTGCCAACAAGCAATTTACACCTAGGCATAATGGAAAATAAGTTTAATTCGACAGACCACATTCTTTTGGACGAATGAAGCATAGAGCACATACCCTATTATTGGGCAGGCCTGGCAGTGGCACAGTGGTTAGCACTGCTGCCTCACAACGCCAGAGACCCAGGTTCAATTCCAGCCTCGGATCACTGTCTGTGCGGAGTTTGCACTTTCTCCCTGTGTCTGTGTGAGTTTCCTCCCACAGTCCAAAGATGTGCAGGTTAGGTTGATTGGCCGTGCTAAAATGACCCTAGTGTCAGGGGGATTAGCAGGGTAAATGTGGGGTTACGGAAATAGGGCCTGGTGAGATTGTGGTCGGTGCAGATTTGATGGGCTAAATGGCCTCCTTCTTGTACTGTAGGAATTCCATGATTCTATGAACCAAGGTTTTTGAAATGAATAGAAAGATTCAGCTTCTAGCTGCAATGAATAGACATATTCAGCCTCCACTGAAAAGGGACAGAAAACAAACCAGGGAATGATATTGGCAGCTTGCCCCATTTGTCCATGACAAGAACAAAGAAAATTGCAGCACAGGAACAGGCCCTTCAGTCCTCCAAGCCTGCACTGACCATGCTGCCCATTTGAACTAAAACCCTCTACCCTTCCGGGGACCATATCCTTCTATTTCCATCCTATTCATGTATGTGTCCAGACAGTGTATGTACTTCTTATGAGACTGGGATTTTTATATTGGGCCAAAAGTATAAGCGCTACTGTTACACCAGGTATCCAAACTCTGACCATGCAAAGAGATAGGATTCCTGTGTTTGTGCAGAAATACCTTGTCTGAGGGCCTGCCCTCTGTTGTGATATAATTAAGTTTATTAAAATTGGCCAATGATAATGATTTAGAAGATGGTGAGGTCATGGGTTGGTCACATTTGGTAATGTGTTATCAGTGAGAAGCATTATTTTGATAAATCCCATATCCTGCACATTCTGAATATTGGTATTTCCTTCAGACTGTTACCAATTCCTTTATGACTAAGGCAAAACGAAGAAAGGAACACTGTCTTCCATAGTGGTCCCATCTTAGAATGATATTGCTGAAAAGGTATAATCTTTAAAATATAGCATTGTAGGGAAAATCTATTAAGGTCTATAATTTGGAGAGGGCTACTACCTGCCGAATTGAGGGTGGTCTAGAGAAACAAAGCAATCACAATGAGACCCAAACTGGATGCAGAATTACAGCAGACTTTAATATTGTTACAATGAGAGACATGAACTCTAAGAAAGAGTCACCTCTGCAGAGAAAGGCCATTACCGAGTTCTTACCCTGTCCCATTGAAGCATATCTTCCTGGAGGTCATGTATAGAGCTCAGAGATTGTTTGCCATGTTCAATGGTGTTACATAGCAAGATTTTGGTTTCCAGGTCTAGGGTACATGTTAATAGCTCCTGATTAGTTGTTAACATACAGAGACAAGATCCACAAAATATTATTGTACATCCATTGTCAATTTTCAGACACTTACGCTCTGTCACTATAATCCCTCCCAGTATTCTGAGTTTCAAGGTGGTTCTGATTGTCTTCAAATACACAGATGCTTATTTTGCATCTCTTGTTGCATACCTGTTTGTATTTTAAATCAGCCCGACCCTTAGTTTTTGTTTTAAGATCTCCAAGTTAACTTTTGCTCTGCAATGGGTCTCGGCTTTCAGCGCCATGGTATATATTCCCACTAATTCCACTATCTAGCTATGTCTGTGAATTCCCAATCCAGTCATGGAACCTGACTCCCTTCGTGAAATCCATAACAGCAATAGAATGAACTGGCATGGAATAGAAGTTCCAATCCAATTTACTTATCCCTTACAAAGTAACATTCTCACAGAGAGTAAGGACTGTGCCACTTTATTTAATTAAAAATTTCCCTACATCTAATAAGAGCAGGATAGGCTATTGCAATGGTGGACAATGTTAACTTAATGCCTGGAAAAACACCCTCATGAAGCCTGTTTGGCTGGACAAGATTAATTTCAGATCTATCACATTTAATCTGGCAGGCAGATTTTAATTGTAGACATTGAGAAGAGTTATGCCTGTAGAATATGGATGTGATGGGATCTTTATCTTTCTTGAGTGTCATCGTGATTCTCACTTACCTGAGTGTACCTTAAGGCTGGAATTCTTCGACTTCACCTGCAGCTGGGATTCTCCGGTCCCACTGCTGTGAATGGAGATTTGGCTGAACGCCAAATTCTCTGTTCTCACTGGCACAGGCAGCGGGACATGCAAGACCAGAGAATTCCGGCCATATGTCTTCTATATGGTGCAACTTTACCAAACTGAACCTCATTTGCTGATTGATGAATATCCTTCATTGCCTGGGCTGGGAACTACAATGATTAGACAAGTTTAGTTAATACCTGAAGGATGGGGAGCGATTGCCAAATATCTTTGGCTTTCTGCTATTTTCCTCGAGAATTTGAGATAGGTGAAGTATTAAATGGTAAGAAGGAAAAAGGGGGTGAAGGAGAAAAGGAATGCCCATTGTCTTCCAATACCTTGGAACTTTATCAGCAGCGGGGATGGTGGAGTATGGCCTTCCCATCCAGGAACCAACTGAGACCTTTGGATTGCCAATTAAGAACTAATTACATGTCTTTTTCTGTCACCAGTGACATTTTACCCGTGGCTGGTGCATCCTTTGCCATGTGGGGAGATCTACCAGTAAAGCCCGGTAATCCCCTTGGAGCCCGTGAAGAGGACCCTATCAGCAAGGGCCACCCTTATGGAAACATCTTACCCTTGCCCTCACCAACCACCTCACCCACCCTCTCTGGGATCTCTCACAAGCCCTAATGACTCCAATCCACTTGAGTGCAGGTTCCCAGGACTGGGTGGAGGCCCAGCAGCAGCCATTGCTCCTGGTGGGACTGAAGAGCTGACATCCCCACAATTGGCTGGCAGCTCTTGGAGGTGGGTTCTCATCCTTTAAAAAGCTGGGGCACTAATCGCAGCTCATTGATTGCCACAGAATCCAGTCAGAGTTCCTCAAAACTGCAGAGAAGGGGTTCCCCCTGACTTTCAGTCCGCTACCAGGGCCACTTTGACAAAATTCAGCCCAAGGTCGATAATTTTACCTTTTATCACTGGACAAGGTACAAGCGGTAGGGAATTGTCCATCCAATTTAACCCTGCTTGATTTTAGTCTGAAGTTAATGGAAAATTTGACAAGGTGTGAAACAGGAAGATAAAATAATCCGAGATTTCTTTAGCTCCTTTTTCCCATTGTGTAGCTAATTTCCTAATCCCTCGAGCACTTCCTTAATGCTTCCTGAAGTATTGAAAACTGTCCATGTTCATTGTTTTCTGTTATACACTCAGCAAGATGTAACCAGAACAAAGTTGGGAATGCTGAGGTAGCAAGAGAGGCAGGATTAAGGAGTCAGCAGTGTGGCTGGAGAAGGAAGTAGGACAACATTTCTCAACCATGGAGCCTATAGAGGTAAGGACGTTTCAGAAGCAGAAACAGGTCTATCTCTAGGAAGCTAGAACTAGAGGGCACAGCCTCAAAATAAAGGGGGGTCAGTTTAGGACAGAGTTGAGGAGGAACTTCTTCTCTCAGAGGGTGGTGAATCTCTGGAATTCTCTGCCCACTGAAGTGGTGGAGGCTACCTCGTTGAATATGTTTAAATCACGGATAGATGGATTCCTGATCGGTAAGGGAATTAGGGGTTATGGGGATCAGGCGGGTAAGTGGAACTGATCCACTTCAGATCAGCCATGATCTTATTGAATGGCGGGGCAGGCTCGAGGGGCTAGATGGCCTACTCCTGCTCCTATTTCTTATGTTCTTGACCAATCTCTCACACAGAATTTCATGTCCCTATGAGATTATGTAGCATTGACAACAGGTATCTTCAGTCTAAATAATTAGATGTTGTAGTTAAACAATATATTGGAAACTGGTTAAACAAGGTCCCAGTAATAAAAACAGGAAATGCTGGATAAACTCAACAGGTCTGGCAGCATCTGTGGAGAGAGAAACATAGTTAACGTTCAAGTGCAGAGAACCGTCTTACAGAACTGATCACGGTAATTCTACAGAACAGATCACAGTAATATTTACTGTAAGAATTTTGAGAATCAGTCCATTATTTTGATTAATGTATCCCAACTTCTCAACAAAATTGGATATCAGAAAATGCTTATCCAAGGTGGTGTTGAAAGAGGAGCATGTTTTCACAGCTAGGCTGCTGCCTTCTGTAGCACTAAGTCCAGAGAGGACTTGGTCCATTTTCAGGAGTCCTACAGGGGAGCCAAGTCACTGCCTTCGGAGATAAATGAGTGGAGGGGAGAAGCCCTCACCTTGCCCTTATTCACCCAGACTCTGCAGTTATTGAATAATATTCTCATACATTATATCTACACTCAGCATAGACTGGGTGAGTTTGATTTTAACGCTTTGGTACCTACTTTTTATTTATTTATTTATTTATGAGTGTTTGCAATCCTTCATTTCTTAACTTCCTCCTTCAGACCCTGGTGATGCACAACAGATCATGCAGGGAGACAGAGTGGTTGTGGCAGCAGTTTTACATACATGTTGCAATCTGCAGCTACCAATAGTGATGGTAGAGGCTCCAACTTTCTTTCCATCACATGGCTGATCAGAAATCTACCCACTGCGCCACAAGACCACCTTTCCTCACGCCTGTAAATGTACTTACTTGTCTTTTCTCCACAAAAGTGGAGCCACCTAAAATTTGAGATACTAAAGCATCATAAAAGAGTTGGTTGCCTCAATGTTTGGGTGGTCAAGAAGTATTTGTGAGTGGAGAACCTATATACCCATTAGTTATCAAATACACTAGCAAAGGTTAAGATTTGTGCGTTCAGGTATAAATGAGATTTAAATGGTATGTTAAAATTTAATTCCTGCCAAGCAATCTCTGTGTGGCTGAAAATCTAGTTTTTAAAGCACGGGGTCTCATTCCCTCCAAATTTAATTGTCACTGTAGAGTGGTTTTGAAAGTCATTTTATTCATTTTCTTTCTGACTCCTTTATCTCTTCCATAATCTTTCATTCCCTCTCTTTATTTGTCTTCTGTACCTGATTTTTACATTGACTTAAATGTTCTAATTTATACCTCCTGGTTTACATTCTGCAGGGAAGGCGGGTGCATTTAACCTCAAAAAACCCACGGCTTTGGATTGGTTGGAGGTTAATGTTAAAAATCTGAATCCTACCCCAATCCATCCACTTTTGGTTTAATAGAAGTGGGACCAGAATGCACCACTAATCTGGAGATGGTGGGTTAATTAAAATATTAAAATGAGGATGCATGTCTCACATTTATGCACTATTTTAATTTTAACCTAGCAGCTACATGGATATATACTGATGGATCCAGTTAAGAGCCTTTCCACTACATCAAGTGATAGTTAAGATACCTGCCTCATAAATTCCTACAATTGGGCACCCTCCCCCAATGTTTCCTGCCCTTCCCTAAACTCAAGGTCTTTGACTCTCCCCAACTCAACACCTCTAATTTCCCCTCCCCACCAAACTCTCCCATGTTCTCAAACCAACTTCCACTGATAGTCCCCACTGAGTCCTCTGATTCCCATCCCTCACCTCCACCCCCCCTTCCAGTCAAGGTCTCCAGCCTCAGTACCCAAATGTTACCTATCCCCCAATCAAGGCTTCTAATCTGATGCAATATGCCTTTAAGGGATAGCAGCATGCCATCACTTTAAGGGAAATGTGCCATGTGATCCAGCCTCAGTTTCACTTTCACCTGGAGGAGGACACGGCAGATGTAGCTCTGTAGCTTTCTGTCCTTGTATATATGTTCACACACCTAGAATTAATAAATGAACCTACAGCATGTTTGCACAATACCTTAGTAGTGATTGATGCGTTTATATCATTATTAACACACATGACAATCTACCTAGAGGCCCCTGACATCCCTCAGCAAGGACTCCAATTCCCACCCCGAGGTCTCCATCCCACCGAGGCCTCTGATTTCCCACCCAAGGCCTCCACCCCATCCCAAAGAAGCCTTTGATCCCTCTCCAAGGATTCTGCAGTCTTTAGTCTAAGCTTTTCATCTTGCCCAATGCCACACGATTCGTCTCCTCTCCCCTGTGGGTTTGGATCCCCTTCCAACCTGGGATTCAGCAGAATGTTCTCCACCTAACTGAGAGTCAAACCTGTCGATTAGGCTGACTGTGGAAAGTTGTCAGGGATGTCACAGTCATGCTGTGAGCTAAAACTCTGCAGGGTTTAGAGAAACCTTCACTTCTGCAGCTCAGTAAGTTCAATTCTCCCCTGCATGCCTCTTTGAGATTTCTTCAATCTGACTAGTTGAAGAGGCCCGTTGTTGCTTACCCTGCTCACACATGTCACAGGTCTCCTGCCAAGAGCACCACAGTGACAAGTATCTCCAAAAATCACAAGCTGCCACTAAAAAGCCTGAGAAAGGTCTGTGGTGAGCTATCCCTTCACACTATTCACATAATCCAGGACATTGTGCAGAATCTTCTGGACATGGAAGATGCTCAGGCATCGGGATTACTTCCTGATCCTGGTCCCGTCTCGATGATAGTGGTTTCTGCTTGCCTACACAATCTTCCTGGAGGTGGCCAATTACAGGTCATATCCATGTTTGCCATTAAGGACTGTGAGTATTGGCAGGGAGGGAAATCACAGCACCCGTGGTTGTGGATAACTGGCAGCTATGCTGGTAAAAGTGGACAATGCCAATGGAAATAAGAGATTGTGAGGGATTTTCTGAATGCTTATCAAAATTTTAAAATCAGGTTGGGCACAGCTGTGAGGTCATCGGGATGACCTATGGCTGCAGCTGTGGCCCTCTCATCCTTGAGACTCGAAGAAGGGGGAGTTTAAAGGACTCAATATTGCAATGTCAACATCGGATCCCGAATGCAGAGTGGCTGCGAGACCCTTCACCCCCACTGATCGCCCCCGAGGCCCCTGCCCCCAGCTGACCCCACCCTCAAGCCCCGCACCTAAGCCCCACCCTAGGCCCCAACCCCTTGGCACTGCCCAATGCCCAGTGAGCAGTGCTAACATGCCCCTGGGCTTGGGCACTTTGTCTCTTGAGCAGTGCCAGGGGGCACAGGCTGGCAATGTCAGGATGCCCATGCCCAGGGGGCACCACCCTCCTGCCACCCGACCCCCTGGGGGGCCCCAATTGCCCCCCTTCACTCCAGCGGGGTCTCCCACTAGTTCCCTGAAAGTGGGGAGCTACTCTAAACCGCACCGGAGTGAATTTGTACAGGCGGGGTGGGAGATGTTATTGGGCCCAGAGAATTCAGTCCCGGGCCCGATAATGACATTCAAATAACATTAAAAATAGATTAAAATTACTTACCGGGTCTTCCCGCCAGTTTCCTGTGTGGTCCCGACCGTGCCAGATTTCCGGCGGCTTGAGACGCGCATGCGTCGGGAACGCATGTGTGAATCCCGCGAATCAGCGCACACATGCATCTCCCGCGGGTCAGAATGGGAGAATTGCCCCCATATCTCTTTGCAGTCTCTTTGTATCTTTCTTACAGTTGCAATCCCACCTACTTTTGTATTGTCAGTAAACTTAGACACATCTCTCTCTCTTCATCTAAGTTATTAATATAGATTGTAATTGCCTGAAGCCCCAGCCTTGATCCTTGTGGTATTCCACAAGTCACTCTTTGCCATCTTGAAAATACCCAATTCATCCCTACTCTCTGCTTCCTGTCTGTTAACCAATCCTCTATTCATGCTAATTTATCACTTCCAACTCCATGAGCCCTCATCTTGTGCTTTAACTTTTTATATGGCACTGTGGAGGAATACAACAATAAACACTCAGTTATAAGAATTATAAACTATAAATAAGGAATTATACAATTAAAAATAGTGATTCGCTTATGAGGTAGGGATTAAAAATTAAAAGTAGAGTTTATCTGCTGGACAAAGACAAGAATTTAAAAAACTTATAAACATGGTCAGGCTTATTGTGTGTATGAGGACAACAACATCCTGTAACATTGTTTACGATATATCCCCAATACAAGGCAGTTCTGAAAAACAACTGGGACTGGCCTTTATATCACCCCAGCAAGATATTGATAAATTATAGGATACCACAACCTAACAATACAAAACCTTAAGGATTACCCTAAACGACTTGTTAACTGAATCTTGGACACTGGGTGTTGTAAGGAAGTGACCACTGTCTGCATCTCTCAGTATTTTGTTTGATTGAAGGATTTTGGCGAAAAACAAATGTTGTCCAGCATGAATGTTCGACATGTTCCTTTGTTGAGCAGAGTTCCCGGACCCTTAAAATATCCGTGTAATCATAATCTATCCAAAACTTGTTAAAAAGGCTACCTGGAGGACAGTATATTCTCATAGAATCCCCACAGTGCAGAAGGAGGCCATTCGGTCCATCGAGTCTGCACCGACCACAATCCCACCCAGGCCCTATCCCCATAACCCTACTTATTTACCCTACTAACCCCCTGACAACAGGGTCAATTTACCGTGGCCAATCACTGCGCATCACTGGACTGTAGGAGGAAACCGGAACACCCAGAGGAAACGCACACAGACACAGGGAGAATGTACAAACTCTACACAGTGACCCAAGGCGGGAATTGAACCCGGGTTCCTGGCACTGTGAGGCAGCAGTGCTAACCACTGCGCCACCATGCCAGTACTGGTAGCTCCTTTCCTTTGTAGAGAGTTCAATCAGTTCTTCAAACCAATTTAAGTGTCTATGAGGCCTTTTTCTCTCAACCTTAAGTAAGAGTGATCATCTGAGGAGTACTCCTGTTCCAGAACAATCCCAAAAAGGGATTTGGATTAAAATCCACTTCAGCATCTTATTATGAATGCCTCTTGGAAATCTAGGTATACTTCATCTACTGGTTCCCCCTTATCCGCCTTATTAGTTACATCCTCTAATACATTACGGGCGGCACGGTAGCACAGTGGTTAGCACTGCTGCTTCACAGCTCCAGGGTCCCGGGTTCGATTCCCAGCTCGGGTCACTGTCTGTGTGGAGTTTGCACATTCTCCTCGTGTCTGCATGGGTTTCCTCCGGGTGCTCCGGTTTCCTCCCACAGTCCAAAGATGTGTGGGTTAGGTTGATTGGCCAGGTTAAAAATTGCCCCTTAGAGTCCTGGGATGTGTAGATTAGTGGGTAAATATGTGGGGGTAGGGCCTGGGTGGGATTGTGGTCGGTGCAGACTCGATGGGCCGAATGGCCTCCTTCTGCACTGTAGGGTTTCTTCTTCTAAAACATTTGTCAAACAGGACTTTCCTTTCATAACACCATGTTGACTTGTTCTAATCATACTATTCTTTCCTAAGTGCATTGTTGAAACTTATTTAATAACAGATTCCGGCACTTTCCTCATGATTGATATCAGGCTAACTGGACAGTAGTTCCCTTTTTCTCTCTCCTTTTTTGCATTATGATGTTACATTTGCTATAATATCAGAAGTGATTACTATAGTTAAAGGAAGGTAATCAGCTAGGGTTGGGCAATGTGAGATGACCAGGTAAGTATTCTGCTGTTTTGTTTTACTTTCCATTCACGGAATTAGGGAGTTAGCAGACATTTCATTGGGAAATAAAATGGATTACACAGAGTTCCTGATAAAGTGGATTATGGGTGCTTACATGGTCTCTAGAAAATAGGAATGTTGGCCAAATGGTCTTCTCTTGTCTCATGACCCCTTGCATTTTTATTATACTGAATTTCTGCCTTAATATTTTACAATGGTGAAATATCATTGGTAGAGACATGCAATAGACATATATCAAAACTCACAAAGGGAACCTTATGGCTGTTGGTGACATGTGATAAACACATGCATTCTGTTCGAAGTTCAGCTTGGAAGAAAAAGCAGACAGACACAAATATAATAGATAGAGTTTCTGCCATTTGTACTCTTTTAGCATAGGAAAAACAGAACCGATTATCAAGCAATAAATCTGATGACCTAATCTGTTCCCAAACATAAAGCACTGCATATGAGTGCACTTTGCACTGCATCTTACATGTTATAATATATAGATTATATTATATTTTGTGGTATTTGGTTGTTAAATTCTTTAGGTTTTTAATCTCACACATTTAGCAGATGGCAAGAGACGCATTAAGTTGTGAACGTAATTCCAAGCTGATTGTCAGTTAAAAAAGGGACCATGTACACCTTAGCAATGCATCCCTGACCATCTGTTCCTTCATATAATACACAGTATATTCCTTTCACTACCCTGTTTCTTAAATGTAGCTGAGTAGACTGCAGAGGTGAGCAGCTGGTTTATAATTAAACACAATTAATTGATGCTATGAGTTCCACATTTTTCCCTTCTGTGGAGGTTGAAACCCCATGAGCAATGGAAGGCATTGTGACATCGAATATTATTCCTTATTGGATGTAAAACGTGAAGACATGAACATATGAACATAAGAAAATGGTAGGCAGGGAAAAACCACGTAGTCATCAAGCCCAACCCATATCATGTTAGCTCAACCACCATGGTTAAACACTCTTCCCGAACCCCCCAATACTATTCCTGAATTATTCTTTGATATGGATATGGCATTAAAGTGCATTTCTACTGGCTATTCTGCATTCTACATTTGAGAGGAGATTCCAGGAAGTAAGAGAGATAGTCTTTGAATTGTTTTGATTATTTCCAGTTTTCTTGTCTTCTATTTGGCCATATGATGTTTCTCCTCAGCCCATTTGTGTCCTTATCTGATGGAAGCAACTACACTTAGATTCTTGCAGATGGTCACTCCATCACCTGTGAGTGATCATGAACACTGCCTGATTATTTTCCCCCTTCTGTGAATTTGCTTCCTGGCTTGTGTTGATTTAACTGACTCCTGCTAGCAAAGCATTGTCATAGAGCATTGCGCCTAAAGAGGAAAACACAAAAGTTAGCCAGTGTCGCCTTTTTTCATCATTATCCAGCATTATCCAGTCCAAAAATATGCAGATTAGGTGCATTGGTCATGGTAAAATTTCCTCTTAGCGTTCCAAGATGTGTAGGCTAGATGGATTAGCCATGATAAGTGTGTGGGGTTACGAGGATAGGGCGGAGGAGAGGGCCTGGGTAAGATACTTTGTCAGAGAGCGGGTGCAGACGCAATGGGCTGAATGACCTCCTGCTGCACTGTAGGAATTCTATGATTTCCCGCTGTGAGATTTGTGTGTGTGAACATTAAGTGAGGACAGAATTGGATTTGAATATGATGTCTCACCATGTATAATGTTCAGCCTGTACTGTTCACTCCCTGTCTCGATCACAGATGGAGTTGTCATTTGGGTAAGGTACTAGTTGGCAGGCAGCAGCATGAATCACTGTTTCCGGGCATGACAGGGCAAAAATGGATAAAATAACCGGAATGCATCACAGAGGGGGATATTGAAATCTTGCAGCGAACGATTTAAACTGGAGGGATAACTAATCAATGGAGAATTGTCAATGGGGTGGGGGATCACATCCACAGGAAGCTTGGGTTGGAGCTAGCATTACAATAATGGTATTGTGGAGTTACCTCACAAATTCCCAATGAGCCAAAATAATAATGTAGTAGTAGATAATTGTCACAGTAAGAAGTCCCACAACACCAGGTTAAAGTCCAACAGGTTTATTTGGTATCACAAGCTTTCAGAGCGCTGCTCCAGGAGCTGCGCTCCGAAAGCTCGCAGCTGCGCTCTGAAAGCTCATGGCACCAAATAAACCTGTTGGACTTTAACTTGGTGTTGTGAGACTTCTTACTGTGCCCACCCCAGTCCAATGTTGGCATCTCCACATCATAGATAATTGTCAGTGTTAGACAGGGGAGATAGTAAATTCCGATTTTAAATTGACTCGAGAAGCGTTTCCTTTTATTAAAGTGCCAAATGTCTGTTATTTCTAACATTGACCATGTTTTAAAAATATAGATAGTCCAGGCAGGAGTGGATCTTCTGCTAATTGGCTGTATATTTGCCAGAAGAGGTACAGAAATCCAGAAAGCCATTATTGCCTGTGGAGTTTCATTGGCTCTTCCATCGAAGTTAGGTGGACAAGCAGGAGAAACTTCAGAAAATCATCCCCCTTCTCCTTACTACCTTATAAGTTTAAAGTCCTATTGAGCCCTTTCGATTTTGCCATTGTCCTTAAAAAAGTGTATTTTAAAAAAATACCCTTTTTCATGTAAATGTTCCGGACATGGTCAGATTAACATAAATTTGAAATGAACCCCAGTCAAATGTGAATCAAAAGAAAATGTATTCACATAACAAGATGGAAGAAGTTGCATTGATATAACATTTTTCACAAACTGGGAATGTTCCAAATATGTCACAACCAATAAAGCGCTCCAACGTAAGGAAAGGCGGCAACCAATTTGCACACAAGAACCTTTCAGAAATATCAATGAGATCATACTGTGGGATGATCATTGGCCAGGATGCCATGGCAGGGGGGTTTTCCTCAGAGCTGTTCCTGCTCCCATGCTGTGACTTTGCCAGTAACAGAAGTAAACAGGGTAAAGACTACAAAGCGGGAGTAACGCTGAGGACATTCTCAGCCCAGGAGAATTCCCCTCCTGCTCTATGAAAATCGTCTCCTCCTTTTTGGAGGGTGCATTGGCATCATTTACGCTCCCATGAGAAAATGGGCAGACTCTCAGTTTAATCCGGAAGATGACACAAACGGTGTAACACTCCCTCAATATTGCAAGCCGAGGTTATGTGTTCAGGTCTTTGATCGGGAAGGCTCCCCCTTTGTAATCTTTAGAAATCACAGTGAAATGATTAGTCAGTAATAATCTGAGATTTAAATCTTACATTTTTTATAAAATCTGGCACATCTGTTTTCATATTTTTGTTCTATGACATTCCACTGCTTTTGTTAATTTACTTCTCTTTCCAGAAGCACGCCAGTAATTCAACCCTGGATGCTTTGAGGCTGGAAAGTGGTTGTCAGCAGGTTATTTGACCACAGCAGTATGGCAGCTAATCCTGCTTCTGACCTGAATCAATGACCATATCCACGCACTCTCCAGCAGGGGACACTGCGCTGCAATCTGGAATAGGAACTGTCGCTAAACTTCTCACTCTCTGAGCCAAGGACACTTATTCCAGCTGTGTTCACTGGTGTCTGCGGAGAAAATATATTTGCCGTGTATTAGTGCCTGAAGGGTTAATTCCAGTCGCATGCGACAGGACAGGAAGAAAAAGACGGCTTGTTTACAGTGGTTTCGTTTTTTTTTGACGTACTGTTGTGAAGAGTACAGGCTCCTGGATCACTGAATCACCACTGGGATCAGTGAACAGATGGGCCCTGCTTCTCACATTTTCCAGGATGCGGATTAGAACTCGATGCCTTCATGTCGGAAATCCCTTACGTCTGGCATTGAAGTGATATGGTCATCACAGGGAGCCCTTTAAAGCAGACATTGGTTTCTTTATGCGGGCCTTATAGTCATTTAAAGAGTCGATTGGGGGGAAGGGGGGTGGGGGTGGACAGGGGGTGATCCAAGGTTTCAATTTCACATCTTACAAAATGACTTTCTCTTTCTTACAGTTTCACTGCCACGATCGCCTTGCGTGCAGGGTAAAAAAATAGCTGCAGTCAGCTGTGGAGATTGAGCTTGCTTCTGACTCTTTAACTACCAGGACTTTCAAGAGCAGTGCATTTCCTTACTTGCTGGTCTTAGGGATTTGTACAGTGACTGTTATGGCAGATACAATCTCCTTTACAATTTTTCTGCCTTCTCATCTGAAGGTGCTGTTTATCTGTTGTAGAATATGTTAAGACCCAGGGTGAAAACTCCAAGGTATTTAGTGAAGTTAGCCTAGATTCTATGTTTTACATTCAATTTTGGCATGGGTGAGCATAGGGCGATTCAAGTGACCCATCAGGAAGATTTTATGAAACAAAGTTTATTTAAGAACACAATATAATAAAAAGAATCAGCATAACTTTTACCAAGTACAAGACATAAACATGACACAGTATAACAGCTAGCTATCTCTGTTCCAATTTAAAAGTAACCTCATAGGCATACACCCTTCTTCAGAAATAGTCAGCATTAAAACCAGTATGCTCGCATGATAGTAGATTTCCAGCTTTTAACACCTACAGACAGAAATCTGAACAGCCATTTTCAGAGTAGGATATATCCTCAAGACAGCAAAGCAGAAAAGTAAACCTACTGTGCTACCGTGCCGTACCGGGGCGGCACAGTAGCACAGTGGTTAGCACTGCTGCTTCACAGCTCCAGGGACCTGGGTTCGATTCCCGGCTTGGGTCACTGTCTGTGTGGAGTTTGCACACTCTCCCTGTGTCTGCGTGGGTTTCCTCCGGGTGCTCCGGTTTCCTCGCACTGTCCAAAGATGTGCGGGTTAGATTGATTGGCCATGCTACAATTGCCCCTTAGTGTCCTAAGATGCGTAGGTTAGAGGGATTCGCGGGTAAATGTGTAAGGATATGGGGGTAGGGCCTGGATGGGATTGTGGTCGGTGCAGACTCGATGGGCCAGATGGCCTCTTTCTGCACTGTAGGGTTTCTATGATTCTATACTCTCTATCAGTTCCCAGTTTTCACACTTCAGCGACAGGAAAGGATAAGTCTCTCTATGTCGTTTCCAAAACAGCATCTGAAAAACTAAGCTGGAATTCTGTGAGAAAAAATAGCTGTCCCCAATCATATGACCTGAATTCAATTATCCCAATCAAGCTCTACTCTGCAATCCCTGAGGAACACTAAAACAAAATAACGCTGCATTAGTTCCGATTAGAACAAGCATGTCATTATACTGCTTCAGTAACAATAGAAGATACTGGCTGCAGACAAAATAGCTCTGACAAAATGCCAGGGACTGCTAGAAACATCCTACTGGGAGCATGGTTAAAATACATTTCTTAAAGGCACAGTATCATCACAAATAATTCCACAGGTATCACAGCTCTTCAGTACTTTGCACTCAAGACCATTCTTTGGGCTTGTACACTGTGGCCTGAATTATGCTCCTGTCGCTGCTGTAGGGTTGGGTGGGACTTCCTCTTACCATTCTGATTACACTGCAATCTCCTCGGTCAGGATTATATTACTAATCCCACTTATATTTCAGCTTTATGTGCCTGATATCCCCTTCAAGAGTAAATGATAGGAATTGCAGAACAAGGGAAGAGATGGAGAAATTGGCACTGAAAACATTTTCCTGGCTGTTATACTGAAGTTATTCTGGCTGCCTACAACTCCTGTGTAAAATCTAAACTGATAACACTTATTGGCATGTAATTCCACGGGCAGTTCTGTCCTCTGGTAGCATGTGCAGGTAGACTTCTTCAGGTGCAAAATTAGATTTTCAGTGGCAGTAGGACATTGAACCTCAAGGACATTACATCTAAGCCCCAGCACATCCTCATCTGACATGCACACTTTCCAAGAAGAGCTAATGAATAGTCATCAAGAATAGAAAGCTTGGCTGGTTTCTTCCTCTTACTTATTTCAAAGACACGGAAGTCAGAATGTAGTGAGCTGCTGGAATACTATGGCATGGTGCCTGCTGACTCTCTGCATGTTTTCAGGAGGGAAGCTGGATTGGTTCCAGACTGAGTCAGAGATTGCAGTTTATAGAACTTCTTCATAGACAACATTTTGTCTATAGAATTTCCTATACTGGTTTCAATTGCGTGAGTAGTTCTGGAGAATACTTTTCCAGTGTATTTTCTTCCTTACTGGCCCTGGGTTTTTCCTTTTTTGTCTTTTCCAGAAGATTACACACATTCAGGGGTAAGGCAAGAATCAATATTTAGTCATGATGCTCCAACCATCATCATGTGGGTAGGCTGAATGGAACAACTGGCCTTCGCCTGCCTATGAATTTCTCATGTTGTCATGTGACCAACTCAAGAGACAGCAGCTAACTCAACACACACAGGGGATTGACCTTGGATTGTTCTTGGTGTACAGGTTGGGGAATCATTTTGATCGTAGATTAAACTAAATGCAAATATAACTGAATATTAATCATGTTCTTTCCTCCTCACCATAGCCACTCTAAAGCTGACTGGGATGTTTGTATATATGAGTGTGAGTGTAATATGTGCACATAGTTGTGCTAATTTGGCTCAATCAATCAATACTGATTAAAATAGTTTAAATAGCTCACACTTCCTCAGAAATTCTCCCAGCCTGCTGTGGGCCAGCAGACAGGATTTCCAGCATCGTCAGCTCCGTGCCAGAAATCAGTAATGATATTTAAATATTGCCATTTAAATACCATTATCAGGCCCAGGACTGAGGTTTTTGAGCCCGCTAGCTTCTCCCAGTCCCCTGCCACAATTGTTCACTCCAGCGGGGTTTACAAAGGCTCCCCACTAATGGGGAGCTGGCGGCCCAACCCCACTGGCGTGAAGGGAGGCCATGGATGCCACCCCCCCCCCCACCCCCAGGATGTCGAGGGTATGGAGGAGGGCCCTGGGCATTGCCTGGCTCCCTGGCACTGCCCAAGGGGCAAAGTGGCAATGCCCAAGGGGCACATTAGCATTGCCCACCGGGCATCGGACAGTGCGAAGGGATTAGGGCCAGAGGGGGCAGAGCCCGGGGGGAGATCATGGGGGTGGGGTGTCCCACTGCCACTCTGCAGTCAGGGTCAGTGGCAGAGGAAGGGAAGGGGTCGATCGGGACTGGCCATTGGGGTGGGAGTGGGTATTGCCAGGGGGTTCAGGGCTGCTGGGAGGGGTTGGAACTGGCGTGGTGGGTGGGGGAGATTGTGATTGCTGTGGGGGGGGGGGGGGGGGGGGACATCGGGGCTGGTCCAGCGATGTCCGGGAGGCCAGCAATCGGGGGGGGGGGGGGGGGGGGTGGTCGGAGGGGAAGTGATGCGGGGTTGCTGTGCTGGCCAGTGATTGAGCTGGCGAATGATCGGAAGACCGGAAGCAAGGGGATACTGCGCATGTGCCGGTCTAGGCTCCGACAGATTGGTGCATGTGCAGTGGCCTGCTCAGCTATGCTGCTGGCCTCTCCAGTGGGTATAGGCCCTGCCCACTGATTGTCAGCGTGGATCTCTCTGAGGCTCTCCACAGTGCACAGAATGCGGCAGATTCATTTTGAAAATTCAACAAAACAAGCCCAGCGGGACTTACTCCCATTTTACGCACATTTGGCACTTAGGATTTCTTTGGGAGAATCCCGGCCATCACACTTCAAATCTCAGTTCTCGGGCTGCCCTGTACATAGACAACGAATAAAGGGGTGAGATTAATTGGTCAATTACGAAAACAAAGAACAAAGAACAATACAGCACAGGAACAGGCTCTTCGGCCCTCCAAGCCCGCGCCGCTCCCTGGTCCAAACTAGACTATTCTTTTGTATCCCTCCATTCCCACTCCGTTCATGTGGCTATCTAGATAAGTCTTAAACATTCCCAGTGTGTCCGCCTCCACCACCTTGCCCGGCAGCGCATTCCAGGCCCCCACCACCCTCTGTGTAAAATATGTCCTTCTGATATCCGTGTTAAACCTCCCCCCCCTCACCTTGAACCTAATACCCCACGTCACCACCGACCTGGGAAAAAACTTCCCACCATTCACCCTATCTATGCCTTTCATAATTTTATACACCTCTATTAGGTCACCCCTCATTCTCCATCTTTCCAGTGAGAACAACCCCAGTTTACCCAATCTCTCCTCATAACTAAGCCCTTCCATACCAGGCAACATCCTGGTAAACCTCCTCTGCACTCTCTCTAAAGCCTCCATGTCCTTCTGTAGTGTGGCGACCAGAACTGGGCACAGTATTCCAAATGCGGCCGAACCAACGTTCTATACAACTGCAACATCAGACCCCAACTTTTATACTCTATGCCCCGTCCTATAAAGGCAAGCATGCTATATGCCTTATTCACTACCTTCTCCACCTGTGACATCACCTTCAAGGATCTGTGGACTTGCACACCCAGGTCCCTCTGCATATCTACACCCTTTATGGTTCTGCCATTTATCGTATAGCTCCCCCCTACATTAGTTCTACCAAACTGCGTCACTTCGCATTTATCTAGATTGAACTCCATCTGCCATTTCTTTGCCCAAATTTCCAGCCTATCTATATCCTTCTGTAGCCTCTGACAATGTTCCTCACTATCTGCAAGTCCAGCCATTTTCGTGCCGTCCGCAAACTTACTGATCACCCCAGTTACACCTTCTTCCAGATCGTTTATATAAATCACAAACAGCAGAGGTCCCAATACAGAACCCTGCGGAACACCACTAGTCACAGGCATCCAGCCGGAAAAAGATCCTTCCACTACCACCCTCTGTCTTCTGTGACCAAGATGTGGAGATGCCGGTGTTGGACTGGGGTGAACACAGTAAGAAGTCTCACAACACCAAGTTAAAGTCCAACAGGTTTATTTGGTAGCAAACACCATAAGCTTTTGGAGCGCTGCTCCTTCGTCAGATGGAGTGGAAATGTCCGCTCCGAAAGCTTATGGTGTTTGCTACCAAATAAACCTGTTGGACTTTAACCTGGTATTGTGAGACTTCTTATTCTGTGACCAAGCCAGTTCTCCACCTATCTAGCCACCTCCCCCTTTATCCCATGAGATCCAACCTTTTGCACCAACCTACCATGAGGGACTTTGTCAAACGCTTTACTAAAGTTCATATAGACGACATCCACGGCCCTTCCCTCGTCAACCATTCTAGTCACTTCTTCAAAGAACTCCACCAGGTTAGTGAGGCATGACCTCCCTCTCACAAAACCATGCTGACTATCATTAATCATTTATTCCTTTCTAAATACGCATACATCCTATCTCTAAGAATCCTCTCCAACAACTTCCCTACCACGGTCGTCAAGCTCACCGGCCTATAATTTCCCGGGTTATCCTTCTTACCCTTCTTAAATAATGGGACCACATTAGCTATCCTCCAATCCTCTGGGACCTCACCTGTGTCCAGTGACGAGACAAAGATTTGCGTCAGAGGCCCAGCGATTTCATCTCTCGTCTCCCTGAGCGGCCTATTTGAGCATTACTTCACACATTAAATAATTAATGCTATTTGTCTCATTATTCAGATGCTCTGAATGACCGGAAACCTTTAAGATGGTCAAGTTTACCAACAAAAGCCAAATCAACCCAGACACATTGTTCTGCTCACAACATTACAGTTCTGTAAGTATTATGCAATGTTATTATCTTACAATCCCTGTAGTGACCGATTACCTTTTTTATAAGGTAGATTTCTCAGTGGCCAATGAAAATAACTGAGGGGCAAGCTTTAAGACTTTTATTGTAAAAGCAAACTAAACCCAACATAGATTACATATTATTTAACAGGCAACTATTACGCCAAAATAAAGAAAAGGTACTTTCACATTAACTAACTAATGCAACCAAAATATGCCTTGTGAAACATTTTGGCTGTGATTCTCCCAGTTTTCTTAGTGGGATTTTCAGAATGAATCTCCAACACTGAGCATTGCAGAGTGCCTCAGCGTAATTCACTCTGAAAATCAGGGGCTGGGCTTATTCCCACCCGAGAGGCCGGCAGCATAGCCCTGAGTGGGCCACTACGCATGCGCCGATCTGTCAGTGCAGTAGTCCCGCATTGCCAGCCTCCAGATCGCTGGCCTACCAACCCCTCACCCCCTGATCCCACATGCCCCGATGTTCCTCGAAAATCATTCCACTCAGTCCAGATTTTCCAGAACTGACTTTGAGATTTAAGAAACATGAAGCTGTTGATGGGTGTCTCTCTGTACCTCTGTCCAGAGGGACTAAAAGACTGGGGGACTGGGAATTCATGTAAGCCTAAGGTTTACATCTATGGGGATATTGGTTAAATTGGAACTAACAGAAATAGCTCGCAGTTAAGAATTATACTTTGTCATGTTTAAGTATTTTGATTGGTAAAAGTTATTCTAATTCCTTTTGTTATATTTCAACCGAGTTGTTAAATAATGTTTGTTTTAATAAAAGCTTCCTAGTGGGTCAATCGAATCATACCTGGAATGAAACACCTTAGGCTTGTATTAATGCCAAAATCAAAAAAAGTTGAGGCTAGCTAACTTCGTAATATATCTTGGAGTTTCTGATTTGATTTGATTTATTATTATCACTTGTATTAACATACAGTGAAAAGTATTGTTTCTTGCATGTTATGTAGACAAAGCATACCGTTCATAGAGAAGGAAACGAGAGAGTGCAGAATGTAATGTTACAGTCAAAGCTAAGGTGTAGAGAAAGATCAACTTAATGCAAGGTAGGTCCATTCAAAAGTCTGACAGCAGCAGGGAAGAAGCTGTTCTTGAGTCGGTTGGTACGTGACCTCAGACTTTTGTATCTTTTTCCCAATGGAAGAAGGTGGGAGAGAGAATGCCCGGGGTGCGTGGAGTCCTTAATTATGCTGGCTGCTTTGCCGAGGCAGCGGGAAGTGTAGACAGAGTCAATGGATGGGAGGCTGGTTTGCGTGATGGATTGGGCTACATTCACGACCTTTTATAGTTCCTTGCGGTCTTGGACAGAGCAGGAGCCATACCAAGCTGTGAAACAACTAGAAAGAATGCTTTCTATGGTGCATCCATAAATGTTGGTGAGAGTTATAGCTGATATGCCAAATTTCCTTAGTCTTCTGAAAGAGTAGAGGCGTTGGTGGGCTTTCTTAACTATAGTGTCATGGGGGGACCAGGGCAGGTTGTTGGTGATTTGGTCCCTAACAGTGATAACCCAACCAAACATGGCATCTGGAGATCAAAATCCACATATTCTATATAAAAAGGCTGAATAAATCAGGAAAAAGACACCAGCAATGAACATTTGCTTCAAAAAGTAGTCAGTCAAAAGGCTGAGAAAACTTGCTTGTAAAGTTCCAGAGACTGAAGACGTTGGCAGCAGAAAAAAGACAGAGGATTAACTCAAATTAACGTCTCCACTGGGTCCCTATGGAAACAGCTTAAACAAAGCAGAGCTAGCAGGCAGTAGCCTGTAAGGTTCCAGGGAAGAGAGTCCTGCGAACTATTTATTTTGAAAATGAGTCAGGTAGAAAACATGTTCGCTGCTCACCCAACCTCTGACTCAGCACACCTTCCACCTGGCTCCTAAGTCCAGAGCACTATAAAAGAAAAAATACATCAAACATACAGAAACTCCCACTTAAACAAAAGCCGGAGTGTCTCACAAAACTTTCAGCCTCCTGGCCAGTGAGACGTCAGCCTTCCCAACCCAGACTCAATCCATGGCAAGCAGATGCCATTCTACTGGCCCATAGTTCCTACCCAACCTGTGACTATTTTGTAGCTTCTTCCTCCTCCTGACCTGTCAACATGATTTTAAAAGTTGTGCTAAAAGTCCAAAGCAAAAATCTTCTCCTCAGCAATACGAGCAACCCAATATTGACTTTGTTTATAACTTCACTTCCCTGTTTGCAGCAAAAAGTCTGTTCTGCTTCTTTTCATCCCTTGAATTGCACCAAAGGCCAGACCAACCCGTAGCAAAGGAGGTTACCACAGCAACTCGGCAGAGGTGATGCCGAAGCCAGAATGACTTCCAGTAGAGCCTCTGTCTCCGCCAGCAATCACGGTGCAGTCAGTTGAGATAATGACCTACATATGCCGCTGGCATCTACCAGCCAGTGCAATGAAACCACAGAGTCCACTGGAACTCGGTAACTGCCCGACGCATACACTACCATTTACAAATCCTTGTTGGTTGTCTATTAGCCTCTAAGTTTTCAATCACTCTGTCTTTAATTATAGAACTTTTAAAATTGTATTTTTACAACTTTCGTGAAAGGTCAGGGATCAGAAAAGATTATTTGCCTCTTTGAAGTAAATTTCATCAGTATATTAACTCTCCTGCTGTTTTCAATTCAAATTACTTTGACCTCAGTTATCAAATAGCTAATATAATGATGCATTCTGTTGAAACTAATGTGATAGGAGGTAATAGATGTTGTTTTCCATCTCTACATGATATTACATTGAAATGGGACAGAACCCATCATAGGTACAAGCAGAATTTGGAGAGCCAAGCCACATGATCAGTTTAGAATCTATCTTCAGAAGGCTGGGTCATGGAACCCTTTCTACTTTAGAGAACATGGCAACTGGATCCAGGAAGAATATTAGGATCATCAAATAAAATGGAAAATTCCAAACAAGTGGTGGCCATGCATGAAGCCAAGAAACAACTAACTCTCAAAAGTTATTTAAGAAACATTGAATTTGGCAATAGTGGACCCTGGAACAGGAAACAATTTCTGAATTACCACAAAACTGAGCTAACCCTCAAATTAATGAGTTCTACTCTATGGGACGAATGAGAAGTCTGTGGTGTAAGGCGTGATCCCATAACCTTCCGACTCTGAAGAACACGGGAAGTTGATGTTGTGGAATAAGCAAAAAAGTGGCAAATGGAATCCAATCAATGAATGTGAGGTGGTATAATTGAGTGAAACAAAAAAATTAATAATAATTGAATTGGATTCAAGTTCACAAGATATTTAAAGCGTCACTTCAAATCATCATTCAGTCATAATAAAACTAATGGAATGCTAGGTTTTACAGCAGCCAGTATAGAAATAAACTTGCAAATATGAGGGTGAATTTATATATAAATCAGTGCGATTACAGTTGGAGGACCATATGTAGCATTGAGTTACATGATATAAGAAGAATGCAAAAATATTAGAGAGATTGCAGTGCAAACTCACTAGTATTCTGAAATAAAACAGAAAATGCTGGAAAAATACAGCAGGTCTGGCAGCATCTGTGGAGAGTGAAACAAAGGCCAGAAGTTTCTAGCAACCTCCATGGTGGGTTTTCCCACGGTGGGAGATGCTCACCATTGGCTGCCATTGGGGTTTTCCAGACTCATTGAAGTCTATGCCGTTTTGTATGGTTCACCTGTCCCACTGCTGGGTAAACCATGGCATGGGGCATATTCGGTGGGACCAGAAGATCCCACTGGTGGAAAGGGCCAAAATGTCTCACCCAGAGTTGCCATGCCAAGTCCAATATGACTCTGCTTCAGAGTTAATTCAATTTCTCTCTCCCCAATTGCTGCCAGTATTTTCTGGTTTTATTTTGGATTTCCAGCATATGCAGAACTTTGGTTTTTTTTGAAAGAAAACAGTACTGGATCTAGACCTGAAGATAGAAGTGGGGCAAGTGGAGTATAAGACCATAAGACCATAAGACATAGGAGCGGAAGTAAGGCCATTCGGCCCATCGAGTCCACTCCACCATTCAATCATGGTTGATTTCAACTCCATTTACCCGCTCTCTCCCCATAGCCCTTAATTCCTCGAGAAATCAAGAATTTATCAATTTCTGTCTTGAAGACGCTCAACGTCTCGGCCTCCACAGCCCTCTGTGGCAATGAATTCCACAGACCCACCACTCTCTGGCTGAAGAAATTTCTCCTCATCTCTGTTCTAAAGTGACTCCCTTTTATTCTAAGGCTGTGCCCCCGCGTCCTAGTCTCCCCTGTTAATGGAAACAACTTCCCTACGTCCATCCTATCTAAGCCGTTCATTATCTTGTAAGTTTCTATCAGATCTCCCCTCAACCTCCTAAACTCCAATGAATATAATCCCACGATCCTCAGACGTTCATCGTATGTCAGGCCTACCATTCCTGGGATCATCCGTGTGAATCTCCGCTGGACCCGCTCCAGTGCCAGTATGTCCTTCCTGAGGTGTGGGGCCCAAAATTGCTCACAGTACTCCAAATGGGGCCTAACCAGTGCTTTATAAAGCCTCAGAAGTACATCCCTGCTTTTGTATTCCAAGCCTCTTGAGATAAATGACAACATTACATTTGCTTTCTTAATTATGGACTCAACCTGCAAGTTTACCTTTAGAGAATCCTGGACTAGGACTCCCAAGTCCCTTTGCACTTTAGCATTATGAATTTTGTCACCGTTTAGAAAATAGTCCATGCCTCTATTCTTTTTTCCAAAGTGTACGACCTCGCACTTGCCCACGTTGAATTTCATCAGCCACTTCTTGGACCACTCTCCTAAACTGTCTAAATCTTTCTGCAGCCTCCCCACCTCCTCAATACTACCTGCCCCTCCACCTATCTTTGTATCATCGGCAAACTTGGCCAGAATGCTCCCAGTCCCGTCATCTAGATCGTTAATATATAAAGAGAACAGCTGTGGCCCCAACACTGAACCCTGCGGGACACCACTTGTCACCGGTTGCCATTCTGAGAAAGAACCTTTTATCCCAACTCTCTGCCTTCTGTCTGACAGCCAATCGTCAATCCATGTTAGTACCTTGCCTCGAATACCATGGGCCCTTATTTTACTCAGCAGTCTCCCGTGAGGCACCTTGTCAAAGGCCTTTTGGAAGTCAAGATAGATAACATCCATTGGCTCTCCTTGGTCTAACCTATTTGTTATCTCTTCAAAGAACTCTAACAGGTTTGTCAGGCACGACCTCCCCTTACTAAATCCATGCTGACTTGTCTTAATCCGACCCTGCACTTCCAAGAATTTAGAAATCTCATCCTTAACGATGGATTCTAGAATTTTGCCAACAACTGAGGTTAGGCTAATTGGCCTATAATTTTCCATCTTTTTTCTTGTTCCCTTCTTGAACAGTGGGGTTACAACAGCGATTTTCCAATCCTCTGGGACTTTCCCTGACTCCAGTGACTTTTGAAAGATCATAACTAACGCCTCCACTATTTCTTCAGCTATCTCCTTTAGAACTCTAGGATGTAGCCCATCTGGGCCCGGAGATTTATCAATTTTCAGACCTTTTAGTTTCTCTAGCACTTTCTCCTTTGTGATGGCAACCATATTCAACTCTGCCCCCTGACTTTCCTGAATTGTTGGGATATTACTCATGTCTTCTACTGTGAAGACTGACGCAAAGTACTTATTAAGTTCCTCAGCTATTTCCTTGTCTCCCATCACTAGATTACCAGCGTCATTTTGGAGCGGCCCAATGTCTACTTTTGCCTCCCGTTTGTTTTTAATGTATTTAAAGAAACTTTTACTATCATTCCTAATGTTACTGGCTAGCCTACCTTCATATTTGATCCTCTCCTTCCTTATTTCTCTCTTTGTTATCCTCTGTTTGTTTTTATAGCCTTCCCAATCTTCTGACTTCCCACTACTCTTTGCCACATTATAGGCTCTCTCTTTTGCCTTGATGCATTCCCTGACTTCCTTTGTCAGCCATGGCTGCCTAATCCCCCCTCTGATAACCTTTCTTTTGTTTGGGATGAACCTCTGCACTGTGTCCTCAATTACTCCCAGAAACTCCTGCCATTGCTGTTCTACTGTCTTTCCCATTAGGCTCTGCTTCCAGTCGATTTTTGTCAGTTCCTCCCTCATGCGCCTGTAATTACCTTTATTTAACTGTAGAACCTTCACATCTGATTCTGCCTTCCTTCTTTCAAATTGCAGACTGAATTCTACCATATTATGATCACTGCTTCCTAAGTGTTCCCTTACTTTAAGATCTTTTATCACGTCTGGCTCATTACATAACATGTTTCAATGGGGGGAGCATTTGGGTAACAGTGATCACAAAACTATTAGGTTCAGAGTGGTTATGGCAAAGGAGAAGGATAAATTCCATGTGAAATTACTCAAATGGAGAAGGGTTCATTTCAGTGAGTGGAAAAGGGATCTGGCCAAGAAAGATTAGAATTAAATATTGGCAGGTAAAAGAGTAAATGAACAATAGGAGGCCTTCAAAGAGGAGGTATTTTGGGTACAGACTAGAGACATTACTGTACATTGAGGGGACATCTAAGTATCCAAACCTAAATCTTCCTGGATGTTTAAAGATATAGTGGGTGATCTTTACAAGCATTTTCAGAAAAAGTTAACGTGAGATTTGTGAGAAGTATTCAAAGTCAGGAAGGTTTTGATACAGTAAAATATGTTCAAACCATTTCCAGTGGCAGAAGCATTAGTAACCAGAACAGATTTAGGTAAATGGCAAAAGAAGCAACATAATGAAACCTATTTTCTGCAACAAGTTGCTATTATCTGCAATGCACTACCGAAATAGGAGGAAATTTGATACTATCTTTCAAAATAGTCGAAGTGGTAAAGATTGCAGGGCTATGAGGAAAGAACAGGAGAGTGAGACTAAATGGTTAAAGTAAAATAAAAGTTTATTTATTAGTCACAAGTAAGGGTTACATTAACACTGCAATGAAGTTACTGTAAAATTCCCTTAGTCGACACATTTCGGCACTGTTCGGATCAATGCACCTAACCAGCACGTCTTTTGGACTGTGGGAGGAAACTGGAGCATCCAGAGAAAACCCACGCAAACACGGGGAGAATGTGCAAACTCCACACAGACAGTGACCGAAGCTGAGAATTGAACCGGGGTCGCTGGTACTGTGAGGCAGCAGTGCTAACCACTGTTTCCAGCAAGCCAAGGGGCCAAATGACCTCCTCCTATGCTGTAAAATTCTATGATACTTGTTGGCGGTGCAATTAACTCACAGTGATGCTGTTGATGGCCCAGTTTTAGTGCCACCAATATGTTTAAATGAGGTAAATCAAGCAACACTGCTGTCTCTGGAGATGAATGCTCTACCTAAAAAATGTCTTATTCCTAGTGATTCCAGCACAACCTATAAATTCCTGTTTTTGACACTGTCTACCTATGTGTGGCAGAAATGTAGGGCCCGATTCTCCCATTGCAACCTGCAACTTTTCTGATGGGTCGGGTTGGGAGATTCGCGTGTCGGCCATTTTGCGGGTTCCCCGTGAGTATTTATGATCCGCACGTATCTCCCAACTGGAAGAAAATGGCACCGCCGGGAACACACAAAAGTCCAGCGGGAAGTGAGGTAAGTAATTTGAATATGTTTTAAATGTAATTTAAATGTCATTTCAATGTGATTATCCATTCCGTGCCGGGCCCGATAGCATCTCCCACCCTGCCAGGAGTACTTCATTCTGGCGGGGTTTAGAGTAGCCCCCCATTTTCAGGGAACTGGTGGGAGACCCTGCTGGAGTGGAGGGGGGGCAATCAGGGCTCCTCAGGGGTTGGGCGGCAGGGGGGTGGTGCCTCCTGGGCATCCTGGCAGTGCCAAATTGTGCCCCCTGGCACTGCCCAAGGGGCAAAGTGTCCATGCCCAGGGGGCACCTTGGCACTGCCCTTTGGGCATCGGGCAGTGCCAAGGGAGCAGGCCTAGGGATGATTGGTGGGGGTGGGTGTCCCGCTGCCACTCTGCATTGGGGTGAGTCTGGGCTGGAAGGAGGCCAGCGATCGGGACGGGTTGTGGGGGGGGGGGGTGTTGTTTTGCCGGGAGGGGTGGGGGGGGGGCTCTGCCGGAGTGAGGGGTGTGGGGGTATTGCCACTGCTGGGGGGGTGGGCTGGACATCGGGGTGCTCCGGCGCGAGGGGTGGGGGTGTGGTCACGGCTGGCCCGGGAATTGTTGTGAGCTGGCCAGCAAATGGGGAGTCTGACAGATCAGAACCACTGTGCATGCGCAGAGTTCCGGAGCTTTCAGACTCTGGCGCAAATAGGCCCTGCTCCCCTGGGTTTTTAATGATATTCATGATTGTGACCTTTGCATTGTACTGAGTGGGGCGATTCGAGTGAGAAGCTGCACTGAAAAAACAGTTGTGATCTAGTTTTCCCACCAATTCAGCACTTTTGGGAGAATTGCCCTCATAGTTTCCCATTTGTTGGTTTCCATTAACCTTCTGCATGCAGCCAACAACTTGGACATGGATTCCAACATATAAGCTTGATTACACAAGGCAGCTCTGGTGCTTCTAGCTCCCAGTTGTGGGTTTACTGCATCTGGTGACATCTCCTAAGTAAATTTTCTGAATTCACCAAAGTAGGTTGCCTGGCAGATCCATTCCAGAATAAGCCTTCCCAGCCACTAGCTTCAGCAAATCTGGCAATTATACTTTTGCGTCACGGTTGGTTGGGTGGGCCCTGTAGGTTGAGAGTTAGTAGCATTAATGTGGTAGTGTGTTTTAAAAATGCCATGTTACACAGCAGTGATCAATACCCCCAAAAAAGACACTGTAATACCCCGTCTCTGAAATGACCTGTCAATTATATTGCAAGTGACAGATATTTGTGCAGTAAAATTGCACTCTTAATATTAACAATAAATACATAGTCCATTGCTTGCTACCTTGACACAAGAGTTAAGACATTGGATTAAAATTGGAATTTCAGACAAACATGTTAATGTGTATGTTCCTTTTGAATCAATAGTTTCTTCTTGTAGCAGATAAGTACCAAATTAGAATAAATTGCAGATCTAATTTCATACACCTCACATATAGCCATTGAGGTGGGGAAGCTGGCAGTTTTTCATACCATGCTGTGCAAGTCAGCATTTCAAAAAAATAAATAACGACTACAAGTGACCATTTTAAAAAGTAAGTTTAGAATTCTTTAAGTGTGGCAATGTGGAAAATATGCTGGGTGAGCGAGAAAGAAAAATAAAGCAACCTACAGTAACTCCACATGACAGACCTTGGACTATGCCATCTGTAGCCATGGCTGTTCATGCTAATATTTTTCTGCCCTGCTCCCTTGAACGCCATTCTTAATTTTGCATTTGTAAGTGTTTGTGAGATAGGTAGGTAGCAATGTATTAAAAATATGAT
This sequence comes from Mustelus asterias, assembly GCF_964213995.1. NCBI lineage: Eukaryota > Metazoa > Chordata > Chondrichthyes > Carcharhiniformes > Triakidae > Mustelus > Mustelus asterias. The sequence continues at coordinate 105,997,324 of NC_135804.1, forward strand.
AGCATTAGCATAGCAAAAACAGAAAGTATGAATGCCCTTGTAACACTGTAAGCTGCAGAATTCTTCAAGCAGCTCACGTTGTTAAGACAACACCCAGTACAGAAGTAACCTTTACAGAAGGTTGCCAGTTTGATTCCCATTTGGTGCTGAGTTGGCTACTTTCAGATGACTTGGTGATAGAGCTGCTATAATTGGCTTCATACTTCTCAGGGAGGAAAGAATCACCCAGAGTTCCTAATCAACATTTTCACTGGAAGGTGAGTGTGTGTTAGGTTGGAGAAGGATGAGATTGGCCTTTACTTTGTTGCCTTGTATGGCCAATTAGTCTGCCGATACTTACTGCCAATGTTACTGCTCAAAGGATGGGACAAAAAACCTAAGATTTGCTGTTACTCATGGAACTGTACTTGGGCAGGAGTTAGTGACTTCGGAAGATAAGGGTAAAGATGCATTGATATTTCCAATAGAAGGGAATTATACATGTAAATGTCCAGGTGAATACTCCAGAGCCAATTATAGGAGTGGCACGGTGCCACAATGGTTAGCACTGCTGCCTCACAGCATCGGGGGCCTGGGTTCGATTCCAGCCTTGGCTGATTGTTTGCGTGGAGCTTGCATGCTTGTTGCTCTGAACAGGCGCCAGAGTGTGACGACCAGGGAATTTTCACAGTAACCTTAATTGCAGTGTTAATGTAAGCCTACTTGTGACACAAATAATTAAACTTTAAACTTTTACCAGTGAAACAAATAACATTACAAAAGAGAGTGTGGCCTTTTATACATACCTGATTGAAAGTAGAAATACTAATGGGAATGATATCATGGCACCTCACCAGATAAAATGGGTTATAAATTTATTTTTTAAGGCAACAAACCAAGATAGAAAATAAAGCATGAGTGAAAGATAAAAGAAACCAATCATACTATCCACACAAAGTAAAACCACCATGTCTCCTTCCTGACTGTAAACTCTGCCCTGAACAGAAAATTTACAGCAAGTCTTCACATCCAACATCACCAAATAGATTCTCAGTAAGATATGGACTAATCTCAACCTGAAGAAGGAAAAAAGACAGGGCATAAAATTGAAAGAAGTCAACTTGGATTGGAAACTTGCATCAATTCTTGAGAGATTCTTGGAAAAATCAAAAGGAACAAATATTTACAGGCACTTCTCTGAGAACTTGAATTCTTTGGCTGTATGATAGGTTGGGGATTGATATCAAAACTCTGAGAACTAAAAACAGACTATATGTCTTCTGGAATATTCTTATCAGTGTCTTCTTTAAGGAAAGTCTGTGATTTTTCACTACCAATCGGGTAGCTCAAGTTGCAAAATTTCCTAACTCTCCAGACCTACTTCAGTGGTAAGACCCCCCAAATGGCATGATCTTCGCTTCAGGAAGCAGAGCATAGGTGGCCACTGGGCTGGCCGAGTGCCAAGATGGGTTGGTTAAAAGGACCTCTTTGGTTCTCTGGGACTTTTTCCCAGTTATACTATGACATTTCAGGCTGACTAGCTCTTATAACTCACATGCCCTTGTCCTCCCTACATTCTCTCCAATTAATCTCCTTGCCAACTAAGGACCCCACTCACCCCATGTTCAATCATGGCAATTATGCCCCTTCCATGCCCATCATCCAGTGTATACTATGTACAGAACTAATGAACCATATAATAATCATGACATGTGGGAAACTGCTCAGAAAAAAAAAATCCATTCACAAATCTTCATTTGCCAATAAACTATTTCTCACAACCCTATTAAAGTACTAATCAGACAGGTCATTAAAGTATCAATAACAGAGGTTTCAAACATTTAATACCTCTTAATCTTGTGCAAGTAAAGATTGGGACATTGTCAGAAGGGATCACAGGAAAAAACACGTACCAAAAGCACAAAAAGATGTCAATCACAATAGTTCTCACCAGCTGTCGAAACAGAATCTCACTGAGATAGCGGCTGGAACTTTCCAGCCGTTCATGCCAGTGGGATTCACAGGTCTCACCTACGGCACACCACTGCTGCGGATATCATGGCAGTGAGGGGTGCATTCACTGGGAAACCCCGTTGATGATGGCGGGACCAGAGATCCTGCCAGCGGCCAATGGCAAGCTGCCTCCTGCCACAACGAAGCACATGGTGGGTTGTTCAATAAAGCCCACCCAACATTTTTATGAGTCTGGGCTCACAGAAAAGAACATAGTGTACACAGTATGAATGGGTATGGAAAGGTCATAAGTTGGCACAAATTGGCATTGGGGCTAAAAGGGGCCATGGGGATGGGTGACTTGGCACTGAATTGGACTGGCAAGGGAATGAGGGAGATGAAAGGAGCAAGGCGAGCATGGGTAAGACCTGTTGACCTTGTCTTTCAAAGGTTTCCCGAATCCAGACTATGATTCAGGACTCCTCTGAGGTCCATGAAACACATGTTATGGAGAAGTTAGGAGGAGATGGTGGATCTTCTTGGATGACTAATCCAGAGGCCCAGGCCTCTGGGGACATAGGTTCAAATTCTATCACAGCAGCAGTTGGAATTTGAATTCAATGAATACATCTGGAATTTTAAATACTAGCATCAGTAACAGTGACCACAAAACCGTTATTGATTGGTGTAAAAGACGAACCAGGGTCACTAATGTCCTTTAGCGAAATAAATCTGCCATTCTTACCTGGTCTGGCCTTTATGTGCCTCCTGACTTACAGCAATGTGGTTGACTCTTAAACGTTCTCTGAAATGATCTAGCAAGCCACTCAATTGTATCAAATTGCTATGTAGTCTAAAAGGAATGAAAGCAGACAGACCATTTGGCATCGATCTAGGTACCGGAAATGACGACAGCACACCCAGCCCTGTCAACCCTGCAAAGTTCTCCATACTAACGCCTGGGGGTTTGTGCCAAAATTGGAAGGGTTATTGAACAACTGCCCGACATAATGGGTGGCACAGTGGTTAGCACTGCTGCCTCAGTGCCAAGGACCCAAGTTTGATTCTAGCCTTGGGTGACTGTGCGGAGTTTGCATGTTCTCCTATGGCTGTGTGGGTTTCCTCTGGGTGCTCCGGTTTCCTCCCACACGCCAGAAATGTGCAGGTTAGGTGGATTGGGTATGCTAAAGTGCCCTTTAGTGTCCAAAGATGGTTAGGTGGATTAGTCATGGTAAATGTAAGGGGATAGGGTGGGGAGATAGGCCTGGGTAATATTTTCTTTCAGCGAATCGATAGGCTGAATGGCCTTCTTCTGCACTGTAGGGATTCTATGCAGTCATGTCTTACAGGCAATGTCCCAGACACTACCAACACCATCCCTGTTCTGTCCCACCAACAGGACAGACCCTCCAGAGGTGGTGCACAATGCTACTCAGTCAGGAGAGAGTTGCCCTGGGAGAGCCAACATTGGCTCCAGACTACATGACATCTCATGGCATCAGGTCACAAATGTGTAAGGAAAACTCCTGCTGGTTATTATCCTCAGCTGATGAATCAGTATTCCTCCACAGTGAACACTACCGACGGTCACAAAGGCACAGAATATACTCTGTGTGGGGACTCCAATGTCCATCAACAGGATTGACTGGGTACTCACCAATCTAACTATCGCAGATGCATCTGTCCATGACAGTATTGGTAAGAGAAACCTATAAAATTCCAACAGGAATTCACATGCGCATGCTGATTATAGTGTGCCTGGGCATGAAGTAATCTCTTGTATCAAAAAAAGACACAAGCATACCAAGATAAATTGTACATAAAAATACATAATAAGATGACAAGCAAAAAAGTGACCTGCAGAGAGGGGAAGGGTCAAATTGAAAGAGTAATTCACAAGTTGAAGAATTACCCATAGCGAAGAACTGTGGCAGAGACCTGAGGAAACGTATTCTCTCTGCCAGCGTATAATGTGTGCCATATGGAAACCTAAGGAAAAGATGAGGAGAAAATTTATTAATTTTACTTACTAGGGGCAGGAGTTTCCTGGGGGCAGAAGGCGTGAATAATGGCAGACTTCATGTACAGCGACGGGACCACAAGGCCCTGCTGCTGGCCAATGGCAGGCCATCTCTGCTGCTGCACAACAAGACACAGAGGTAGATGTGAAACCCCACCCGAGGACCCCTCAATTTTTTAAACATATCAGCTCGGTTCCTGGTCCACACTGAATTGACAATTAAGGGGGATTTTATGGAGTCCATATGAGTGGAAAACATAGCATGCTTAATGAAGTGGGATGCAAAATTTGATTTCCGGTGATGGGTTGAGATGCAGGGATAAAGACAGTAGCATGTCTGCAGCATGTTGAGCCTCATGTTATCCTGTGGCAGAGTTGTGCTTGTAATACATTTGCATACCATGAATATTCATTAGTGTAAAACCTTTTTTCTTTCATTCTACATTCAAGCTAAAGTTATCGGCCTGTGTGAATCTAATGGCACCAAATTCTCCAACACCATTTAAAGAGTCATCAAGTGCTTTCAGGTTAGTTGCCGATAGATTTCTACTGGCTGTTGCTATAATCATACAAATGTTTGTCAACCTGCTTCCAGGAGTTGTTTAAAATTGCTAAAGTCTGCAGGGAATTGGGGGCACCAGGTGTTGAAGGAATAGGTGCCAACTTCAAGGCTTCTGCACTAACCAGTTTCTCCCAGATCTGGGTGCTTGGTAGACATTCCCTTTGGAATACAATACGACTGGTAGCAATAGCAGCAGGCATTCACAGCAGTAAAATCTGCTGGAGAGGCAGAATGGCTGTCAACAGGAGAACGCTTCTGCTCATGTAATTGAGAAAGTGATTCTCTTACCCGAACCTTAGCAAGAAACAATCAGACATCTGGGGTTCAATAAGGATGTCCTGACTGAAAGCTGCAGCTACGACTGCCACCTCATTGCCAGTGGCTGTGAAGGTACCAAGACGGTGAATCTTTTGCATCAGAGTCTTTCTACACTGGAACTGGAGATATTTGCAACATCACACAGCTTGCTATCCACTGTTGTTCAGGAGAGGTCTCTGATATTCCATGTGCCTGTGACTGTCCTACCACCCCAGTGACTGCAGCAAGGCTGGTGGAAAGCTGCTGACTTTCAGTGGAGGAATCAGAGGATAATCTGCTGTACAATTTTTATTAATAAATGTTTTTGTTTTCACTCATGAAGTCTGTGAAAGTGCACCTTTAAACCTGGTGGTGAGGAGAAATTATCCTATAACTGCCTCTGGCCCAACAACTGTGAATATCCTGTTTTAATTGGAGTCTAAGAAAAAGTACTCACAAGAATGCCTCTCTTTGGGTGAATAGATCCATTTGACCCCTCAATTGAGGACTGGACATAATACACCGAACGCCTTGGGTATTATTTCCAGGCAAACAAAATAGAAGAGGAGGAAAAATGCAAAGCAATTCTGCTAAGTGTTTGTGGAACTCAGACCAATAACTTATTGTTTGCTGCTTTGTGGCTGCTTTGGCAGTCCTGAAAGGCCAATGGGGTATGCGTCAAGAACCCTCTCAGAGATTGAGAAAGGCTATTCACAAATTGAAAAGGAAAAACTATCAATAGTCTTTGGCACCAAGAAATTCCACCAGTACTTACATGGTAGACATATTACCATAGTTTCTGACCACAAACTTACATCTCTTCAAAGAGGACAAGGTTATCCCACTGATTGACTCAGCAATAATACTTCAATGCAAGGAGCATCCGGAACAAGGTAGATGAACTTGGGGCGTGGATTGGTACTTGGGACTACGATGTTGTGGCCATTACAGAGACGTGGGTAGAACAAGGACAGGAATGGTTGTTGGACGTTCCGGGGTATAGATGTTTCACTAAGTGTAGGGAAGCTGGTAAAAGAGGTGGAGGAATGGCATTGTTAATCAAGGATAGTTTAACGGCTGCGGAAAGGCACTTCGAGGGGGATCTGCACACTGAGGTAATATGGGCTGAGGTTAGAAATAGGAAAGGAGCGGTCACGTTGTTAGGAGTTTACTATAGGCCCCCAAATAATAATAGAGATGTGGAGGAAGAAATTGCTAAGCAGATTATGGATATGTGTGGGGGTCACAGGGTAGTTGTCATAGGGGACTTTAACTTTCCAAATATTGATTGGAACCTTTGTAGGTCAAATAGTTCGGATGGGGCAGTTTTTGTGCAGTGTGTGCAGGAGGGTTTCCTGACACAATATGTGGATAGGCCGACAAGAGGTGAGGCCACATTGGATTTGGTACTGGGAAATGAACCGGGCCAAGTGTTAGATTTGGTTGTGGGAGAGCACTTTGGAGATAGTGACCACAATTCGGTGTCTTTTGTTATTGCAATGGAGAGGGATAGGGCCGTACGGCAGGGCAAGGTTTACAATTGGGGGAGAGGTAATTATGATGCGATTAGGCAAGAATTAGGGGGCATAAGTTGGGAACAGAAACTGTCAGAGAAAGGAACTAATGAAAAGTGGAACTTTTTCAAGGAACAAATACTGGATGTCCTTGATAGGTATGTCCCTGTCAGGCAGGGAGGAAATGGCCGAGTGAGGGAACCATGGTTCACGAAAGAGGTGAAATGTCTTGTGAAAAGGAAGAGGGAAGCTTATGTTGGGATGAGGAAACAAGGTTCAGATGGCTCGATTGAGGGTTACAAGTTAGCAAGGAATGAGCTGAAAAAGGGGCTTAGGAGAGCTAGGAGGGGACACGAGAAGTCCTTGGCGGGTCGGATCAAGGAAAACCCCAAGGCTTTTTACTCTTATGTGAGGAATAAAAGAATGACCAGGGTGAGGTTAGGGCCGGTCAAGGACATTAGTGGGAACTTGTGTATGGAGTCAGTAGAGATAGGCGAGGTGATGAATGAATACTTTTCTTCAGTGTTCACCAAGGATAGGGGCCATGTTTTTGAGGAAGAGAAGGTGTTACAGGCTAATAGGCTGGAGGAAATAGATGTTCGGAGGGAGGATGTCCTGGCAGTTTTGAATAAACTGAAGGTCGATAAGTCCCCTGGGCCTGATGAAATGTATCCTAGGATTCTTTGGGAGGCAAGGGATGAGATTGCAGAGCCTTTGGCTTTGATCTTTGGGTCCTCGCTGTCCACGGGGATGGTGCCAGAGGACTGGAGAATGGCGAATGTTGTTCCTCTGTTTAAGAAAGGGAATAGAAATGACCCTGGTAATTATAGACCGGTTAGTCTTACTTCGGTGGTTGGTAAATTGATGGAAAGGGTCCTTAGAGATGGGATTTACGACCATTTAGAAAGATGCGGATTAATCCGGGATAGTCAGCACGGATTCGTGAAGGACAAGTCGTGCCTCACAAATTTGATAGCATTTTTTGAGGAGGTAACGAAGTGTGTTGATGAAGGTAGGGCAGTTGATGTCATATACATGGATTTTAGTAAGGCGTTTGATAAGGTCCCCCATGGTCGGCTTATGATGAAAGTGAGGAGGTGTGGGATAGAGGGAAAGTTGGCCGATTGGATAGGTAACTGGCTGTCTGATCGAAGACAGAGGGTGGTGGTCGATGGAAAATTTTCGGATTGGAGGCAGGTTGCTAGCGGAGTGCTGCAGGGATCAGTGCTTGGTCCTCTGCTCTTTGTGATTTTTATTAATGACTTAGAGGAGGGGGCTGAAGGGTGGATCAGTCAATTTGCTGATGACACCAAGATTGGTGGAGTAGTGGATGAGGTGGAGGGCTGTTGTAGGCTGCAAAGAGACATAGATAGGATGCAAAGCTGGGCTGAAAAATGGCAAATGGAGTTTAACCCTGATAAATGTGAGGTGATTCATTTTGGTAGGACTAATTTAAATGTGGATTACAGGGTCAAAGGTAGGGTTCTGAAGACTGTGGAGGAACAGAGAGATCTTGGGGTCCATATCCACAGATCTCTAAAGGTTGCCACTCAAGTGGATAGAGCTGTGAAGAAGGCCTATAGTGTGTTAGCTTTTATTAACAGGGGGTTGGAGTTTAGGAGCCGTGGGGTTATGCTGCAACTGTACAGGACCTTGGTGAGACCACATTTGGAATATTGTGTGCAGTTCTGGTCACCTCACTATAAGAAGGATGTGGAAGCGCTGGAAAGAGTGCAGAGGAGATTTACCAGGATGCTGCCTGGTTTGGAGGGTAGGTCTTATGAGGAAAGGTTGAGGGAGCTAGGGCTGTTCTCTCTGGAGCGGAGGAGGCTGAGGGGAGACTTAATAGAGGTTTATAAAATGATGAAGGGGATAGATAGAGTGAACGTTCAAAGACTATTTCCTCGGGTGGATGGAGCTATTACAAGGGGGCATAACTATAGGGTTCGTGGTGGGAGATACAGGAAGGATATCAGAGGTAGGTTCTTTACGCAGAGAGTGGTTGGGGTGTGGAATGGACTGCCTGCAGTGATAGTGGAGTCATACACTTTAGGAACATTTAAGCGGTTATTGGATAGGCACATGGAGCACACCAGGATGATAGGGAGTGGGATAGCTTGATCTTGGTTTCAGATAAAGCTCGGCACAACATCGTGGGCCGAAGGGCCTGTTCTGTGCTGTACTGTTCTATGTTCTAAGTCAACAACGGCATTTATTCTGTCTGCCTGGAACACACATAGTGAATACGGATGCTCTTATCTGCCCATCTTTGCAAGAAAGTATCACATGTACTCCAGTACCACAAGAAATCATGGCATTAGATTTTTAGACACATTGCCAGTCTCCATGCAAAGCCATGTTTAAGCTTGGTGCCAGACCTCTCCATGGTGCTTGACATTGCACTCACTAGTCTTTCTGGCATGCTTATCAACTCAGCAAACATTTCAGTATGCATACCCATTGGCGTTCGAGTGTAGTCTAACCATTTAGACTATTCATCTGAGTCCTCTGCAGCAGAATGCACATGTGGCCTTACCTTCAGTGGAGCTGGTATCCACGCTACTTTTTCCCCCTGCCCTGGCTGCAAGCCAGTTGGGCCTGGTACCTCATCATGTGCATATCCCTAAAATACTCTCGAGAGGATTTAGCCAGCCTCTAACACTGATGCCATATCATTATCTAGGTTTGTGCCTATGAGTCTGAGATGTTCCTTCATTGTAGACTGGGTTGTCACATGACTACATGATGACACGGCCACATCAGATGTCATGTGGTCACATGATGGGAGTGCACCAGAGGAGTTTTCCCCAGGACCCTGGGCAGAGCAGAAGTGTGTCTTCCACCTGTAGAGTTAGCTTCAATACATTTACTGTTACCACAGTACTTATTACATTCAGTGTTTCAGCAAAGCTCAGAAAACCACATTCATCATCACTGACTTCTTGCTCTTCTGTTTGCTGCTCTTCCACCACTGCCTGACCAGGTAGCATTTCCTCAGTATCTGAAAGGAGAAAGGCACAAAGAAGAAGTGAGATGCAGGGGCCAGAGGGGGGGTTGGAGGTGGGGTGGGGCTGGGCATGGGGTTGGGGGTGGAGGTGGGGGGGGAGAGATGTATGCTTAACCATCCAGTTTCTAAATAGAAGTGAGTGTAGGATAAAGGGGGGAGTGAGATGTGGGAAGGAGAATTAAGTATGAACATACCATCAGCTTTGATGGAAATGTGTCGATGAGTGTGGTGCAATGTATTGGAGTGATACGGTTGTCGCTGGTTGTGTGTACATGCTGTGAGATGTGGGTGGAGGCCTGCAGGAATGCTAACTGTGTGAGGATGGGGTAAAGCTTTGAATGTTAGGTATGAATCCTGACCAATAGCGATTGATAAAAGTGGATGATGGGGGTGAAGGGCATTGTGCAGTGTATGAGACTGGACATGTAGTTAGTGGGATATTGCACTTCAAGGTGCCAAGACAAAAAGGTCCACGTGATTGGCACCCCATCCACCACCTAAAACATTTACTCTTTTCACCAATGGTTCACAATGGCAGCAGTGTGTAGCATTTACAAGATGCACTGCAACAACTCACAAAGGCTCCTTCAACGGTACCTTCCAAACCTGTGGGAGCAAAGGCAAGGAAACACCAGCACCTACAAATTCCCCAAGTCACACAGAATCTTGACTTGAAAATTTATTGATATTCCTTCACTGTGCCAAATCCTGGAACCACCCCCTCCCATCAGCAATGTGGATGTACCCACACCACATGGTCTGCAGCAGTTTGAGAAGGCAACTACGGTGGACAATAAATGCTGGGCTTGCCAAAGATGTGCACGTCATAAGAACAAAGAAGAAAAAATTCACTGACTTTACCACTCTTGGGAAATCATTGAACTTTTTGTGTCACTTCATCCAGGTGCTTGGGGCTTGATTCCTGGCATTGACTGCCTTGCCTGGAGAACATCTTGACATCCTGTTAATAGAACACATTCCTCCTTCTCCGAACCTCTCAACCTGTCCTGCGTGCCCACAAATCTGTGGGTCAAGAATCAGTCAGTGGTGTCAAATGAAGACCGAAGACAGAAATTTGCAACCCATTGACATCATCCTCAAAATGATGGACAGCTAACAATGATTGGTGCCCAGCCGTCAGGTAAGGATGACACCTTTTTTCCCCCCAAGTATGTGATTGAGCATTTGAGTCTTTTTGTATTTCCCTTAATGCTATCTGCAGCCCAGCATTTGCCCGCCAAGCTCGTGCTTCAGCCTGATTCTACTGCCTGTAGGGTAAGGGTATTTGGCAAATTATGATGTAGGACTGGAGAACATGCTTACATAATGATGCAGAGTCACATATTAGTAGACTGTCAGTGTAGTAGAGCCTGGAAGTGGTCAGTATGGAGACAGCATCCATGCATGGCAGCACCTTGGATATAGTTATGAATTATTCATAAATGGTTTATGTTTAATCATACAAACCTCCAGAGCTCCCCATGACACAACAAACAACCTTTACAACATAGTGCCAGTGAAGGATGGACCCCAAATCCCAAACAAACTGGAGAAGGAACCAGCTTCTCAGAGCTTGAAGAAGTAAATAAACTGAAGCCTGACCTGAGAAAAGTGTGCCTAAATGGAAGATACAGTAAAAGATCACCTCAGAAGAAACTGAAGACACAGTTAGGGATAGGGTACCTGAATAAACAGCTCCATTGCAGATGTGGAGAGTGCAGGACTCCATCAGAGCATATGGGGATCTATTACCAGATCTGATTGAAGACAGAGGCAAGGAATTTTGTTAGATAAAAAATGCTGAGGAAAATTCAAGTGGTGGGGGTGGGGGAAGGCCGGGGGGCGGGGCGGGGGGGGGGGGGGGATGCATGGGAAGGCTGCAAGGTAGCAAAAGAATAGTCCACAATGCAGGTGAAGAGCCAGACCTGATCAAAATAGTGAAACAAGTGGAAATGAAGGTTTCATTTTGAAATATCAACTTCCAGCAAGAACATGGCAGACCCTGCGGAAAAGGAATATTCAAGTCCACTCTTGGAATGAATGGAGTGAACATTCACTTCAGAAGGAACAGGAAAAATCCACAGTGTTCACACAAAGTGGACAGATTGATTATAAAGAGAAACAGAATTCTGAGAAGCGCAAAAAGCGAATCAAAGGGCAACGATCAAGTACCAGAAACATAGAGTACAATTTCAATGCCAAACTAAGTCGAACCAAAGCAATGGGACTGTCATTCCTCCAAGTGTGACAGAATGAGATCTGGAAGAATTGTCAAGCCTCCAGCCCAGCTGAATTTAAAAAATCAGAAACTTGGGAGGAGGAAAAGGGGTAGCAAGTAAAGATTTTATTGTAAATATATTTGGGTAACGACTTGGGGGGAGGTGTAGGATAAGGGTGTTTGGCAGAGTAGGGGTTAATATGGGACTGCTGAACAGTACCACCCACAGCATGATGTAGAATGTCATATAAGAGTAGATTGTCTGCGGAGTAGAGTCTGGAAGGAGCTGGCACGGAGACAGCACCCATGCATGGCAGTAACTTGGATATGTATATAAAGCTTATGTTTAACCATACAAATCTCCAGATGTCTCTGTGAAGCACCAAATAACCATTGCCAAGTCCCAACTCCTACCTGTTATCACTGCCGAGTTCATTCAGCTTGAATAAGCAAGCATTTTTTTTGAAGACTAGTCTGTAGGACAAAGACAAGGAGCAGCAAGTACAAATTAAGGTATAGCTTGTGCCTGTTATCAGTTTCCAAAGTTGAACCACAAATGTGAAGTAGAAGAGGACAAAGCCAAGAAAATATAAGAAAGTAAAGAAACTCTGTACCTTTGTGCTTTCATGTTAGTCCTCAATGTAAGGTCGAATTTTGACTTCCAACAAGAACTCAAAGTTGATCCTAAAGTTCAAATGATAAAATTGTGAAATGTAGAATAACTGGGTTAAAATTCATGACAGAGATAACAAAAAATATTAAATGGAATGGTCATTATCCATGATAAATGGAAGGAAAACCAAACAGAAAGAAATAGAGAGAAAATTTACATTCGGCAGATAGGTAAGAAAAATTGCAATTTAGTTTTTTCATTAACAAACTTTATTGTCAATACATTGCACTGAATTTGATGGAGTTGGCAAGCCTGTTTTCTCAATAATGAGAAAATGTACTCAAATGTTCCCTTTAGGCTTTTAACAAAAAGCATCATGATATTCTCCTTATTTATATAAAAATCCCATATTGAAATGTGAGAGTATTAAGGATCACAGAGTAGCAGTTAAATGGTGCATAGCTAAGTCTCGAGGGGCAGTGATATATTCTGGCTGTCAGTGCTTTGGAAATGAATCAGTACCTATGGGGAAATCGTGTAGAGAACTGATGAAGTAATTAAATTACAAAATGCAGATTTGCAGTAATTGCACTTTGAACCAAGCTAAAGACATCAAGAAAAAGTGCAAAAGTGGAATCCTGTGTTCCATGAGTGCACTTTTCCCCATTTTTCTTTGGCTGTGTACTACTCATCTTCCTGAGGTCATTGCACAGCCAGGTTGGAGGCCAATATTTTGCACTGCCTCTGACTTCAGATTTTACAAGTCAGGTCCTGTGGACGATCCGAGCTGCAGATTTTGGCTCCTTTACACTAGAGGGTGTTGTTGGAGGAGGGAGTACTGTACGCATACCATACACATGCCACCAATGATAATATTAATGCAAAGCTGCTGTGACTGACAATCTGACAGTGGTGTTGGCACAGATGTGACTGTTAAAAAATGCTTAATCTAGTTAGAGATTTAAAAGAATTTGAAACCAAGATTTTGAACATGTTTGTAAGGTGCCCTGTAGAATCATAGAAGTTTGCAGCTTGCTACATTTTTAACTGTGAAATTTTACTGTACAATGAGTTGTCCTGCAGAATGTTACCTCTTGTGACATTTTACATTGTCCACATATTAAATAAATATGGGGCTTTGTGAAGAAGGGACTGTGTGGCACAATAATCATTCACCACTGGAGTTTAGGCTCAAATTCAACAGAAACTGATGAAAGAGAATTAAACTATAACTTGCTGGATTGCCAGCACCCATAGCTGAGTTTACCAACTCTGGCTGGCTGTATTCTGAAACAACATGAGTTTCAGCGTTTAGGTATCAGGCGTTTATCACTTCATAGAAACCCTACAGTGCAGAAAGAGGCCATCTGGCCCATCGAGTCTGCACCGACCACAATCCCATCCAGGCCCTACCCCCATATCCCTATATATTTACCCGCTAATCCCTCTAACCTATGCATCTCAGGACACTAAGGGGCAATTTTAGCATGGTCAATCAACCTAACCCGCACATCTTTGGACTGTGGGAGGAAACCGGAGCACCCGGAGGAAACCCACGCAGACATGAGGAGAATGTGACCCAAGCCGGGAATCGAACCCAGGTCCCTGGAGCTCTGAAGCAGCAGTGCTAACCACTGTGCTACCATGCTGCCCTTGTTGCTTCATTGCGAATTATAAGAGGAGTAATTTGATTATACTATTCTCCTTGTCTTTCTCATGAACAATTCTCATCAAAGGCCATAGCTAGGGATAAACTTTATGAACCATTGGAGTACAGAGAAAATGCTGTGTCTCAGGCATTCAACAAGAGTTTGACACCTGAGCTCACCATCTCATCGCTGTGGGAGGCACAGAGAGCCACATGGTAGTGTGCTAACTCCGTGCCATGTAAACAGTGTTGAAAATCTGCTTTGTGGAAGCCTGTGAAATCTTGGCTGCTTGGGACATAGCGTATGTGCAATAAAGGGTTGTCAGCCATGGAGATGACCAATGATCAGTGTGAACTTCAATATGAGATCTTAGTACGAACTCAGCCCTTAACTTGGCCTGGACAAAAACTACAACTAATTTGCAGAGTGGAGCTGAAGGGAAAAGCAAACATAAGGATTCCAGTCCTACGGTCACAATTCATACATAAATCCACAGGTTGTGGTTTATTAAGGGCCCAGTCCAGAATGAATGAAGGAATAAAAAGAGTATCAAAAATTAAGAGGGTTTTTTGTTTAAGTAACAACTTTTGCAGCTTGATAGATTTGCTAACCTTTCCAAGTTGTCCTGGAATTTACAGCAATTGAAAATCATTTTCCAGACACTGCTATGAGCAATGGGAGATTTTCCAGCAACTGCACTGTGCTCGAACACACCATCCATACTATATCACTGTTCCTTCACTGTCACTGGGTCAAAATCCCGGAATTCCCTCCCTGACAGCACTGTGGGTGTATCTATGCAATATAGGCTGGAGCAGCTCAAGAAGGCAGTTCACCAACATCTTCTCAAAGACAATTAGTATGGGCAATAAATGTTGGCTTAGCCTATGAAGCCCATTTCCCATGAAATAATTGACATAATGCAAAAGTCTATTCAAATGACGATATGCAATGATATGGATGTTGCTGAATATTTACCGCTAATCAGAGCAAATCACCATGACATCAAACTAACATTTCATCTTTCAAGCACCACCCAGACCAGTCACTGGTCGATCACATATTAATCTTCTAAATCTTGATTTTTAGTTAGCTGAGAAATTGACTATCAAAGTACTTTACAGCCAATGAAAAGCTTTTAAAACCAACCTCAAAAATGATTCTTTTGGCAGCAAGGCTGAATAATTAAGATCACCGAAAGCTTCAAAATAGTAAACATAGATTGGAATAAGCAGAATTCTATAAGTTGTTAAAAAAGTAAAATTACACCAACATTTGAAAAAAAGAATAGGTAAAAATTGTGCTTAATTTTAGTAATTTAGATTTAGCGGGGATAATAATCCACAGGTCTTCTGATCTGCTCCCATTCTAATTCTGACAGAGATGTTGCAAATACACATATGGAGGCTCCTGCCTTCGCTAGCAACAGTCAACAGGCCTTAATAAGGGAGGATTAGCCATCTACCCCAAACAGGGAAACCAGCACAAGTTGGGCCCCCAGACCAGGAGTTACCCGTTGGACTGACATGCTGAACAGTGAACAAATCAAGTAAAAAAGTTTAGAAGAATTATTTCTACACTACCTATATTTCCTTGTTCTGCCCTGCAAAAACTCAGGAAGCATTTAGGCCACTGCTGGCATCAGTGGTGAAGAACTGGAGGTTCCTTCTGATTGGATCTTATGAGTGAAATGGTCTTCCTCAACCATATCCACTTTGTGAAAAGATATAAAAACTGGATTGGTTGTCCACAGAGAGATTGAACATTGAAGTTTGACTTTTTCAAGATTAAGTCAAAGTTAGGACTTTTGACAATCCAACACCGTGAGCTCCATGCATCTAATGAGATGCATCAGCATCCCTCAGCAACCTGGAATATTCATAAACTTAAAATCATATTAGCAAACCTCTTGAGGCGTGAAGTGTCTCAGCCACTAAATCTTGCAAGAATAACCATGAGATGGTACCAAAGAGCTAAGATTGGAACCGTTCCTCGACTGCACAGAGGAATATGATTGATAATCAGGCAATGCAATCAGCAAACTGATTAAAGAGCCAATCTATCTGTCAACATTCCTGACAGAAAGATATGTGTCATTGAACAGCTATTACCATGTTCATTCTGTACTCTGAATACTTGAGACGCCCATATCTCCTATTGGCTGTAGATGTGGAAGATAGCTCAGGGAATCTCCCAATGCATTCACTATTGTATCTCTTCGCTGATCTGAAGATATTCCTTTTTATGAAAACGCTTTGCAGAGAATCCTGAAGTTGAGATTGAATTCTTTGCATTCTCTCCTGAATGTTATGTTTCTTGACAATTTCCCTCTAATGTCAACCAATTGATTCCTGCCGAACCTCAGGATTAATTTCCCACCTCCTCATGCCAGCTGATGGGTCTTTTTTGTTCAGCCATTGTATGTGATTTAGATTAGCCATTATTGAGAATGTGACTGCTTGAATTCTGGTTTTGTACAGTCCCCATTCAGCAGTTATTTTCCAGTTTACCTATTCTCTTTTCTTCCGCTCAAGGGGCTGATTTTTGCCGGGGTAAGATTCTACAGATGTTGGGCACCCTCTGGTGCCATGCCTGATTAGTCATTCTGAGTACGTGAGCTGAAATAGGCCGTGCGACTGTGCAGTGCTCTGAATGAAAGCCAGTTCTATTTTCATCCAGTGTCACACACGTACAATTTCCAGCAGGGGTCACTAGGTAGCAGGAAGGATTCAAAACCGCAAACACAAACTGGTTTTTCATCTTCCCAGCCTGATGGGTTCCATTATGGTAAGTGCTAATCTGACTAAAGTCATTTAAGGTAGCACAGTCTGTGAATCAGACACAGCTCTGTACCTCACAAACACTGCACAGTGCATCAGGAATAGGGGGGATTTTAAGACTTACATATTTTAGAACCTTAATTAACAATTGTAAATTTTGCCCACAAAGTTGCATTTTACAGTATATAGTTACATTAAAACTGGCCTATAACTTTCTTTTTATTTGATAAGAGGTGATTGTCCTACTATTTTATTGCTGCAAATAAAAATGATTTGCAACTTCTTCTTTAAGAGGTTTACTTTCTCCTTGCTCTCCCGGTTTTGAGATAACAAAGTCTCTCTGATCTCTATTCCGAGAAATCTCTAGGCAATGCCTGGGATTTTCTGTTCCCGTTAGCATCGGGCGGGTTTGGCAACAGGAATGGAAAATATTCCAAGAAGGCCAAAGTCACGTTTTACGACAGTGTGAAAGCTTGCTGCGATTGTGTCCTCTCCCAGTCACTGGCAGGCCACGTTTCCTGACGCTGACTCATTATAATACATTTGCATCTGATTCTCGGGCCCACACGCTGGATCATAGACCCCATCAAAACAGCATTCCACAGTGGCATGCTGTCTTAATGCAGCGAATCATGGCTGGATTTAAAAGGCATTTACCTGGCAAACACCTCTCCCAGAGGAACAGCACTCATGGAGCAGCTCCATATGGGTGGCACAGTAGTTGGCACTGCTGCCTCACAGCGCCAGGGACCCGGGTTCGATTCCCGGTTTGGGTCACTGTCTGTGTGGAGTTTGCACGTTCTCCCCGTGTCTGCGCGGGTTTCCTCCGGGTGCTCCGGTTTCCTCCGACAGTCTGAAAGACGTGCTGGTTAGGTGCATTGACCCGAACAGGCGTTGGACTGTGGCAACTAGTGGAATTTCACAGTAACTTCATTGCAGTGTTAATGTAAACCTTACTTGTAACTAATAAATAAATAAACTTTAAACAACATCAGGGGATTGAATTGGGGATACTGGCTCTGACATGGGGATACTGACTATGACTCGGGAATTATGGCTCCGACTCAGAATATCGGCGCTGACTCAGGAATGTCAAAGTTTTACTTGGGGGCTACCAATGTCTCACTCGAGAGAGAATGGGATAACACTCGAGGGAAACTGGAGTAACGCTGGATTGTACTGGGGTAACACTTAAGGGAGTCCATGGTTTGACTCCCAGGTACCGATGCAGACAACCCCACGGTACTGGGGCCTAGTCGCAGTGGGGTAAACTCCGGGGCATTGGGTGTAGACTCCAAGGCACTGGGGACTACCTCCAGGGTAACAGGGCCCAGTCAGGAGATACTTGTGAAGACTCTAGGGTACCAGGGGCTAACTCCAGGGCACCAAGGGCCTAGTCGGGCGAAAGAGGGGAATGCTTCTGGGTACTGGGACAGATGAGTCAAGTGTACTGGAGTCTATTTTGGGGAGACTAGGTTGAAGGCTCCAGAGTATGGGTTGTCTCAGGGAAGATGGCAGGGGGGGCAGGGGGCGGGGGGGGGGGGGAGGGTGTTGCCTTGGAGGAGACTGGTGGTGGGCCTAGGAGGAGGGGGTGGGTGGGGAATGGTTGATTGTGGAGAGGTATCAGGAGAAAGACTGTCAAGTGTGAAAAGCATTGTTCCTGATGATGTCTTCAACTGCTCGGCCACAAGCTTCTTGGAAGGGCCTCACAGAGGGAAGGGAAGTCTGCGGTGCATGGGTGAGGAATCTTCACAAACTGACAGTTCCATTCAAATCTGAGGGGCAGGGGGCTTCTGGAGGCAGAATGTTGACAAGGTCAAGGCAAATGCAAAGACATATCAGTGACATATTTAAAGACATATCAGTGATCCGTACCTTTCGGGAGTTGACAAAGGCACACTACCTGAGGAGAGCTCTCCTAATCCTTGGCTGTGTGCTGAGGGCTCCACAGTTGACTGCAGTGGGATTTCACAAGCCTCTGCACACAAATATATCCACGAGGTGATGGGACAAAACCTTCCCAAGGGCACACAATTTCATCCATTTCAACTGGGATCAGGCAAGCCTGAACGCAAGAGTGATGGACTTGTCACTTATCTCTGGTTTTCCACAGGTGAAGGATGTCATCGATGTGGCACTCAGATCTCTGGGGCATCAAACTGTGAACTGCGTGAACCACAAGGGCTTCCTCTTGCTGAATGTTCAGTTGGTCAGTGATCACACAAAACACATCCTCCAGGTATGTGATCGATTCCCAGACCATGTGCATGATTCCTACATTCTGAGCCACTCAGATCCCTGACATGTTTCAAGGTCCATAAAGGCTGCAGGATTGGCTCCTCAGGAACAAGGGCTACCCACTGAGGGGGTGGCTGATGACACCTGTGCAGAAGCCTCAGAGTACAACCGAGACAATTTTGGTGCTGCAACTCACACTTTGGTGGAGCAGACCATAGAAACACTAAAAATGCGGTTCTGGTGTCTGGACCAGTCTGGTGCAGCCCTGCAATACAGTCTGCAGATTGCATGCATCATGGTCACCTGCTGCGCCCTGCACAGCCTGCAAAGGAGATGAAGGAGTGGCACATTTCCTCTGATGAGGAGGACATTAAAGAGGATAAGGCTGAGGAGGTCCTTGAGGGAGCGGTAACACCCATTAGGCAATGGTGATGTCTAGAAGACAGACGAGCTCGGGATGTGCTCATTGCCACTAGATTCATGGAAGGTGATAAAGGCATCCAGTGAAAACATCCCATTATCTCCATCTGGCTTCTGTGAGCATTGCTCTCCCATCTGACTGATGGCAGCACACACATCCTCTGTGATAAGGCTCCTGTTAATGGGGATGCTGCAGTTGTCCATAGCCCCTACATTCCAGGAAAATGATGGTGACTTGCACGGGGGTCCAGTACACAGAGTCTCACTGAGCTTCTGTGAATCTCTGACTCCTGTCTGGCTGAACGGCAGCTCAATTACTCTCAATGACTGGGGCCATATCATGGCGATGCAGTGGGGAAAGTTTCATTCTCCTGACCTTATGGGATTCTTCATGAGTTGCACTCTTGAGGTTCAGTGTCACCAGAGGCTGAGGCATGTGGGATGAGGGGGTGGGGGGGAGCTCAGTGATGCAGAGAGCACACAATGACTGGTATGAGTGACGCTAGCCATGTCCGTTATGGGAGACATCCTCATTGCCATCGAGCTACACACATTACTGACATGTTCAGTTACTATGAAGGGACACTACAGCCGGATTAGGCAGGATTTGGTGGCTGTGGGAGTCTTTTAAGGAGCAGTTGATAGGACTGCAGGACAGGCATGTGCCTGTAAAGAGGAAGGATAGGAAAGGTAGGATTCGGGAGCCGTGGATAACCAGTGAAGTTGTGGGTCTAATCAAAAAGAAAAAAGAGGCATGCATGAGGTCCAGGCAGCTAAAAACAGATGGAGCACTGGAGGAATACAGAGAAAGTAGAAAAGGACTCAAACAGGGAGTTAGAAGGGCAAAAAGGGGTCACAGAATGTCCTTCAGCGGTCACGGGCATTCAGCCTCTGACCTTCGGGTAAGCGTTCTCCAAGGCGGCCTTCACGACACACGACAGCGCAGAGTCGCTGAGCAGAAACTGATAGCCAAGTTCCGCACACATGAGGACAGCCTTAACCGGGATGTTGGGTTTATGTCACACTATCAGTAACCCCCACAGCTTGCCTCCTGGACTTGCAGAATCTCACTGGCTGTCCTGTCTGGAGACAATACACATCTCTTTAACCTGTGCTTAATGCTCCCTCCACTCACATTGTCTGTATCTTTAAGACCTTGTTGGCTGCAGAGATTCTCATTCTAATCAGTATTCTGTAACTTGATTTTGTGTCTCTGCCCTGTTTGAGAGCAGATTTCCACTCCATCTGACGAAGGAGCAGCGCTCCAAAAGCTAATGGCATTTGCCACCAAATAAACCTGTTGGACTTTAACCTGGTGTTGTTAAAACTCTTACTGTGTTTAGCCATAGAAGACAGAGGGTAACAGTGGAGGGGTCTTTTTCCAGTTGGAGGTCTGTGACTAGTGGTGTTCCGCAGGGCTCTGTACTGGGACCTCTGTTGTTTGTGATATATATAAATGATTTGGAGGAAGAGGTAGCTGGTGTGATCAGTAAGTTTGCGGATGACACAAAGATTGCTGGAGTTGCGGATAGTGATGAACATTGTCAGAGAATACAGCAGGATATAGATAGGCTGGAACATTGGGCGGAGAAATGGCAGATGGAATTTAATCCAGATAAATGCGAAGTGATGCATTTCGGTAGATCTAATGTAAGGGGGAGCTATACAATAAATGGCAGAGCCATCAGGAGTATAGACACACAGAGGGACCTGGGTGTACAAGTCCACAGATTCTTAAAGGTGGCGGCACAGGTGGAGAGGGTGGTCAAGAAGGCATATGGCATGCTTGCCTTTTTGGACGGGGCATAGAATATAAAAGTTGGCATATGATGTTGCAGCTGTATAGAACGGTGGTTAGGCCATATTTGGAATACTGCATCTAGTTCTGGTCGCCACACTACCAGAAGGACGTGGAGGCTTTGGAGAGAGTACAGAAAAGGTTTACCAGGATGTTGCCTGGTATGGAGGGTCTTAGCTATGAGGAGAGATTGGGTAAACTGGGTTGTTCTCCCTGGAAAGACGGAGGTTGAGGGGTGACCTAATAGAGGTGTATAAAATTATGAAGGGCATAGATAGGGTGAACAGTGGGAAGCTTTTTCCCAGGTCGGAGGTGACGAACACAAGGGGTCACGGGTTCAAGGTGAGGGGGGCAAGGTTCAACACAGATGTCGGGAAGTATTTTACACAGAGGGTGGTGGGGGCCTGGAATGCACTGCCAAGCAAGGTGATTGAGGCGGACACGCTGGGATCGTTTAAGACTTATCTGGATAGCCACATGAACAGACTGGGAATAAAGGGATACAAACGAATGGTCTAGTTGGGCACATGAGCGGCGCTTGGAGAGCCGAAGGGCCTGTTCCTGTGCTGTATTGTTCTTTGTTCTTTGTTTGACACCACCAATGTGCTGGCAACATTGTACAAAGCACATGGAGGAAGCTCTGAACTGAGCACCCTGCCTTTATCTGGTGCAGTAATCAGGTTTTCAGGTCCGAATTACAGAAATGCATCTTAGCAGGACAAGGAGCCATAGAAAGGGTGCAATTAGTGAGAGCTGATATATAGGGCTCGATCTTACTATTGCGTTGCGCCCGTTTTCGGGCACAGAAACTTGGTAAAGTGGAGCGTGAGGCGAGTAACGCGATCAAACCCTCCAATGGCCGCGATCGGGACCGCGCCCGAAACGGGCATGACAACCATTTAAATGCATTTGCATGCATTTAAATTGACTTAATGAGTTGCACGCCCAACTTTACCGGCATTTCCCCCTTTACCACTGTGTTCGCCCATCCAGAATTGGCACAAAGCAGACATGCTCCATTAAAGTCTGATTCAGGCGTCCAGTTAGAGAGGAAGTAGGTGCCTAGCATCCGACGGCTCTCTGTTTGAGAAGGGAAGGGGGGATCTGCTACCACTCTGCCTGAGTTCAGTTGGGGGGAAGGAGGGGTCCACTGCCACTCTGCCTGAGATCAGTGGAGAGGAGGGGGTAGGGGCCCATGATCGGTCTGGGTGGTGGGGGGGGTGGGGGGATAAGAGGGTCACTAATGTTGTGGGGTGGGGCAATGTCTGTGGGGGCCAGAGGAAGGTATTATCCGGCCCGGGAAGGATGTGGCAGGGGAACCGCATTCTATCTTTTTTTTCTGACCATGCACAGTTGGAGGCGCCAATCGGAGCTGCAGGGTTTTGGGCGCGTTAAGCCCCGCCCACAGGCTTCGGCAGCGCAATTCGGAATTGCTGATACTTTTTTAGGCAGAGTGCGTATAGGCGCGCCTGATAACGGGTCTAAAAGTCGGATCTGAAACACTCCCAGTTTCAAGTCCGCCCAGCACTTAGAATCAAAATGGTAAGATAGGGCCCATAGAGATGACCATTAAGTACAAGTGTTTAACACCCATGCCCAGGGCTGTGCAACTAGAGCTTCCTAAGCTTTCTAACTCTGTTGTTACATCTTGGTGCATCCCCAACATCCACAACAGAGGTGGAGGCAGCCACGTCCTGGTATCTGTGATGAACTTGGTGGGTGTCCTCTGGAGGGCCAAGACCTGGAGGGCCCCAGCCTGTTTTCAGGGTCCTGCTGTGTAGCAGTGCCAGTCTCCTCCTGCCTGTGGAACTGGAGCTCAGTGGTCACAGGAAGAGGGGATTTGGAGTCACTGGGTGGATGGCGCTGAGGTATGCACCAGCTGAATCTCCTTTTATGGGTGCCCTCAGGCCCTGCTTTTCTCCTTTCAACAGAGGGAACTCAGGAGTTCCTGAGCTCAGGAACTCCATTGTCCTCTGGCATTGGCACTGATGGATACCAGCAAGTGCCAGCACTAAGGAGATCATGTCCTGCAGTAGTGCAGGATAAAGGTCTTGCACCAAGGTCTCCACAGCAGCCGCCACACTACTGTTGACCTCATTGCATTGCAGTGTCAATGAATCACCAAGGCTACTCGAGAACTAGGCCCCACTGAGGTGTTTGTCTCTGCGCTACTGGAAGGTGTGGATGAACACTGTGATGGGTCTTCTATACTGGAGTCCATGAATCCCTCCTCTGTGCTGCTGTCGGGACTGAAGCTGAAGACGTGGCTGGGCTGCTTCCCAGATGTGCCTGTGAAAGAAAGGAGAGTTTATTAATGCATGGCAGAGGCCTGAGAAACAGGAGACACGACTCACAGCATTGCTGACTGATGGATGTTGCAGTGCTGGATCTTCACTTGGTTTATCGCAGCTGACTTTACCATCAGCACAGGAGCGGTAAACACCCTTCCAGCCAGCTGGATTGTTCTGTCCTCTATCCATCCTGTTGTGTGCCAGCCTCTCCTGTATGAAAACAGATGGAGAAAGTGTAAGCAGGACATGTGTCAGAGCAACTGATAAGGATGCCTGGCATGTGTGGATGGTGAGGACAGGACTGCGAGGGAGATGAAATGTGTATGGGAGAGCGAGTGGTGGTGTGTCCCTTGAGCTGGCAGTGAATGAGATCCCTGTGGATGTGTGATTTGTCTGAGAGTGTGTGAGTTGAGAGTGATGAGAAGAGTGACTTACCCTGGCAGAACAGAGGAGATCATTCATCCCCTTGCAGCACTGGATGGCTGTCCTTTTCTGCAGGGCATTGGCACTCACTGCTACCCATGCAGAGTTTGTGACCTTGCTGCTAGGTTTCCACGGGTAGATTATGTCGCAGTGGGTCTCAACGGCATTGAGGACTCTCTTCAAGGAGGCATCAGAGAATTTCAGGACATATTTACTGACAGCCATCACTTCCTTTCGACCTGCGAACTGTGGCTGGTATGTGCTGGGATGGCCTTTAAATGTAGTGCCCAGATGATTGCCCCTGAGGTGATGGCTGGGTGGACAAATCAGAGGCTTCCCTGCCAGTGATACAACATGGATTCTGTGACTGAAAATATTTGGCACTAAGTGTGCACTACTATATAGCAGGAAAAGCCACCATTGCCATTGGCAAGTTCAACTCCTCTTTTCCCACTCACCATTGGTCTTTGCTGATTTCCAGGAAATTCTCACCCAATGCATCAATCCAGGCTGAGAAGGCAGTTCCCATCATTTCTTGAGTGGCTTTATTGAGCCACCTGATTTGATTTGATTTATTATTGTCACATATTATTAAGTGGATTGGCCATGCTAAATTGACCCTAGTGTCAGGGGGTTAGTAGGGTAAATGTGCGGTTCCGGGAATAGGGCATGGGTGGGTGTGGTGAACCATCGTTGGTTCCCACTGGATAGTACTGAGCCAGGGTCTGGCCAGTACTACAAGTATGTACATATGTTGCTGTTGGGTTAGGGATGGGTTGTTCTACTTGTTGCTGTTGGGGTTAGGGTGGGGTTGTTACACCTTTGTATTGTAGTATTGTGGTACATCCCAGTCGGGCTCCGCCTCCTGGGAGAGGTATAAAGGTCCCTGCTCTGGCTGGGATCCCTCAGTCTGGGATTGTGTATATAATTGGTAGCTGCCTTGTTACAGCAAATAAAAGCCTTTATTTCCTGAGCATCAAGCCTCGTGTATGATGACGCGCATCAGTGGGATTGTGTTTGGTACAGACTCGATGGGCCAAATGGCCTCCTTCTGTACTATAGGGATTCTATTCTATTCTATTCTATTAGCATACAACGAAAAGTATTGTTTCTTGCTATACAGACAGAGCATGCAGTTCATAGAGAAGGAAACGAGAGGGTGCAGAAGGTAATGTCACAATCATAGCTAGGGTGTAGAGAAAGATCAACTTAATGCAAGGTAGGTCCATTCAAAAGTCTGATAGTAGCAGGGAAGAAGCTGTTCTTGAGTCAGTTGGTGCGTGACCTCAGACTTTTGTATCTTTTTCCGACGGAAGAAGGTGGAAGAGAGAATGTCCGGGGTGTGTGGGGTCCTTAATTATGCTGGCTGCTTTGCCGAGGCAGCGGGAAGTAGTCAGAGTCAATGGATGGGAGGCTGGTTTGTGTGATGGATTGGGCTACATTCACGACCTTTTGTAGTTTCTTTCGGTCTTGGGCAGAGCAGGAGCCATACCAAGCTGTGATAAAACCAGAAAGAATGCTTTCTATGGTGCCTCTGTAAAAGTTGAGAGTCAGAGCTGGCATGCCAAATTTCCTTAGTGAGGTATTGTGCACAAGATGGTATGGCTGGGGGAGCTTCTAGTCTCCCCCAGGAAATTCTACCCAATCTTGTTCCTGACAAGATTGAACCTGTGCCCGCTGTCTTGTATTTTTCCTTTTGAGTAATGAAAAAAAGCTAATGTTTCAGGATTTGTGGAGGGGGTTAAATAGTGAACAACTGTATTCGTTTACTGGAACTGTATCATGAAAAGACCCAGTTCGGTTCTGTATCTTTGAAGCTATACCAGAAAGGAGACTCCCTGTGAGAAATTTCTGCTTATTCATTACCTACCTCTTGTGAAATAGTATATGTAGAATTGTTCTCTCATTTCCAAATAATGTTATTTGTAAGCCACTGTATTTATATTACTTCCTATTTATGAATAATTTTACTTTTAAGTGTTCCATTGTTCCTAAATCTATCTATTTACTATCTGTTTACACTGCCATTAGGCCACACTTACTGCTGGTTCAATCAAAGGAAATGCCAAGGCAGGAACTGATGCGTAATCTGTCTGGTGCAGACCCCAATATTTAAATGCAGAGCCATGCTGCAAGTGTGCTGAAATGGAATTGATGACCTCAGCTTGTCACTGGAGATCCCTCACCCCCTCCACAGAATGCCACATTGTTCCTAAGCCTTGAGCAACCCAGAACAAAAGACCACTTAGTGTGGAAAGTCTAGTGCTGCCACTGATCAAGCAACATCTGCATGAAATGCTTTTCTATAAATTTTCAATGCTCCATATAGTAGTACAATGTGAGAACTTTGCAGGAAAACAATCAGATAATCAACTTCCTCAGGAAAACCAGGGCCTAAACAAAGTACAACAGGACCCTGCTAAATGTGCGTGTGTTTATATGTGGGTTTAGACAAGTGCATGTGCAAGTATGCATGTGTACATTTGTGTGTGTGTACATGCACATGAATGCATTTGTCTGCAAAAGTCAGAGAATGGAGGGGATCTTACCAATTCTTGCTGCCTCTTCCTCATCAGTTGAGATTTCAGGATCCAAATCTGTAAGGTGTCAGCTGCGTCTGTTGATAGTACCCAAGGTAGTATTTGGGATGTTTCAATTGGCTTAAGTATTTGCGGACTAGGAATGGGGGGGAATCTAGCCAAGGTTTCGGCTTCTAATTGCTGTTCAGTAATCTCAGCTAAAACAGGGTTTTCTGGCCCAGCCTTGGTGGGTCCCACCTTGGGGGATGCTGTGGCCCAGCCAAAGATCCATTGACTTTCAGGGGGACCAAATGACCCCAGCAGTGGACGGTGCTGGAAATCCTATGCTTGTATGTGGATGTTGACTCAGGACAACATCAAGCTAGGTTGTGATGGCCTCCACAGTTGACTAATCTGCTGATATTTATTTATGAAGATTGCTTATCTTCACAGGGTGGGGGGGGGGGTGTCGGGGGGGGGGGGGGTGTCGGGGGTGGGGGGGGGGGTGTGACCGATCATCCCCTGAGGGGGGGTGGACAGGGGGTGTGACGTATCATCCCCTGAGGGGGGGTAGAGAGGGGGTGTGACCGATCATCCCCTGAGGGGGGGGAAGAGAGGGGGTGTGACGTATCATCCCCTGAGGGGGGGTGGAGAGGGGGTGTGACGTATCATCCCCTGGGGGGTGGGAGGGGAGGGGGTGTGACCGATCATCCCCTGAGGGGGGGGTAGAGAGGGGGTGTGACGTATCATCCCCTGAGGGGTGGGAGGGGAGGGGGTGTAACATCTCATCCTCTGGGTGGGGGGGTTTCGCTGCCTGTCTGCGGCCGATCCCTCCTGGCACCATCACTGGTTCACTACCAGCCACAGATTACTCTTCCCTGTAGGTGCAAGAGAGCGGGAGAGATGGCTGTGGCTGGTAGTGTACCAGTGATGGTGCCAGGAGGGATCGGCCGCAGACAGGCAGCGTAACCCCCCCCCGACCAGAGGATGATCGGTCACACCTCCTCTCCTCCAACCCCCCCGCAGGGGATGATCGGTCACATCCCCTCCCCCCCCCCCCCAGAGGATGAGACGTCACACCCCCATGGGATGATCGGTCACACCCCCTCTCCTCCCACCCCCACCCACCCCCTCCAGGGGATGAGACATCACACCCCCTCCCCTCCCATCCCCCAAAGGATAAGACGTCACACCCCCTCTCCTCCCCCCCGCCAGAGGATGAGACGTCACACGTGGGTGCAGACAGGGCTGTGACATCTCATCCCCTGGGTGGGGGGGCGGGGGGGCGGTGGGGGGGGGGGGGGGGGGGAGGAGGAGAGGGGGTGTATGGTGGGCGGTAGTGGGTGCAGACAGGAAAGTGGAGTTAAGGCCACAGTCAGATCAGCCATGATCTTATTGAATGGTGGAGCAGGCTCGATGGGTCAAATGGCCTACTCCTGCTCCTATTATGTTTTGTGGTGAAAAGTAGGAAACAAATAGTTAGGTTATACTTATTAATTAAGTCTGCATGGCCATATAACCATGTCTCAGTTGGATAGCACTCATGCTTCTGAGTGAAAAATGTGGATTCTCATCTCATCATCTTGTGACTTAAACACAAGCATTTTGGCTGACTGTCTATTGCATGCTGAGGGAATGCTGCACTGTTGGAGGTGCTGCCTTTCGAGTGAACCATTATGAAAAAGATCTTTCAGCAATATTTCACAGAAGGGCAAGGGTGTTATGCCTCATCTCCTGGTCAATGTTTATCCCTCAATCAACGTCACCATAAAAAATCTGATCACTATCATATTGCTATTGTGTGACCTTGCTGTGTGCAAATTGTCTACTGCATTTTCTATATTACAAGAGTATCCACACTACAAAAGTACCTCACAGGCTGTGGAACACTTTGGGCATCTTGAGGTTGTGAAAGACACTATATAAATGCAATCATTCTTTCGTCACAAAAGCTTGTTGACTCATTCTTAGTTTCTTCCTCAATGTCATTTCACTCTCTTTTTCTTTCATCCCTTTCTCCAGTTCAACTGCCAACTATCTCAAGTCTCCCTTGTCTAAAGTCCTCCAACAGCTCTCTACACACCTCTCCCATTGCTCTCTCTGAATCCTTCAGTCTGATTTCCGCTTTGCTCAAGGTAGAAAAACGTCCTTGGCTCAGTCAAAGCACTCCTGCCTCTGAATTAACAGTTGTGGGTTCAAGCCTCATTCCAGAGGTTTAAGCATGTAAACTCTGATACCTAAGTGCAGTGCTGAGGTATTGGTTTTCAGTTGATCTGAGAATTCAGCTAAACCACCCCCCCCCCCCTCATGTTTTTGACCTATCCCATCACACTTCTGCTCACCCCCAATAACATGGTAGTTGGCTGGGTGCTGAAATCAACAGCCTGCCTGTCAAATTTTAATAAATAATCAAGGGTCAATTAAGCTTGTTAACAATTCAACTGACCCCAACAATACATTGCCCACACCATAATACAGTTAGCATGAGCAGTCAGGTGGGAGTGGGCAGGCCAATTCTTTTGAAAAGTTTTTAGAAGAGTGGGAAGGAAGTGAGTGCTATCTTGCAGGGGGGGTGTGGTCTCCGCATCGGACAGCAGCCCACTCAGATAGCAACCCCCCCTTTCTTACTACCCTCCTGTTTGTCAAAACCCACCACCCTAGTCCCCCCTCCCCAGTTGGCCAAAGCATCCCCTACCAATCCCCAAACTCACCTTACTCCGGTATCCATTGGGCCTTCTTCTTGGGACTGGTTGCATTCCTGGCAGTGCCCACTGCAAAGCTCTTGGCATTGTCAAGACTGTTGGAGTTGCCGGCCAATCTTTGCCAGCTTCAGAGATCGGGATTTCCTCCCCAGGAGTGAACTGTAATAATATGCAGCCCATGGTTATTTATTTAATTCCTGCTTTTGGAAGTTTGCTGTGAACAAAATTATCTGCTGCATTTGAGATTAAACATTCAAAAATTCCTTCATTAGCTGCGAAACATGTTGGGATATCTTGAGAGTGCAAAAGTTGCTATATAAATGCAAGTCCTTTCTATCTCTCTTGTCAATGTCACCATGGACATTCTTTGTGAATGTGATGCAGATATACGATCTTGCTTTTCTTGACTGCTGGAGAATTGAATAAATTCAAGCATTCTTTCCTTCTCCACCATATCTCTGCTGTGATCTATGTACCTGTCACTGTTCCAGCTCAGTTCCATTCCTACTTCCCCCAATGCAGCCAAGATTTTTCCCATAATGACAAATTGACTTATCCTGCTCCATCAGTAAATCCTCTGCTGCATATGGTTAATGTTAAAATTTAAACTATGCTTTTGTCTTAACTTGTTACTAAGTGTATGTTTGTGCCTTTCATTTGCAGTATGGCAAAAAACTACAATCAGTCCACCATTTCATTCTGGTTGATAGGTAATTATCCATGGTCCACAAGGAGACAGGCATCTCTCTGTGTTCGAGTGATACATGTGATTATAAAGCTTGAGGGGCACCACTCTGCAACATGCATAGGGCAAGTCAAGGAGACAGGCCTCCATGAACTACCCAGTAGATGCAGGGATTGAACCTATGCTACCAGCATCATTCTGCACCACATTCTACCCAACTCAGCTAATGGACCCTGGTTCTGGGGCATTTTAGAATAGTCCAATCTTTCAACAGCACATATGTACACTTTATTGTATTTCTGTCAAACCAATTATTTCTTTGTAGATATTTTCTCATCAAGCAGTTTGACTTTAAACACTGCACAGTTAGACAGAGTAAAGCTGCCTTTGTGTTTTCGGAGTATGGTAGCATCTGGTTGCGTTTAATCCTTAAGTGCATATATGATCTTTCATTAAGGTGAACATTTTTCACCTTCTATGCTTACCAACATCTATGAATCATTTCACAAATCAAGAGGGCAGCACAAACTCACAAAATCACTAAGGATAATTCTCATTTATTGTATTGCCTCCAATACACATAGGAAAAAAGGGACCCCTTTGTCTGGCGCATTAACATGTTCGGGGAAATTTCAGCTTCAGTTGTAGATTGTAGTGAAAATGGGTACTGTGCTTTCCAGCGCAAGAAATTTTTGCCAACATCTTTTAAATTGCTACAGAAATATTAGGAAAATCACAGTTCTAGGAAAATCACAGTGGATGTTTCCATCCAGAACATTAAATTACAATCCAAATTAAAAGGAAACATCGGCTTCTGTCATGTTTATCACTCTCAAGTGAAAGACAATGTAATGAATAGGCAATATACAGAACTTTGAGGAAGAAGCAGCATACTGTGCGGATCAGATTATAACAACCTTAGCAGTTACCATAGTGATAGCATCATAGCGTTATCCAGAGTGCTGAACTGGGACCATTCAAAAGCATGAACAGTGGTAGCCACAGTAGCCAAATGTAGCACCCTGTCACTGAGATTTCAGACAAATGTAATGGTGGGCGTGTAAAATTCTCCTACTGTGCCCACTTGAATTGTACACCCAGCAGTATAATTATAGCTTTGGCACTTCTGACCTTGTGTTTGGAGAGATGATTTTGAGGTATATAATACTAGGGTGAAGTACTGGTGGCTACAAGTTTGTCACTGGTACTGGCTGTAATGGAAGAAATTTGAAGTAATACATCAACAGTACTGTACAATATTAAGGCTTATTGTCATAACTGCAATATTCTCTGTAATGTATTGGTATCAATATGGAAAATGTGCTAATAATTATGCTCTCCAGTAATCAGATCAAAATTGCTGTATCTGAACAGACTTTGCACACTCCAACAATTCTTGAGTATTAGGGTAACTAACATACTTTAATGCCCCCATAATAGGTTTAGAGATCAACCTGTTATTCAAAACCTACTACATAACCAGTCACATTTCCCTCCAGCAACCAGTTTGATTGACAGTTGGCAGTCATAAAAAGAAATGCAATAAAAGCAGGTTTGCCAGCATCTGTGGAGAAACAGAATTAATATTTTAACTCTGATATGACTCTTCTTCGGGCTTATTTCAGATCTTCAGCATCTCCAGTATTTTACTTTTATTATAAAAAGAAATGTATTACATTCTAACATGAGAAATCTTTTTCAGATCAGAGGGCAATTCATTAACCAAACTCGGGGTCAGTCTGTGTGGACATGGATTGTTGAGTAAATAAATGCAACTGAGAAACCCCAAAACCATGTTTGGAATTTATGGAAATTAAGAATAGCCCAAGCAGGCAAGATGGGAACAAATTGCAAATACTATAGTCTTTACCATGCATTGTGTCATAATAATGAGAAAAAACATCGAATTACACTCAAAAATATTCGACTTGATGTAAAAACTGAGATTTTTCTTTAAATGAACACACAAGCCACT
This sequence comes from Mustelus asterias, assembly GCF_964213995.1. Classification (NCBI taxonomy): domain Eukaryota; kingdom Metazoa; phylum Chordata; class Chondrichthyes; order Carcharhiniformes; family Triakidae; genus Mustelus; species Mustelus asterias. The sequence goes on from NC_135804.1 coordinate 106,028,967, forward strand.
AGCTGAATTGTTGCAGGGTGATTCTCTCACAAAAAATGGAACACCACCCTGTTACTAGACAAGGTACTTTAAAAGCATCAGAAACTAATTGCTAACTCAGATAGACACCTCAGGACATAATGGTCATCTCATCAAGAGACTTCATGTGTAATGCCCAGATGGATATTTTGTGGATTCACCTGTCCACTTGGAATATACAAAGATTGGGTAAAAAGCCAGGTGAACCACTGCCCCCGTGGTCTATCTGTGCATACTCTGAGAATTAGTGCTGGAGATTTTGACACAGAAGTAAAACTCAGAAAACACACTCACAGTACCCCTGCAAATATCCATTTTGCAGGAATATCTCTCTTTCTCTGACTATGTAAGTCAGTCAAGTCAGCAAAGACCGTGGCTGAAAAGGCTCTGGGAAAGCTCTCTGCCAACTTGTTGAAGTCAACTCTACTGGAACCTCAAAACTGGCTATTCGCGTACTGAAGTCAACCCGACTGGAATCTTGAATCGCAACGGCCACAACACTAAATCGTCTACTCCTCATGAGTCAAGGACTGTTCCATATGCTTTTGTTTATATTTATTTACTTTGAACTAAATTCTCTCTTCAAATTTGTATGAAATTATATTGCCAAGGATTTGCCTAGAAGCAACAGTAACAAGAATTTTAAAAACTCTGAAAGGTAGATATCAGCCTAACAACAGTAACAGCCAGCATTTCCAGAGGCAGGCAAGCTTCTAAAAGTGATCATGGCATTACAGAGGCATGAGAGCATCTAAAAGATGATCAGATGTGGATCGCTCTAGGAATAGAAACAGATTACTTAGATGACTGCTATAGATATGTTAAGCTCACCGAACAGAAACAGTTTGCCTCGATGGCCGGGTGATTCAGGGCTATGGAAATGCTAAGCTCCACGAAAGGAAATAATTTGAGATAATTAGACAGCCGGCTGTCAAGTTTGAAATAACAAAAGGGGAAACAGCATAACTGTTACCCTCCTCATAAGGAGACAGGCCAGTCTACACCTCATAGCCACAAGCCAGTCCACGACTCCCAGCCAGAAGGCGAGGACCTATTTCTCAGCCAAGGGGACCTGTAACATCTTTTACTTCTCAGAGATGCTATTGTGTTGCTTCTAAGAATTAGAGTCAAAGCATTGCAGGAAAACTTCATAAATGTAGTTTAAATATCCTCGTTGGACCAGGAAAATACATTTCCTGGACTCGATCATCAGCCCTGCATTGTGTGCTAACTATAAACTGGATTTGATTTATAGATTTATTTAATTTGGTTGTTGTTTGGGAAAGGGAAGTCTTAATAAGTTCAGGCATAGTGGATATATTTTGGAACAAGGGGTAATTTCTAAATAAATTGTGGTTGTGTTTTGTTATTCATGTACTTAATTGGCTTAAAGTATTGTAATCATTTTTGTTGTGTATTTTTCTTTTCTTTTACGTTAATAAGTATTTTAAAATAATTGTTTATATGATGACTGGACAGGTTCCTCACTGGGGTTTTACATGACTCCTCACAATATTGCAAAAAAACCAAACACCACCATGAACCAATGTTTCAAGTTGTGACGCCCTTGCAGGTAACATCAGTGTGGTTCATGACAATATGTATGTGTTTCACCATTTTCTTGCCTTTAATAATTGATAAACTCACTCTATCTTTAACTCAACAAGGCCTGGTTAAATTAGCTCCTTTGAAAACATAACTATTGGGTCTGGGAAAAAGATATCTACAGAAAGTGATTCTTTTGAGATTACATTTTGCTGCGACCAACAGAGAGGGCTGTATAAAGATGGGGAGCCAGTTCATCCCTCCTCATCCAGGATTGTAACAATTTGGGGGATATCCCAACCAGACAATGACAAGTTGAGCGGGCTCACCCAGATCAACACTTAGGGGAACCTCACCTGGGGTGGTTATAGCAAATGTATTTGTAAATTTTAATGTGATAGTCCAAACGTTGGCATCAGAAACCATAATTAGCATTGTATTGATGCAATAAAACGCCAAAGATCTTACAGTGAGTTTGTCTTTTCAAAAGGGGGTCTTGCAATATTTGAATTGTGCAAGCCACAACAATTCAGGAAAGCTAATGCAATATCACATGGGTTCTGCTGAATGAGCTTGGAAAATAAGGTCAACTCATGCCACTTTCACGGAAAAATATATGACAGGAGACTGCAGCGACAGTAGTCAGCTAACCTTATATCAATAGAGTATCAATGGAGGGCAATATTGAGGAAGTGGGAGTTCAGGATGGATCCAGCTAACATCTTCCAAATTCATAAAACGATCATTCAATTTATGGACCTAAAAATAAATAGTTCAGTTTCATAAGATAACCAGTATCCTTTCGCCGCCCCATACTTTCAAAGGCATTGGCAAATTGGTACAGTGTGTTATTGCACTTGTAAATATATCTATCTTCTGCTTGCTTTACAGACCACGAAGCAAGATCCAATGGTGCACCGTGCAGACCAGATCAATGCAGTATGTCAGAGCATTCAGCATCACATCCATTCCATTCAGACCAACTGCTCAGAATTTATGTATGTGTAGAGACAGAGGAAATAACTTGATATTACATAACATGTTGGTGAAGAAATAGGTGAAGAAAGAGATAGTTTGAGGACATGGCATGTAGAACAGAGAGCAGTTGAAGTAGCTGCCCTTACTTAGGTTGTAGTGCTTATTATTTCTGCATTCTAGAGAAAGCTCATTGAACACATGGGTAATGTGGAGAAATTCCCTGAGTCCATCCTTTGTGCAATGTAAAGGAAAGGATGATGGACACTGACTGATTTGAAACCTATTGATGTTGAGAACTAATAGCTATTGGATTTTACTATGGCAGTGCGTCCACCCATAACAGGTTATTACCACCTTTCATGGGAACATTCAGTAAACCTCCAAGATGTACGCTTTTCTATCCTCTGGTTGATGAGTCTGCCCCTTAAGAGAGGCAAATTAGCAGCATCTGTCAAGCAAGGGTACACCAACAGCCATATGACATAGATGTGAACATTAACCCTTAACAGTACCAGGCACCATACAAGTGGTTTCAAATGGTATCTCAAAGCCAGGAGCTTCCTAATATCAATTATTAAGGTAGTTGCTAGTCTAGTCAGAATAAAAACATAAGCTCAAGTACAACAGCAGTCTCAAATTCTGGTTCTTCACCTAAAAGAACACGCAGATCACAATGTGATACCATACTCTACTGTGCATGGAAATAACAATCCACAGTTAGTACATCAGGAAAGCATGGTGAAGAGATAACATATGTGCGGATTGTGGCAATGTGTACATATGAAATATGGAAAACTCAGGGAGAAGCTTTACCCTACTGAATTACCCTAACTGAATTATAACTGACTTAGGAATACCTGATGCTGCCCATTGGTGCCTCAAATGAAACTATTTCATTCCCCAGTGCCAATATGCAACAGTTTAATTAACACTATCCAAACAAATTGGTTCTTTGTTTAAATTAGCATTTAAACATCAATCAGTTATAGCTTGATGTTTGAAAAGAAAACAGAGTTGAGAGAGTTGAGACAATGTGGTAAAGCCTATATGACCCTAATTTCCTGATATAAAGACATACAAATATAAATGTCCATTCTGTACCATGTACAATAGCTGCAAATCATTATCATTGGGTGATCTCTTTTGAAGAATTTTTAATGATACAAACTTTCATGGAATATTTTGTACAAGGACCTAAGTTTGGATCATTTCAGTTCTTCAACATTTGCATCGGTGAAAAAGAATGAAAAAGATTTGTAGACCATTGCCAATTGGAAACAAATGTTTAGACATAAGTGTTGAACATTAACAAAGGTGTTGGTTGTTCTAAATGTCACCATAACCACTCACCTTATTCAAGCCAAGAAAAATGACATAGTCCTATCAGTCAAGTCAAAATTCTACCACAACAGACAAGTCAATTGCTCCAGACATTAATGGTTCATCCTCAATGTTCATGGTATAGCTTTGAAATATAAGTCATGACTTAAAAATTCAGGAAGGAATGCCATTGCCCAGAGCTGCCACTTTATGGAGGTCAATTGCATAATAATCTGATGACCCCCAAATAGTTTTGTGGGTATTAATGTGAAACTCTGCTGTTCTGAAATTCCTTCCTTTGCCATTCTAGCCAAAATGTTAAGTCACATATAATAATGAGAGTAATAATGTGGCTAAAATAGTTGACAGGAGTATTTCAGATGAATGTGTTAAATAAGCAAAGACTGCCATTGTAGAGTGTAATTTCAGGGCATTAATTGTTTTAAGGTGCCATCGCTTTCATCAAATCAGAACTTTGTAATGTCTCTCTCTTTATCCTCTGCATAAGATTTCAAAAAAGATGCTGTTGTTTGTGCCAATTTCACGCAATGAATTTGCATGAGACTGTCACCACATATCAAACTTTACAAATTTTTCTAGTGCTCAGTTTTTGTTGTGACATCTGCCATCAGCAAAAAAACAAAGCAAGACTTACTCTATTAACTTCCCGGTATATGCAGAAACACTGACTAGTCAACAATGAAAGCTTGCATTTAGGTAGCTCTTCCAACATGAACAATGTTCCAGAGTATATTTTCTTTATTATTCAATCATGGGATGTGGACGTCACTGGCAAGGCCTGCATTTATTGACCTTCCATAATGACTCATGAGAAGTTGATGATGAGCTGCTTTCTTGCTGAAGGTGCACCTACAGTGTTGTTCGGTAGGGAGATCCAGGATTATGATTGAGTGACAATGAAGGAATAGTGATAGATTTCTATGCCCGAATGATGTGTGACATTGAGGGGAACTTGCAGGTGGTGGTGTTCCCATGTGCCTACTGCCCTTGCCCTTCTTAGGGGCAGGAGTTGTGGATTTGGAAGATGCTATTGAAGAAACAATGGTGAGTTGGTACTGTGTGTCTTGCATATGGTACACTCCAACCACAGTAAATCAACAGTGGAACAAGTAAATGTCCAAACTAGTGGATCTGTCCAAACAAGTGGCTGCTTTGTCCTGGATGGTGTCTGGCTTATTGAATGTTGTTGGAGCTGCACTGATCCAGGCAAGGAGAGAATATTCCATCACATTCCTGACTAATGCGTTGTGTAAAGACAGGGGAGTCAGGGGATGAGTTATGCCACAAAATGTAGCCACTTATCTGCTCTTGTAGACACTGTATTTATGTGGCTATTTCAGTCAAGTTTCTGGTGACCCCCCCAGGATTTTAATAGCTGTAAGTTCGCATTGGTAATTCTGTTGAATGTCAGCAGAGATGGTTAGACTCTTTCTTGCTGGAGATAATCATTGCTTGGCACTTGTATGGTGAAATGTTGCTTGCTACTTGTCATCCCAAGACTGAATTCTGTCCAGATCTGCCACACCTGGTCTTGAACTGCTGCATCATCGAAGCAGTTGTGAATGGAACTGTATTCTGTGCAATAATCAGTGAACATTCTCACTGCTGACTTCATGAAGGAGGGTAAATCAGTGATGAAACGGATAAAGATGGGTGGTCCCAGGACACTGCTCTAAGGAACTCCTGCAGTGATGTCCTGAGGTTGAGATAATTGGCCTCCAACAAACACAACCATCTTCCTTTTGTGCTAGGTCTGACTCCAGCCAGTTTGGAATTTCATTCCCATTATTAATTTAATTTTACTAGGGCTCCTGACACCATACTCTGTCAAATGCTGTCTTCATGTCAAGTGGAGTCACTGTCACCTCACCTCTGGGTTCAGTTCACTTATCCATGTTTGGACCAAGGCTGTAATGAGGTCTGAGGCCAAGTGGCCCTGACAAAGAAGCCAAAACTGAGCATTGACTGGCAGGTTATCAGTGAGTAAATGCCATCTGATGGTCACTATTGATGACATCTTCCATCAACGAAACCACTTAATTGACAAAATGCTTATTGAGGATAAATATTATTTTTGGGCAACAAACCAATGATATGCTGTCCAGCTACTCCTGCAACAAACAGACCATCAGAATTCTGAGGCCCCAGCCTCATTTAAATTTGGGAGATGCACTGTGGGATGTGAAACTGGCATCCCAATGTAACTCACTGGATTGAGACCTTAATATCAGCCCAGGGCAGCTGCCAGAAGGGTAATTTGTGATGAGGACTTGGGGAAAGCGTTATGAAGGCCAGAGCTAATGGGCCAGCCGCAGCCCAAATTATTTTTCTGAGTTCCAGAAGAGCACTCCAACTTCTCTGGGCAGACAAAACTAGCTCAACATTTGCTTTTGGCAGTCTTCTTTGATGCCATCACCAATAGAACAAATCAGAGCCTGCTCCAACATTTCTGGCCAAAGATGACAATTGGGATTCTATTTCCATCATATGACCTTTGTTTCCCTATTATGGGAGGCCTTTACCTGAAACAAATAGGCGGTTTAGACACCCAACGGGAGGCCTGATATGGAATGGCGCTGGTTGCTGTGTCAGTATTAACACGGCAACAATACTATTAGCCCAATTTTGAGGCTGTTAACACCTGCTAATGTCAGGTGAAGGAGGTGAAAATCAACTCTTGAGTGTAGTGAACAATGACTTTAGAGCTTGAAATAGCACAGCAAAGGCCCAGTCTTCCTGAACAATCAAGGATTAATGAAAGAAAAGGACCCACATTAAGTAGTGCCTCTCATAACCTCAAGACTTCCAAACACTTTGTGGCCTTAAGGACTTTTGACGTGTAGGGACCGTTGAAATGTAGGAAAAGTGGCACACAACAATTTCCCACAACAACAATGTAACAGTAACCAGATAATCTGTTTTAGTGAGGTTCATTGAGAGATAAATATTGGCCGGGACAATATTCTTCAGGAAATATGTGTCCTCAGAACATGCAACATCCAGAGGAATTTTAGGAAGAGAATGTCAGACTGCCAAGATAAGCTAACAATACTGTCATGCATGATAAGCACCCAGCACAGTTATATGTACAAGATTGCCAATATTTCAACCTTTTAAACTGGAAGATACTGAGGAATAAGTCATTGAGTTTTAGCAAGAGGCCCTTCAGCCCATTGTGTCTGCGCCGGCCATTAAATGCCTATCGATTCGAATCCCATTTTCCAGCACCTGGTTCATAGCCTTACGTATTATGGGTTTTCAAGTGCTCATCTAAATGTTTCTTAAATGTTGCGAGGGTTTCAATCTCTACCACCCTTTCAGGCAGTGAGTTCCAGATTCCCACTACCCTCTGGGTGAAAACGTTTTTCCTCAAATCTTCCGCTATATCTCCTTCCTCTTACCTTAAATCTATGTCCCCTGGTTATTGATTCTGCTGCTAAGGGAAAAAGTTTCACCCTTTCTACCCTATCTATGTTCCTCATAATTTTGTACACCTCGATCAGGTCTCCCCTCAGCCATCTCTGCTCTAAGGAAGATAACCTCTGTCTAACCAGCTTCCTTTCATAGCTGAAATGCTCCAGCCCAGGCAACATCTGGGTGAGTCTCCTCTGCACCCTCTCTAGTGCAATCACATCCTTCCTATAGCATTGCAACCAGGTCCGCACACAATACTCTAGCTGTGGCCTAACAAGCATTTAATGCTGCACCATCATAACCTCCTTGCTCTTATATTCTATGAATCAGCTAATAAAGACAAGTATCCCATATGCTTCTTAACCACCTTATCTTATTGATAAAGTCCCAGTCAAAAGACTGTTAACTAAGGTAGAGGCCCACAGAACTTAGGGCAAATTACTGACATGACTGGGCAATTGATTGAATGGGAGGCAACAGAAGGTAGGATAATGGGTAGGTACTCAAATTGGCAGGATGTCACTCATGGTGTTGTATGGGGATCTATGTTAAGGCAATAGTTTTTCACATTATTTTTGAATGACTTGTATAATGGCATAGAATGTCATTTATCCAAATTTGCTGATGGCACAAAATTAGGTGGCATTGCAGACAGTGTAGGAGACAGCATAAAATTACAAAGATAGACTAGGTGAATGGGCAAAACTGTGGAAGATGGAATTCAATGTAAACAAATGTGTGGTTATCCATTTGGAATGAAAAGGGATAGATCAGGGTACTTTCTAGATGGTATGAAGTTAAATACAGTGGATGTCCAAAGAGACTTTGGGCATCTGTCTGTGTGGAATTTGCACTTTCTCTCTGTGTCTGCGAGGGTTTCCTACGGGTGCTCTGGTTTCCCCCTACAGTCCAAAGATGTGCAGGTTAGGTGAATTGGCCATGCTAAATTCTCCCTCAGTGTACCTGAAGTGTGGCAACTAGGGGATTTTCACAGTAACTTCATTGCAGTGCACTTGTGACTAATAATAAATAAAAAAAAGGGACTTGGGGATTCAGGTGCATAGATCTTTAAAATGCCATGTACAGGTGCACAAAATAATCAAGAAGGCAAATGGAATGCTGGCCTTTATATCTAGAAGACTGGAGTATAAGGACACAGAAGTTATGCTGCAGCTATACATTATGTCTATCTGACCAGCCCATCTATATTGTCCTGTAATCTAAGGCTTTCCTCTTTGCTATTTACGCAATAAAATCTGGACTAGAAATGCTTTACCTAAATGAGGAGAATTAGGATGTCTGGTATAGTTAGAATTAGATACTGCATGTGGCAATCTGACTGGACACCAACAATTCTCAAAAGAGCTGCATGCAAAGATTATGCATTTCCAAATTATAGTTTATACCTGAGACTATGCAGATGAACTGCATCTTTACATCTAAGCATATTTTCGCTGTCTGTATTATTCTATTTGCAGGAGAAGGTAATATTTATTGACAAGAAAATATATTTTCACAAGTGGCATCCCAAAACAATTTAAACCTTCAACCTATATTAAAGAAGTACCCTTTCATCATTTATGAGCAGAGCTTTGAAGGACTGGCAGATGGTGAAACTGGAGGCTTCCCCTAAGCTCCTGGCTTGTATTACAATCTCCTGTCATGCAATGTGGGCCTGTCACATGGGCACACATTGAACTTGAGTAACAACACAGAGAATGTCATGCAATGGATAGGGTGTGTAAACATGGTAATTTAAGGAAGATGTTGTCCTCTTCTGCTGCTCCCTCAGGAAAAGAGAAATGAGTTAAGGTATGGCCAGTGTTTCCGAAAATCTGCACCTCAAAACATGTCAGGATAGTTAGACACATCAAAAAGGCTGAGCAGATAGTGAGGTTTAGGAGTGAGTCAAAATGCATAAATGAGGAGAAATAAGTGTTGTTGGCCCTTAAGGACCAGACCACTACAGGCAGATGCGCAGCGTGGTTCCTGCCTTAGAAGATAAGACCTCACAATGCATCTTTAAAATGTATCTACATGTGTTCTTGTAAAATACATTGCAAGAATAAACACCCTGCTTGGTACCCATGCCTCTAGACTCAGAATTCATCCTTTCCACATCCAGCGAGCTGTGGCTTGTAACACATTCGTATTTGTAACACATTGGATGCACTGCAGCAATTCACAAAATTTATTTTGAAAGCACCTCCCACAGCTCCACAATCTCTAACAGCAAAAATGAACCACAAAACGATGCAAACTCCATACCTTCGAGGTCTGATTCGAAGTCAAATATCTTGCTGTCTTGAACCAACATAGTCACTGGGTTGCAATACTGGAAATCCTTGCCTAAGATCATTGTTGGATCACCATCTGAGGAAGAGGCCCACTCTATCTTCTCAGGACAATGAGGGAGGAGCAATTAATGTGATTTTGTGACAATTACCCATACCCTGAAAGCATTTTTTTTAGAAGATCTGTAGGAGAACATTATTCAGATCTGTGTAATCCTGGATGAATGTTCTCCTCCTGGCTGCCAGTGTGTGGACTGTGTTTGCAACAGAGCTGTGAGTAATCTCATGAATGCAAAATATCAAAGTTCACTCATCTGGTGCTCGACACTCTGCTGGAAGAAATGAGGAAGAGTAGATACATACTTTATGGAACTGCTGGCTCCAACTACCAACCTGAACCTGCCTGAGAGAGCAGGCATCTTATAGAGGCCTTTGGCTTTTGGTCAGCTTCAGTGTGTTGCGAGGGTAGTTAGAGGCATCCTGAGGCAGAGACTGACCATAACTATTCAAAGTTCCCCACTCAGACTGATCAGTGCTGAAGAAGTGCTCAACAACAACATGCCGATAATGGTAGGAGATTAGAATCTCAAAACAGCAGCTTATTTAGACCATCAAGGGTCCATGAACAAATAGCATTAGAGGTATTAGACCAGGCTGTCACAATAACACTAGATGTGGCAGCGATAGATGCAAGTCCATCATAATATATATCAAAATGAAGACAGTTGTAGTCAGACAGTAAGCTTATTTATTTCGCTTGAAAAATCACTTAAAAGAAGTAATAAGTTAGGTGTTTGACATGGCATTCAATCCAACATGTAAAACACTTCCACAAAATACAAAAACCACAATTGCACAGGATACAATTAATCAAGTAAATGCATACACTTACTTTAAACATATTTATGTGTCATTGGTTAAAATAAAACAGGAGCACAGCAAACAATGCAAATAGGTGCTATCTAAGGAACTGCAGGAAATATTTTGGAAAAGCAATTTGCAGAAGTGACTTACAGTTTTTAAGTAACTATGCTATTCTGGCATGCATTGGAAGCCACTTTTAATTCTTTCTTCATCGTTCTCACAACAACTTGCATTTTAATAGTATCTTCCACGTGGTAAACTGTCCCAAGATGCTTCACAGGAGCATTAGCAAACCAAATCTGACAAAAAGCCACCTAAGTAGACATTAAGACAAGTAGCTAAAATCTTGGTCACTGGTGCAGATTTTGAGGAGTATCTTATCTTTGCCCATCTTTCCCAACTCCATATTTGAATCTCTCCAATCAGGTTCCCCCTCCCCTGCCAGAGGGCTGAAATAACTCAAATAAATCACAATAGTCGTCCTATGAGGCTGTGACAAAGGTAAACTTTCCCTCTTGTCCGTCCTAACCTGTCTACAGTCTTTTTCATGGTTGATCAGACAATCCTCCTCCTATTAACATCTCAAAGTTTACAGGTAACACCAAGTTGGGTGGGAAGGTGAACTGTGATGAGGATGCAGAGATCCTTCAGCATGATCTGGACAGTTTGCGCGAGTGGACAAATCAAAGAACAAAGAACAGTACAGCACAGGAAACAGGCCCTTCGGCCCTCCAAGCCTGTGCCGCTCCTTGGTCCAACTAGACCAATCGTTTGTATCCCTCCATTCCCAGGCTGCTCATGTGACTATCCAGGTAAGTCTTAAAAGATGTCAGCGTGCCTGCCTCCACCACCCTACTTGGCAGCACATTCCAGGCCCCCACCACCCTCTGTGTAAAAAACGTCCCTCTGATATCTGAGTTATACTTCGCCCCCCTCACCTTGAGCCCGTGACCCCTCGTGATCGTCACCTCCGACCTGGGAAAAAGCTTCCCACTGTTCACCCTATCTATACCCTTCATAATCTTGTACACCTCTATTAGATCTCCCCTCATTCTCCGTCTTTCCAGGGAGAACAACCCCAGTCTACCCAATCTCTCCTCATAGCTAAGACCCTCCATACCAGGCAACATCCTGGTAAACCTTCTCTGCACTCTCTCCAACGCCTCCACGTCCTTCTGGTAGTGCGGCGACCAGAACTGGACGCAGTACTCCAAATGTGGCCTAACCAGCGTTCTATACAGCTGCATCATCAGACTCCAGCTTTTATACTCTATACCCCGTCCTACAAAGGCAAGCATACCATATGCCTTCTTCACCACCTTCTCCACCTGTGTTGCCACCTTCAAGGATTTGTGGACTTGCACACCTAGGTCCCTCTGTGTTTCTATACTCCTGATGACTCTGCCATTTATTGTATAACTCCTCCCTACATTATTTCTTCCAAAATGCATCACTTCGCATTTATCCGGATTAAACTCCATCTGCCACCTCTCCGCCCAATTTTCCAGCCTATTTATATCCTGCTGTATTGCCTGACAATGCTCTTCACTATCCGCAAGTCCAGCCATCTTCGTGTCATCCGCAAACTTGCTGATTACACCAGTTACACCTTCTTCCAAATCATTTATATATATCACAAATAGCAGAGGTCCCAGTACAGAGCCCTGCGGAACACCACTGGTCACAGACCTCCAGCCGGAAAAAGACCCTTCGACCACTACCCTCTGTCTCCTATGGCCAAGCCAGTTCTCCACCCATCTAGCCACTTCTCCTTGTATCCCATGAGCCTTAACCTTCTTAACCAACCTGCCATGTGGGACTTTGTCAAATGCCTTACTGAAATCCATATAGACGACATCCACGGCCCTTCCTTCATCAACCGTTTTTGTCACTTCCTCAAAAAACTCCACCAAATTTGTAAGGCACGACCTCCCTCTTACAAAACCATGCTGTCTGTCACTAATGAGATTGTTCCGTTCTAAATGCACATACATCCTGTCTCTAAGAATCCTCTCCAACAACTTCCCTACCACGGACGTCAAGCTCACCGGCCTATAATTTCCTGGGTTATCCCTGCTACCCTTCTTAAACAACGGGACCACATTCACTATCCTCCAATCCTCAGGGAACTCACCCGTGCCCAAAGAAGCGACAAAGATTTCCGTCAGAGGCCCAGCAATTTCATCTCTCGTCTCCCTGAGCAGTCGAGGATAGATGCCATCAGGCCCTGGGGCTTTGTCAGTTTTAATGTTCCCTAAAAAACCTAACACTTCCTCTCTTGTAATGGAGATTTTCTCTAACGGGTCAACATCTCCCTCCGAGACACTCCCGGTTAACACGCCCCTCTCCTTCGTGAATACCGATGCAAAGTATTCATTTAGGATCTCCCCTATTCTCTTGGGTTCTAAGCATAATTCCCCTTCTTTGTCCCTGAGAGGACCGATTTTCTCTCTGACAACTCTTTTGTTCCTACCGTATGAATAGAATGCCTTAGGATTCTCCTTAATCCTGCCTGCCAAGAACATCTCGTGACCTCTTTTTGCCCTTCTAACTCCCCGTTTGAGTTCTTTCCTACTCTCTCTGTATTCCTCCAGAGCTCCATCTGTTTTCAGTTGCCTGGACTTAACGTACGCCTCCCTTTTCATATTAATCAGATCCTCAATTTCCCTGGTTATCCACGGCTCTCGAATCCTACCTTTCCTATCTTTCCTTTTTACAGGCACATGCCTATCCTGCAGCCTTATCAATAGTTCCTTAAAAGACTCCCACATGCCAGACGTGGACTTACCCTCGAACATCCTCTCCCAATCAACATCCACCAATTCCTGCCTAATCCGGCTATAGTTAGCCTTCCCCCAATTTAGCACCCTGCCCGTAGGACAGCACTCATCCTTGTCCATTACTATCCTAAAGTTAACAGAGTTGTGGTCACTATTTGCCACATGTTCCCCTACCGAAACCTTGACGACCTGACCGGGCTCATTTCCCAGAACTAGGTCCAGTATAGCCCCCTCTCTAGTCAGGCTATCTACATACTGTTCCAAAGAACCTTCCAGTACGCATTTCCCATCCGGACCCCCAGCTCTAAGCACTTTTCAGTCTGTGCCAGGGAAATTAAAGTCCCCCACTACAACAACCCTATTTTTTTCTGCACCTATCCAGAATCTCCTGACATATCCTTTCCTCCACTTCCCGTGGGCTGTTGGGTGGTCTGTAGTACACCCCCAGCATAGTGACTGCACCCCTCCTGTTTCTGAGTTCCACCCACAGCGACTCAGTACATGACCCCTCTAAGTTGTTGTTAAGAAGGCATATGGTGTCTTGGCGTTTATTGGTAGGGGGATTGAATTTAGGAGTCGTAGCGTTATGTTGCAACTGTACACAACTCTGGTGCGGCCGCACTTGGAGTACTGTGTGCAGTTCTGGTCCCCACATTACAGGAAGGATGTGGAGGCTTTGGAGAGGGTGCAGAGGAGGTTTACCAGGATGTTGCCTGGTATGGAGGGGAGATCCTATGAGGAGAGGCTGAGGGATTTGGGATTGTTTTCGCTGGAAAGGCGGCGGCTAAGAGGGGATCTTATTGAAACATATAAGATGATTAGAGGTTTAGATAGGGTGGATAGTGATAGCCTTTTTCCTCTGATGGAGAAATCCAGCACGAGGGGGCATGGCTTTAAATTGAGGGGGGGTAGTTATAGAACCGATGTCAGGGGTAGGTTCTTTACCCAGAGGGTGGTGAGGGATTGGAATGCCCTGCCAGCATCAGTAGTAAATGCGCCTAGTTTGGGGGCGTTTAAGAGATCCGTAGATAGGTTCATGGACGAAAAGAAATTGGTTTAGGTTGGAGGGTCACAGTTTTTTTTTAACTGGTCGGTGCAACATCGTGGGCCGAAGGGCCTGTTCTGCGCTGTAATGTTCTATGTTCTATGTTCTATGTTCTAAGTTGTCTACCCTCTGCACCGTGGTCATATGCTCCTTAACTAATATTGCTACTCCCCCACCTTTTCTGGCCCCTCCTCTGTCTCGCCTAAAACACTTATACCCCGGAATATTCAGCTGCCAGTCCTGTCCTTCTTTTAACCAAGTTTCCGTCACCGTCACCGCAACCACATCCAAATTCCGCATAAGCATTAAGGCCCTAAGTTCGTCTGTTTTACCCGTTACGCTCCTCGCATTGAAGCAGATGCCCTCCAGGCCCACTCAGGCCATCCTCCTCCAGAGTGCTCCTCTTCTTAGCTAGCCTTGCCCTGGCCCCCAGCTCAACCCCAGCCTCAGTATTTACTGACCTACTGTTTTGTTCCCCACCCCCCTGCCACACTAGTTTAAATCCTGCCGAAACACTCCAGCAAAACTCCCAGCCAGGATATTTGCTCCCTTCCAGTTAAGGTGTAACCCATCCTTTCTGTACAGTTGCCATCCTGACTTGAAGATTTCCCAGTTATCTATGAATTTAAAACCCTCCCTCTTGCGCCAGTCCTTTAGCCACGCGTTCAACTGTAGAATCTCCCTGTTCCGAGCCTCACTTGCACTAGACACCGGGAGCAGTCCAGAGATTGCTACCCTGGAGGCCTTACTTTTTAGCCTAACACCCAACTCCCTGAATTTCTCTCGTATGACCCCCCTGCTCTTCCTACCTACATCATTTTCACCAATGTGTATAATCACATCCGTTTGACTACCTTCCTTTTTAAATATGCATCCTACCCTCTCGGAGACATCCAGTATCCCGGCACCAGGGAGGCAGACTACCATCCTGGATTCTCGTTCACTCCCACAGAACCGCCTGTCCGTGCCTCTAACCATTGCGTCCCCCACAACTATCGCTCTCCTAAACCCTTTCTTTCCCTTCCGGACCCCTGAGCCTGTCTCCGTGGAGGCGATCTGGTCCTCGTGGCTTACCCCTGGAGGGTTATCCCCCTCCACAGAATCCAAAACAATATACCTATTTTGGAGGGGGACAACCACAGGGGATCCCTCCACAGACTGCTCACTCCCTTCCCTTCTCCCATCTCATGCCCATCCCTTTCTTTTATGGGAGACTGCCACTGGGGTACTTTCTGGCACATCACCCTTCTGACTATTACCCCTCCTAACTGTGACCCACGTGTCTTCCTTCCGAGACCCTGGTGTCACTACCTGACTATAACTTTTATGTATTAATCTCTCATTTTCCCTAACTAAACTGAGTTAATCGAGCCTCAGCTCCAGCTCCCTTACACGATCCTTCAGGAGTTGCAGTTCCACACATCTGGCACAGATATGGACTTCCGGGAGGCAAGTTGTCTCCAGGAACTCCCACATCCCACACCGAATGCAGTATACTGGCCTCCCACTCATACCAGCCATGTCCTTTTTAGTTTTTGGGAGATAAAACAAAAAAGGGGGTGTAACAGAAGAAAAACAAACAACCTTCCTCGCCTCCGCCGAAGCCCTGTGAGCCAAAGCCCTTACAGCTTACACTCTGCTCCCTGCTCACTCCGCTGCCTGCTCCAGACGCTGTCCGCTCAAAAGTGCGGCCTGCTTTTAAACCCTCCAAAAAACCTTCCCCAGGCTGCTCCTGGGCCTACTCCCTGTTTTGAAAAAAAAAACCTCCTTTTTAAATTAGCCCTTTTTAAACCTTCCCCAGGCTGCTCCAACTGAGATTAAACCCAAACAACCCAAATCAATGGCAGATGCAGGATAATTTTGATATATGTGAGGTTATTCACTTTGGGAGCAAAAACAAGAAGGCAGATTACTATCTGAATGGCTGTAAATTGGGAGAGGGGAGTGTGTAGCAGGACCTGGGTGTCCTTGTGCACCAGCCGCTGAAGGTACGCATGCAGGTGCAGCAGGCGATAAAAAAGGCAAATGGTATGTTGGCCTTCATTGCGAGAGGTTTCAAGTACAGGAGCAGGGATGTGTTGTTGCAATTATACAGGGCCTTGGTGAGACCATACCTAGAATATTGTGTGCAGTTTTTGATCTCCTTTTCTGAGGAAGGAGTTCTTGCTCTAGAGGAGTGCAGAGAAAGTTTACCAGGCTGATTCCGGGGATGGCGGGACTGATGTATGAGGAGAGATTGACTAGGTTAGGATTGTTTTTGTTGGAGTTCAGAACAATGAGACGGAATCTCATAGAGACTTATAAAATTCTAACAGAACTTGACAGGGTAGATGCAGGAAGGATGAACCTGATGGCAGGGGGTGTCCAGAACCAGGGGTCACAGCCTGAGGATACAGGGTAGGCCATTTAGGACGGAGGTGAGGAGACATTTCTTCACCCAAAGAGTGGTGAGCCTGTGGAATACATTGAATGTATTCAAGACGCAGCTAGATATAGCACTTGAGGCGAATGGGGTCAAAGGTTATGGGGAAAAAGCAGGATTAGGTTATTGAGTTGGATGATCAGCCATGATTGTAATGAATGGCGGAACAGGCTGAAAGGGCCAATGGCCTCCTCCTATCTTCTATGTTTCTATGTCCCTTCACTGTTATCCAGTTGGTAGGACTGCATGTGTCTGATTATGTTCCCATCCATCTAATTGTAGCTAGAGAATAATCTTCAATGGATTTTCTTTCTCTGATATTCCCCAAGGATTTATCTTTGACTCCCTCATTTTTCTCAATTTTATGCTTCCCCTCAGAAACAGCATCCAAAAACATAAATGATACCCAGCTGAACATCACAACCACCCCTTTCCACTTCTTTGCTATCTCAAACTTGTCAGAATGTTTGTCTGACATCTAGTGCTGGATGAGCAGAAGTTCCCTCCGATAAATATCGGGAAGACTGAAGCCAATTATTTGTGGGAGTCTGGAGGATTGTACTGTAATACCAATTGCAAACACCTGAAGTGCTGCTTTAACATTCCAATTGCATTTTAATGCAGATTTTAGTTGCAGCTTGAGAGTCATACCTCTGCACTGCTTCTAGTCAAGCACAAAGTTATCATGATGTAGGCTTGTAGAGGCAGCGCAAGTGTCCAAGCAACAATAAACTGCATTTATACAACACCTTCAGCATAATAAAATGGTCCAAGACCCCAATACGCAGTCGTCCTTCCACTCTTTCTTTCCCTTCAAAAAAGGCTGAAGGTATTAGTGCTCAAAGGGAAGCAGATGTAAACCATGTTGCACTAGACGTGAGAGAATCAACATAGTTATTCTGTCATGTGTAGTACTAGCACATTCAGACATGTGTGCCAGAATTTTACCGCCTCACCTGCCTGAGCCTCCTAAGATCCCGTCCGAGGCCAGTGGAGAATGCTATTCTGCGAGTCTCACCCGCCCCGATTCCGGACGGGCGTGCCGGTAAAATTCTGGCAGTGGGGTTTGAGTGCACAGGCCTTAGGCCTGTTGATCCCCTGTAGCAATGATAGCACATCAACATGTAGCCAAGTAATGTCATCGCAGTGGTTGGGTGCACCTGGCAAGCACTTGTTCAATTAGAAGTTTAAAGAAACATTTCTGAACTATTTTTCGCATAGAACAAGATTAGTGTTAGAAATGATGTTCATCATCCTTATAAAGTATGTATAGAAAGTCTCTTCAATCACTTTGAACTTTCTCTTAAAGGGTGTTATGATGGCCATGGAGTATCGTCAATAGATCTCCCTATGGAGCTCGTGGAGTATGAGTGGCCCTATTAAGCAAACGGAAGCTCGCCCAATAGGAAAGGAGCAGTGGGAGTTTAAAACCAGCTGTGTCTACTAGGGCTGGCAGCCAAAGGCCTCCTGGGCTTGACCCATGTGCTGTAACTACAGCAGTGGTGGTCCTTTATTCACTATGTAGATAAAGGTTGCTGGTGACAGAACATTGGTGTGATTATTACAAAGGGGAATGTAGTTTTCAGATGAATACTCTTTTTCACCTGCACTAGTCTTTAGAGTTTCTGCCTTGTTTATGTGGTCCTGTTTTTGATATGGTTCTGCCAAGCGCGACTATCGAACATGTATGCCAGTGGTTTCTTCCAACCAAAGCACCAAAAATACGCCAAATCTTGCAACCAGTAGTGCACCAATGCATTGAATAGGTGACTGATGCTTTGTTTACTAATCTAAACTCCTTCACAACATTCTCCATACAAATTCATAAGCAACATGAGGACTCTATCATTTATCATGTAACAAATTTCCACAGGGCACTATTGGTCACGTATCTATGGCCATACTTCACCCTTTTCATAAATGGGAAGGAGTTTCACTACATTAATGTACAGCTGGTCTGTGACTATGTGCAAAAATATACTTGCTATCCTGGTAACAGTCACAATTCTTTTATTTTAAGGTAATCCATGTCATCACTATTGTTTGAAGGCCCAGGACGGCTGAATGGATGGTTGCCCAAGGTTATCAACAACAAGTTGCAATGAAATAGCACCTTTAAATTGTGAAAATAACCCATGGCACTTCACAGAGGTGTAATTACAAAAGATGCATGCCAAGCCAAAGAAGATTATATTAGGTGGGCTGGTCAAAATGGTGGTCAAAGAGATGGATTTTAGAAATGGCCTTGAAGGAAGAAACAAAGGTAAGAGGCATAGTGGTTTAGGAAGTGAACTTCAAGCTGTGGGGCCCTGACAGCAGAAGGCACTATCTCTAACTGTGAAGTGAAGAGAGTGAAGGGATGCACAAAAGGCAGGGCGAGACAGTCGGGCAGAATTGGGGTAGCGGGAAGTATGGTTCCAGATAAATTCATCCCATTTATTTGATTCCTATACAAAGAGACAACCAGTTGTGTGTGCATTGGCTATAATAAAAATGCCTGGAATTTGACAAAGATACATCATCTATATTTTACTTATTAGAGATTACTAACCCATACTTTAATATGAATCATTTTCACCACCATTTCCATTCTCGCCACAGTGAAAAGGCCATAGCCAGGAATGGTTACAGTCTCCTTCCCTACCTGTTTCACTGGCTCTTTTGACAGCTTAATGACTACATATAATGGAGTGTGATTCTGGTTTCAGTACAGAGATTGCATCCATTGATGCCCTCCTGCATTGACCTTTCATCGAGTTACCATAGTGTGGCAGTTGCACGACAATGTTATGCAGCAGAAATGGTTCAACTGTAGCATTCTTGTTCCTGAGTCAAAAAGGTTATGGGTTCAAGTCCCAGTATAGAGACTAGAAGACAAAATATAGGCTGACACTGCAGTATAGTGCTGCGCTGTTGGAATGCTGTCTTTCAAACAAGATCTCAAACTGAGGCCCTATTTCCCCTCTGAGATAAACACTATTTCAAACGAAAGCACAGGAATGCTCCCTAGTGTCTTACACTATTTATCCCTCAATCGCAGAAACAGATTTTTTGATAGTTAACACATTCCTATTTGTGGGATCTTGCTGTGTGAATATTGACTGCCATGTTTTTTATAACATTTCAAAATTACTTTGGCTGTAAAATGCTCAGAGATGTCCTGAGGACATGCAGCACGTATATGTATTTCATTTAGCTTTTCTTTCTTTTACTTGACTATCAACACAGAGATCGTAAATTTAAATGCTACCATAACAAGTTGTGAATTGAATACAATAAATCTGATCAACTATACGCCATCATAAGGGAAACCAGCTAAGAAAACTTCCAGATTATCATAAAAACACAAGTGATTCATCAACCTTGTGTTGCACTTCCCTCCCAGTCTGGCCTAACGTGACTTCGGTCCCACACTATGAGATTGACACCTAATGCCCTCTGAAGAGCTGTAGAAAACCACAGTTATCAGAATAAAAGCAAAATACTGTGGAGGCTGGAATCTGAAACAAAAACAGATAATGCTAGAAAAAGTCAGCAGATCTGACAGCATCTGTGGAGAGAGAATAGAGCCAACGTTTTGTGACTGGATGACCCTTCATCAACGCAGCTCTGAAGAAAGGTCATTCTGACTCGAAATGTTGTCTTTCTATTCTCTCTCCACAGATGCTGTCAGACCTGCTGAGTTTTTCCAGGGTAACTAGGGATGGGCAATAAATCGGCACAGTGGTTAGCACTGCTGCCTCACAGTGTCAGGAACCCGGGTTCGATTCCCAGCTTGGATCACTGTCTGCGGTGTCTGCACATTCTCCCCATGCCTACATGGGTTTCCTCCGGGTGCTCTAGTTTCCTCCCACGGTCCAAAGGACTTACTGGTTAGGTGCATTGGCCATGCTAAATTCTCCCTCAGCGTACCCGAACAGGTGCCAGAGTGTGGCGACTAGGGGATTTTCACAGTAACTTCATTGAAGTCTTAATGTAAGTCTACTTGTGACACCAATAAATAAACTTAATTGGGATCTTGCTATTATTACCCATGTCCTGAGAGCAAATAATAAAATCCTTCCAATTTTCCACTATACCTAAATTCATAAAAAGGATAAACAAATAAGAAAAAAGAAAATAATAAGACAAGAGAGAAAATCTAGAAATGCCATTTTTATTTGTTTTGCAGAATGTTTAATGGTGCCTCTTAGCAGCTACTTTTCACTGTTAACTCACATCACTGGAGAGGAAGGGTTCCACACTTAGCATTCCACCTAATGTATTGGCAATCCACCACTGCACTCACACAATTACATAATTGTTAAAGTGCAGAAGGGGGCCATTCAGCCCACCATGTCTGTACTGGCAGGAGACCAGGGTTCAACTCCCCGACAGAGAACTTGGAAGTTGTGTAAAAGTTACGCTGGCAGACAGGGTGTATTTTGGGATGGCCCGGTGGTACCGTGGTTAGCACTGCTGCCTCACAGTGCCTGGAAGCTGAGTTCAATCCCAGCCCTGGGTGACTGTCTGTGTGAAGTTTGCATGTTCTCCCTTTGTCTGCATGTGTTTCCTCTGGGTGCTCCGGTTTCCTCCCACACTCCAAAGATGAGCAGGTTAGATGGATTGACCGTGCTAAATTGCCACCTTGTGTCCCAAGATGTGTAGGTTAGGGGAATTAGTGGGGTGAAAATGTGACGTTACGGGATAGGACTGAGGGGAGATTGATAGAGTATTCAAACTCTAAGATGTTCTGTCGGAGTGCTGGAGTAGACTTGATGGGCCGAATGACCTCCTTCTGCACTGTAGGTGTTCTATGATTCTTCTATGATTCTAACTTGGTGCCATTCCCCTGCCTTCTCCCTGTAACTCTGCACATTTTTCCTTTTCAGATAACAGATTAATTTTCTTTTGAATGCCTCGATTAAATCTACCTCCATCATATTCTCAGTCAGTGCATTCCAGACCTTAACCACTTGTTGCATTCCTGCGACCAGGTGAGGAAGGGTAAAAATGACTCCCCCATTCTATCACTCCAAGTTTGATTGTAACATGGTTCTGTTGTGAATCTTTGAGGATGAAAGTATTAATTCAATGTCTGGGCTTGACCATTTATGTGCTGATTACAGAGAAACCGATCTGACAGTCTTTCTTGAATTTAAATAAAACAAGTTTTATTGAGCTAAAAACCTACCCTAATGCAATTAAAGATTAATATCACACACATCACATCAGTGTGACAGCATGAAAAAGTTTTCCTCATATCACTGCTGCTTCTTTTGCCATTTATTTAAATCGGTGCCCCCTTGTTCTCGATCCTTCCAAAGTGGGAACATTTTCTCCCTTTCTACCCTGTCCGGAGTCCACTTGATTTTGAAGAACTCTATCAGTCTCCTTTCAGCCTTCTATTCTTCAAGGAAAATCATCCCAACATCTCCAATCTATCTTCATTACTAATGTTTCACATTCCTGAACCATTCTCGTGAACCTTTTCTGCAATTTCTCCAATGCCTTCACATCTTTCCTTATGTAGCACCCAGAATACTCCAGCTGAGGCTGAATCAATGTCTTATACAAGTTCAACATAACCTCCTTGCTCTTGTAACTCTATGCTATTATTAATAAAGCTTTGGATACACTGGGCAGGATTTTCCAGCTGCGCTCGCCCTGAAACCGGAAAATCACACCCGCGATCAATATGGTCCACCCCTTGCCCTCTCTGATTCCCTTGGCAGGTGGAATGGGAAAATTTACCCCAGCATGCTTTAATAAACCATTCTCTCAACCTGTCCTTCAATGACTTATGCACATATACATCCAGCTTGTTCTGCTCCTGCACCCTTGTGTGAGTTGTACCTTTTGGTCTATATTGTCTCTTTGTGTTCTTGCTACCAAAATGAATCACTTCACATTTCCTTGCATTGAACTTGTTCTGTCACTTGTCTGCTCATGCTGTCATCTAGTCAATGTTTTGTTGTCATTCGACACTATCCTCACAATTCACAATGCTTTTGTATCATTTGCAAATTTTGAAATTGTGCCCTGTACACCAAAGTCTGGGTCATTGATAAACATCAGGAAGGGCAAGAGTTCCAACACTGTGGAACCCCACTATAAACCACCTTCCATTCAGAAAAACATCCATTAAGCACTACTCTCTGTTTCCTGTCACTCAGCCAATTTTGTATTCATGTGGCTACTTTTATTCTGTGTTCTGTTGATTTGCTCTCAAGTCTGTTGTGCACGTTGTATCAAATGTATTTGGAAGTCCAGGTGTACCATATCAACAGCAAACCTCTCTCTTACCTCTTCATAAATCTCAGGCAAGTTAGTTAAATACCATTTTCCCTTAACAAATCCATACCGGCTTCCTTTAGTTAACCTGCATGTGTCCACGTAACTATCAATTTTGTCCCTAATTATTTTCCCACTGCAAAACTTAAACTGACTGGCCTATAGTTGCTCGGTTTATCTTTACAACCAACTTAAAAGAAGGGTGTAACATTTCCAATTCTCCAATCCTCTGGCAACACCCCTGAATCTAAGGAAGACTGAAAGATTATAGCCAGTGACTCTGCAATTTCCACTTACACATTCCTCAGTATCATCCTCATCCACTCTTGTTGCTTTATCAACTTTAAATATTGACAGCCTATCTAATGCCTCCTCGTTTAAATCCTTCCAGTGTATTAATTACCTCCTTTTTCACCACGCCCTGGGTGGCATCTTCTTCCTTGGTAAAGACAGATGCAAAGTATTCACACCTGCCTCCATGAGTAAATCCCCTTTTTTGTTCCCTAATCGGCCCTAATCCTTTTCTGACCACCTTTTTAATATTTATATGTCTGTAGTATATACTAAATACTTCATAACAAGTACTTCAGTAATTCAGGGAGAGATTTCCATCGGCCTCCTTCTACCAGTGTGATTTTAATCATTGAAAATAGCTGGTGAGGTGGTCAGTGCTTTTAACACATCGAAATGTTAGTGGAGGTGTTGTCCATAACCAGACATTATTTGAAATGTAAAAGCTTTTTTGTGTGTGTGGGGGGGGGGGGTGTGCGGGGGAGGGGGGGGGGCGGGGGGCGCGGGGTGAGAGGCGGGGGTGGAATTTGCAACACCACCAATACCCAGAGTTTGTGAGGTGAGATCAACCTTTTACGTGTGATTTCTAATAAAGTAATTGGGTGAAAAGTTACCAGTTACCCAGATATGTGATAAGATCAGTCCAATGATAATTGATGGAAATCAGTGACTTGAAGCAGCTGCAGCAGTGGTAATAGGGCAATAAAGTTGAATTAAAGCAGGGACAAGTCATTCACTGTGACTTGTGTGATGGATGCAGCTTGCTGAATCTTACTGCTTTTGTTTTTGACCTGAAGTGATGCTTTGGGCCTTTGGCTGACATGTGACTGTCCAAGATCTGCCCATTAAAAAAATTTTGATGTAAATCCCATTTTCATGTCTTGTTTGCAGCACCTTAAGAAGTGAAAGAAGCAGTTTAATGGCATTACAGCACACTATCTACAGTACAAACACAGTCACAGATGTATCCAGAAAAGATATCTTACAAAAGGTATTACATAGAAAATATATACATATTTACTATAATATTGGCATCATTGAGCCAGTATCCAATATCAGTTTAGTTAAGTTCTTTCACTCTTGCCTGTAGCTTAGATGACATACATTCAAGCTATCTAATTGGCTACAAGATGAAGACATGTAAAATCGCTGGCACCAATGCACCCTTCTCCGATGAACTCAGTGCATTCAATGCCCATTTTGAACAAGAGGTCAGCAAGAGCATGCTCTTCATCTCGGAAGCCTTGGGTGAACTTGTATCCAAGGTCAGCATTACAGATGTCAGAGCAGTCTTCTCGATAGTCAGCACAAGAAAAGTGATTGGCCTGGATGGGGTACCCAGACGAGCACTCAGATCCTGCGTGGACCAGCCGGCGGGGGTATTCACAGACATCCTCAACCTCTCTTTACAATAATCTGAGGGCCCTACCTGCTTCAAGAAGATGGCCATCATCCCGGTACCAAAGAAAAGGCAGGCAGCGTGCCTTAATAACTATCGTCTGGTGGCTCTGACATCCATCATTGTGAAGTGCTTCAAAAGGTTAGTCATGGAACAAATCAATTCTGGCCTTCCAGACTGCCTGGATCCACTACAGTTCACCTATCACCGCAAAAGCTCCATAGCAAATGCCATCTCCCTGGCCCACACTCTTGAAACATCCAGATAACAAAGACTCCAATTTATAGGGCACATCTCAACGTTCAACACCATTATTCCTACTAGACTCATCTCCAAACTTCGTGGCCTGGGCCTCAGCTCCTCCCTCTGCGACTAGATCCTAGGCTCCCTAACCCACAGACTGCAATCAGTAAGGATAGGCAACAACACCTCCTCCACAATCATCCTCAACACTGGTGCCCTACAAGGCTGTGTCCTTAGCCCCTTACTATACTCCTTAGTTGGCCTTTCTACTGATCGGGATTGACCAACAACAGAGACAACGACGTGCTGCTACACGTGGCCAGGACAACCAGCCTGCAGCTGCTCAGAAAGCAGGGCTACACTTGGAGGGGCAACATCAGAGACAGTGGCGACTAAGAATTTTCTGGCTTCAATGTTTCAACTTCAGTTGTCCGAGCTGTACTGCTGGAGAAGACAGCGTCCATCCCGGGGAACAGTGGACCATCTCTGCCACATATTACACTGGCTGGCATTGCATGGAACGGGAGGAAACCCAATGTCTGTGGCCCTTAAAGCTGCTCTGAACTTTTATGCTAGTGGCTCATTCCAAATCAGTACAGGGGACATCTGCAGTATCTCCTAGTCTGCCACCCACAAACGTGTTAGGGAGGTGACAGATGCTCTTTATGCCAGAGCTGAAATATTTATCAACTTTGACTGGGACCAGGCGAGCCAAGGTGCAAGGGCCATGTCCTTTGCCCACCTAGCAGGGATGCATCAGGTGGAGCAGGGGTAGAGTGCATCCTGCCTCTATTGCACTCCATCAAGAATTCTGATGGGGGCTCCCTTGGAGAAACACAGTGCGGGCTTGCTAGCTGCTATCCCTGCAGTAGCTATGGAATAAGTGCTGGGGAGCAGTTTATATGCAGCTCCCCCAGTCACTGGCACGATTCAATTGAACCGTGGTGGGTGAATCAGAGGGAGAGCGCCACGGGCGTGGCATTATCCTAGATCTGGACCTGTGTAATGAGATGGGAATAATTAATGATCTTGCAGTTAGGGATCCTCTTGGAAGAAGCGATCACAGTAGGGTTGAATTTAAAATACAGATGGAGCGTGAGAAGGTAAAATCCAATACCAGTGTCTTGTGCTTAAACAAAGGAGACTACAAAGGGATGAGGGAGCAGTTGGCTAAGGTAGACTGGGAACAAAAACTTTATGGTGGGACAATTGAGGAACAGTGGAGGACTTTCGAAGCAATCTTTCACAGTGCTCAGCAAAAGTATATACCAGTGATAAGGAAGGACTGTAGAAAAAGAGATAATCAGCCATGGATATCTAAGGAAATAAAGGAGGGTATCAAATTGAAAGAAAATGTATACAAAGTGGCAAAAATTAGTGGGAACCTAGAGGATTGGGAAATCTTTAAAGGTCAGCAGAAA
The DNA here is from genome assembly GCF_964213995.1 of Mustelus asterias. Lineage (NCBI taxonomy): Eukaryota > Metazoa > Chordata > Chondrichthyes > Carcharhiniformes > Triakidae > Mustelus > Mustelus asterias. The sequence continues at coordinate 106,055,295 of NC_135804.1, forward strand.
GCCACAAAAAAAGCTCTAAACAAAAGTAAGATGGATTATGAGAGTAAACTAGCTCAGAATATAAAAACAGATAGCAAAAGTTTCTACAAATATATAAAACGAAAAAGAGTGGCTAAAGTAGACATTGGTCCTTTAGACGATGAGAAGGGGGATGTAATAACTAGAAATGAGAAAATGGCGGAGGCATTGAACAGGTATTTTGTGTCGTTCTTCACAATGGAAGACACAAATAACATGCCAAAAATTGATGACAGAAAGGCTATGGCAGATGAGAACCTAGACACTATCATTATCACGAAAGAGGTAGTGTTGGGCAAGCTACTGGGGCTAAAGTTAGATAAGTCTCCTGGTCCAGATGGAATGCATCCCAGGGTACCAGAAGAGATGGTGGGAGAAATAGCAAATGCACTAGTGGTAATTTACCAAAATTCGCTGGACTCTGGGATGGTTCCCGCAGATTGGAAAACAGCAAATGTGACACCACTGTTTAAAAAAGGAGGTAGACAAAAGGTGGGTAACTATAGGCCAGTTAGCTTAACTTCTGTAGTAGGGAAAATGCTTGAATCTATCATCAAGGAAGAAATATCTGGATATAAATTGTCCCATTGGTAAGACGCAGAATGGGTTCATGAAGGGAAGATCATGTTTTACTAATTTGGTGGAATTCTTTGAGAACATTTATGTGCAGTGGACAATGGGGAACCTGTGGATGTGGTGTATCTGGATTTCCAGAAGGCATTTGACAAGGTGCTGCACCAAAGACTGCTACATAAGATAAAGGTGCACAGTGTTATGGGTAACGTATTAGCATGGATAGAGGATTGGTTAACTAACAGAAAGCAAAGAGTGGGGGTAAATGGGTGTTTTTCTGGTTGGTGACCAGTGACTAGTGGTGTGCCTCAGGGATCAGTGTTGGGACCACAATTGTTTACGATTTACATAGATGATTTGGATTTGGGGACCAAGTGTAGTGTGTCAAAATTCGCAGATGACACTAACATGAATGGCAGAGCAAAGTGTGCAGAGGACACTGAAAGTCTGCAAAGGGATATAGACAGTCTAAGTGAGTGGGTGAGGGTCTAGCAGATGGAGTACAATGTTGGTAAATGTGAGGTCATCCATTTTGGTAGGAATAAGAGCAAAATGGACTATTATTTAAATGGTAAAATATTGCACCATGCTGCTGTGCAGAGGGACCTGGGTGTTCTTGTGCAGGAATCTCAAGGAGTTGGTTTGCAGGTGCAGCAGGTAATTAAGAAGGCAAATGGAATTTTGTCCTTTACTGCTAGAGGGATGGAGTTTAAAAACAGCGAGGTTATGTTGCAGCTGTATAAGGTGCTGGTGAAGCCACACCTGGAGTATTGTGTACAGTTTTGGTCTCCTTACTTGAGAAAGGATATACTGGCACTGGAGGGGGTGAAGAGGAGATTCACTAGGTTAATTCCGGAGTTGAGAGGGTTGGCTTATGAGGAGAGACTGAGTAGACTGGGGCTATACTCATTGGAATTCAGAAGAATGAGGGGAGATCTTATAGAAACATATAAGATTATGAAGGGAATAGATAAGATAGAAGTAGGGAAGTTGTTTCCACGGGCAGGTGAAACTAGAACTAGGGGGCATGGCCTCAAAATAAGGGGAAGCTGATTTAGGACCAAGTTGAGGAGGAACTTCTTCACACAAAGGGTTGTGAATCTGTGGAATTCCCTGCCCAGTGAAGCAGTTGAGGCTACCTCATTGAATGTTTTTAAGGCAAGGATAGATAAATTTTTGAACAGTAAAGGAATTAAGGGTTATGTTGAGCGGGTGGGTAAGTGGAGCTGAGTCCATGAAAAGATCAGCCATGATCTTATTGAATGGCGGAGCAGGCTCGAGGGATCAGATGGCCTACTCCTGCTCCTAGTTCTTATGTTCTTATTATTCTCGTGGCCACAAAAACTTTTGTCAGTGAGGCTCATAATTCAGTCTGAAATGACGCCAGAACCATCGGTGCAACTCACTCCATTTTTCTCGTCGAAATCGACACTCTGCCAAATTCTGGTAAAATCACACCCCAAAGTTTCAGGTCAATAACCTTTCATCAGAACTGAAGAAATGGAAATAGAAATGTAAGAGTTTTTAAGCCAGTGGAAGAGGATTGGGTGCGGGGGCGGGGTGGGGGGTGGTTGGGGAGAGGGAGTGTGCTGTAAGAACAAAGGAGAAGCTCTCTGTGTTGGGGTAGATGGCAAGGGAGATTAAATAAAACCGATCCCATCATGCAAATCCAAAGAGAAGGTAATGAATATAGTAAAGAAACAAAGGTTGTGTCCAAATGGGGTATGAATTGCTACATAAAAACCATCTGAATGCAACATGAAGGAATATAAAAAGAAATAAGACAACAGCAACCCAGGAAAACAAAAAAAAATAGAAGAAACACATCAGACAAGATGGAGGCAGAGGTATGATCTAAAGTTGTTGAATTCAGTGTTGAATGCAGAAGGCTGTAGGATATCAAGACGAAAGGTAAGGTGCTGTGTGTTGAGCTTTATTCGAACACTGTAGCTGGCCATGGACAGCAAGGTGGAGAATGAAAATGACGTGCAGGCAACCAGAAGCACGGGTCATGCTTGTGGGCTGAATGGAGCTGTTCCCAAAGTGATCATTCAGTTTGGATTTGCTCTCCCCATTGTAGAGGAGACAGTATTATGAGCAGGGAATACAGTACGCTAAATTGAAAGAAGTAAATCACTGTTTCACTTGGAAGGAGCGTTTGGGGCCTCAGACAGTCAGAAGGGAGGAAGTGAAAAGGTAGGTATTGCACCGCCTATGCTTGCATGGAGAGGTGCCATAAAGAAGGGGATGGGGTGTAAGAGTGATTGGGGAGTAGACAAGGGTGTGGTGGAGGGAATAGCCCCTTCTGAATGTTGTAAGGGGAGAAGATATCTTTAATGGTGCGTCATGCTGCAGCTGCTGGACACAGCAGCGGATTATCCATTGAACACAGAGGCTGGAAGGTGAGGACAAGAGGAAGTGGTTCTGGGAGGGAGGGGAAGAAAGGGGTGAGAACAGCTTCAGTCTGCCTCATTTAGAGGGAGCTCAAGTGAATGCTCAGTTAATGCCCATTGCCTGTATACAATTAGTACCTTGTTCAACTTCCCTGACAGTTAGAACCTCTGCAGTTTTGTGTTTCTAGATGTTATTTTTCTGTTACATTGAGCAAGAATTCCATTACCTTTCCTACCATCAGTTTAGGCTGACACTGGTACAGAGGAAGTGTGTTGGCAGGGGTGGCTCTTTAGATGTCAAACTAAACTGAGACTTTAACTGTATCTAATTCAGGAAAATATTAAAGGTCCCAACAGAATGTATTCTCCTTTCGCCAACACCATCAATACAAAGTCTCTCTGTTGATTGTGGGGGTGCTGCAATGAATATTTACTGGGGCAACATTCTCAGTTGTAGTATGAATTCTAACGTATCACGCATTATTACTGACACCTAAGGCAAAATGCTGCGAATACTGGAATCTGAAATAAAAACAGAAAATACTGAAACTACTGAGCATTTGTGGAGAGAGAGAGACAGAGTTCGGGGGGGGGGGTGGTTTGGAGACTGGATTTTAATGATCCAATACTTTATATAAGAAATAAGTAGCTGGATATAACAGAATGAATCGGGGTTTGTGCCTCGGTGCGTTGATTTAATGGCATCTGCCTCTTGTTGTGTTGTTAGAGCGGGCGCTAGGACCCCGGGGCCGGAATGGAGCTGGAGGCTCTGAGATGGTCAGATGTCAGAATCTGGTTTTTTGCAGTGAACTAAAATCCAACCAACCTGTTTAACAAGAGGAAATCCATGCAAAGGGGGCTACATGGCGCAGCATATTGGGGGATGCATGAAAGGAGGAGTGGGGAGAAGGTTTGTGGAGTGAATGCCATGGATGTGGAATCGGTGTCAGATCTCAGTTGGGGATCATTAGCTGACAACAGAGGCACTGGGCAGGTCCGGGAGGAGGATTCCGCTCGGTCCTATCGCCCGCCGCAGCTTCTCGCAGCATCTCCCTCTGCTGTGGAGCAGCCTGCAGCCAATATGTTCAGGCTGCTGTCAGCGCTGTGTAAACTTTTCCTTTTCGCTCTGCCTGCCTGCCTGTGTGGGAGGTTTCCTGTGCGGCTTTACTTCCGCCAAATAGAGGAAGGATTCTCAGAGCAGTTAGAGAGGGCGGCGAGACTGTCACTGAATAATGTGTCCGTTTTTAGTCACAATGGGACTCAGCTTTACTGATTCTTGAGTTTAGTTTCCGAATGAAAAATCTGGAGGAATCTTGTGATTTATTTCCCTGGAAACACAAAGTTGTTTTTTTTGTTATGTGTGAGGATTTGGACCTAATTACTTTAACCAGCATTATATAACTAATCATGGCTTTCCTCTGCCGCCCCTTTCTCCCCAGAGCTGCTGTGTATTTAATGCGGACTCATATTTCCATACGAAGAGAAAGGGGGGTGGTTGCTCCCTACTCCCTAATTTGCTTTCTCTTACCATGGTTATGCCTCCCAGTCTCCACTCCAAACTGCATTTTATGCCCTCCACTGTTTTTATTTGACGTTTTTTTTGCATTGAATCAATATTCTTTCAGCTTAATTCTCCTGTCCTTTCCCAGGTCAGGTGCTTCGCGAGGCTGCAGATTTCTGCAAGCCGCTCTTGAGTTGGATTCTTGGAGGTGTGAAATCTGGGCCCAGCCTGGCCCCTCACAATAAATTGTTCCTTCCCTGAAGTGGAGGCTAGGAGTTGGAGCAAAGCCCATGTGGGAAATGATAGACACGGACTTGTGATCGGTTGTGCACCCAGATTGCTGAGGTGGCACAGTGGTGAGCACTGGTGCTCTCACGGCGCCAGGGACCCGGGTTCGATTCCCAGTTTGGGTCACTATCCCCAGAGTCTGCACTTTCTCCCCATGTCTGCATGGGTTTCTTCCGGGTGTCCTGGTTTCTTCCACAGTCTGAAAGACGTGCTGGTTAGGTGCATTGGCCATGCTAAATTCTCTCTCAGTGTACCCAAACAGGCGCCAGAGTGTGGCAATTAGGGGATTTTCACAGTAACTTCATTGCAGTGTTAGCCGACTTGTGACACTAATAAAGAAACCTAACTTAAACTTAAACTAAAACCATCGTCACTCAATTTCAAATGCCATCCGACACTTCAGTTTCCCTTTCACTCGGATCTACCTTGTGATCAAACTGTGACGATCAATAGTCCTGTCTCATTGCCACATCCGTAGGTGTTTTGATGTTACGTGGCGGGGTTCTGGGAAAAGGGAACTGCTTCCAGTAACAGTTTTCAGACCCACAATGATTCAGCTCCTTTAGTGTTGTCAGAATCTGACTTCTTTACATTCTGTAAATTCTATGTTGAAAGGAGGATGACCGTAAGCAGGGGGAAACCATCATACAGTACTTCTGTCTTTAATTTTTCAAATAAATTGTAGCTGATGCTAGGGAAGATGAAATAACTTATTTAATGCCTTTCATGACCTAGGATATCCCAAAGTGTTTCACATTCAATTGCATGCTTCTCAAGTGTAATAACTATTATAGGAAATGTGACTACCAATTTGAACATAGCAAGGTCCCACAGAATAAATAACCAACCAAGTTGGTAAGGGATAATTGGCCAGGGCACTGGGGAGAACTGTCTTGCTCTGGAGGGACAAAGAGGACTCGAGCAATAGTTATAGGGGACTCTATAGTTAGGGGTACAGATAGGCGTTTCGGTGGACGTGAAAGAGACTCCAGGATGGTATGTTGCCTCCTTGGTGCCAGGGTCCAGGATATCTCTGAACGGACAGAAAGCATTCTGAAGGGAGAGGATGAACAGCCAGAGGTCGTGGTACATATTGGTACTAACAACATAGGCAGGAAGAGTGATGAGGTCCTGCAGCAGCAGTTTAGGGAGTTAGGTAGAAAGTTAAAAAGCAGGACTTCTAGGGTTGTAATCTCAGGATTATTCCCTGTGCCACGTGCTAGTGAGGCTAGGAAAAGGCAGATAGTGCAGCTCAACACGTAGCGAAACAGCTGGTGTAGGAGGGAGGGTTTCAGATATCTGGACCATTGGGGTCTCTTCCGGGGCAGATGGAACCTCAACAAGAAGGACGGATTGCATCTAAACTGGAGGGGCACAAATATTCTGGCCAGGAAGTTTGCTAGTGTCACACGGGAGGATTTAAACTAGTTTGGCAGTGGGTGGGAACCAAAGCAAAGATAAATTAGCTGAAGGGGAACGAGAGAGTAGGGCCAGTAAGACTCAGAGAAACAGCAGGCAGGGTGGGATTGCAAATCAGAGAGGGTCTGGTGGACTGAAGTGCATTCAATGCAAGAAGTGTAACAGGTAAGGCAGATGAACTTAGAGCTTGGATTAATACTAGAAACTATGATGTAGTTGCCATTACAGAGACTTGGTTAAGGGAAGGACAGGATTGGCAGCTTAACATTTCAGGATATAGATGTTCCAGGCGTGATAGAGGGGGATGTAAAAGGGGTGGGGGAGTTGCACGACTGGTTAAGGAGAATATCTCAGCTGTACTCCGGGAGGACACCTCGGAGGGCTCATACAGCGAGGCAATATGGGTAGAGCTCAGGAATAGGAACGGTGTAGTCACAATGTTGGGGGTTTACTATAGGCCACCCAACTGCCAGCGGGAGATTGAGGAACAGATGTGTAGGCAGATTTTGGCAAGGTGTAAAAGTAACAGGGTTGTTGTGGTGGGAGATTTTAATTTCCCCTATATTGACTGGGACTCACTTAGTGCTAGGGGCGTGGATGGGGCAGAGTTTGTAAGGAGCATCCAGGAGGGCTTCCTGAAACAGTATGTAGATAATCCAACTAGGGAAGGGGCCATACTGGACCTGATATTGGGGAATGAGCCCGGCCAGGTGGTCGATGTTTCAGTAGGGGAGCAGTTCGGGAACAGTGACCACAATTCAGTAAGCTTTAAGGTACTGATGGATTAAGATAAGTGTAGTCCTCAAGTTAAGGTGCTAAATTGGGGGAAGGCTAATTACAACAATATTAGGCAGGAACTGAAGAATGTAGATTGGGGGCAGATGTTTGAGGGCAAATCAACATCTGGCATATGGGAGGCTTTCAAGTGTAAGTTGATAGGGATTCAGGACAGGCACATTCCTATAAGGGTGAAGGATAAGTATGGCAAGTTTTGGGAACCTTGGATAACGAGAGATATTGTGAGCCTAGTCAAAGTGAAAAAGGAAGCATTTGTCAAAGCTAGGAGGTTGGGAACACACGAAGCAAGTGTGGAATACAAGGAAAGTAGAAAGAAACTTAAGCAAGGACTGAGAAGAGCTAAAAGGGGTCAAGAAAAAGCATTGGCCAGCAGGATTAAGGAAAATCCCCAAGGCTTTTTACGCATATATAAAGAGCAAGAGGGCAGCCAGGGAGAGGGTTGGCCCACTCAAGGACAAGGGAGGGAATCTATGTGTGAAGCCAGAGGAAATGGGTGAGGTATTAAATGAGTACTTTGCGTCAGTATTCACCAAAGAGAAGGACTTGGTGGATGATGAGTCTGGGAAAGGATGTGTAGATAGTTTGAGTCATGTTGAGATCAAAAAAGAAGAGGTATTGGGGTTCTTGAGAAACATCAAGGTAGACAAGTCTCCAGAGCCTGATGGGATATACCCCAGAATACTGAGAGAGGCAAGAGAGGAAATTGCTGGGGCCTTGAGAGAAATCTTTGTATCCTCACTGGCTACAGGGGAAGTCCCAGAGGATTGGAGAATAGCCAATGTTGTTCCTTTGTTTAAAAAGGATAGCAATAATCCAGGTAATTACAGATCGGTGAGCCTTACATCAGTGGTAGGGAAATTATTGGAGAGGATTCTTCGAGACAGGATTTATTCCCACTTGGAAATTAGTGGACGTATTAGTGAGAGGCAACATGGTTTTGTGAAGGGGAGGTCGTGTCTCACGAACTCGATTGAGTTTTTCGAGGAAGTGACGAAGATGATTGATAAGCGTAGGGCAGTGGATGTTGTCCACATAGACTTCAGTAAGGCCTTTGACAAGGTCCCTCATGGCAGACAGGTGCAGAAGGTGAAGTCGCGTGGGATCAGAGGTGAGCTGGCAAGGTGGATACAAAACTGGCTCGGTCAAAGAAGACAGAGGGTAGAAGTGGAAGGGTGCGTTTCTGAATGGAGAGCTGTGACAAGTGGTGTTCCTCAGGGATCAGTGCTGGGACCTTTGCTGTTTGTAATATATATAAATGATTTGGAGGAAAATGTAACTGGATTGATTAGTAAGTTTGAGGATGACACAAAGGTTGGTGGATTTGAGGATACAGCAGAATATAGATCAGTTGGAGACTTGGGCGGACAGATGGCAAATGGAGTTTAATCCGGACAAATGTGAGGTAATGCATTTTGGAAGATCTAATACAGATAGGAAATATACAGTAAATGGCAGAACCCTTAGGAGTATTGATAGGCAAAGGGACCTGGGTGTACAGGTCCATAGGTCACTGAAAGTGGCAATGCAGGTGGAGAAGGTAGTCAAGAAGGCATACGGAATGCTTGCCTTCATTGGCCGGGTATTGAGTTTAAAAATTGGCAAGTTATGTTGACGCTTTATAGAACCTTGGTGAGGCCGCACTTGGAATATAGTGTTCAATTCTGGTTGCCACACTACCAGAAGGATGTGGAGGCTTTGGAGAGGGCACAGAAAAGATTTACCAGGATGTTGTCTGGTATGGAGGGCATTAGCTATGAGGAGAGGTTGGAGAAACTTGGTTTGTTCTCACTGGAGCGACGGAGGTTGAGGGGGAGACCTGATACAAGTCTACAAGATTATGAGAGGCATGGACAGAGTGGATAGTCAGAAGCTTTTTCCCAGGGTGGAAGATTCAATTACTAGGGGGCATAGGTTTAAGATGCGAGGGACAAGTTTTAAAAGAGATGTACGAGGCAGATTTTTTACACAGAGTGGTGGGTGCCTGGAACTCGTTGTCGGGGGAGGTAGTGGAAGCGGATACGGTAGTGACTTTTAAGGGGCGTCTTGACAAGTACATGAATGAGATGGGAAAAGAGGGATATGGTCCCTGGAAACGTAGGGGGTTTTAGTTAAGTCGGGCAGCAAGGTCGGTGCAGGCTTGGAGGGCCGAAGGGCCTGTTCCTGTTCTGTAATTTTCTTTGTTCTTTGTTCTTTGATTCAAAATGGTGATCTGGAATCATTCACGTACACCTGGGAGAGCAGACCTAGTGTTCTTTTTTAAAATAAAAATAGAAAATGCTGGACATTTTCTATGGTTCTAGGCAACAACTATGGAGAGAAACATGGTTAATGCTTCAGGTCAATGACCTTTCCTCAGGACTGAGTGACTCAATGCTTTGTTAAAAGGTACTGCAGATCAGATAACCTTTGAACCCTTGAAAAATCCCTCTAAAACAGGGGTTGACTTATACCCTGAGTATAAAAGTGAAACACCGGTGTGGGCATGGGTGATTGCCATCTTTAGTTCACCCCATTGGGTTTGATCTGTGTGAGCGTGTCTTACACATCTTGACAACATTGCCTGCTTGATCGTTTGCAGCAGTTATAAGATGCCAATAAGTAAAACATCCATTTGTGGTGTGAAAAACTGAGGCTACTAATGTGAATATAACATGCTGAGGTTGAAGTGGGGTGGGGTCAATTTGTATGCCAAGTATATACAAAAACATGATTTGGGCCATAAAATGATTGTCTTATACGTCAGCTGGACTTGTATGCAATGATTAATGATAGGCTTCAAGAAGGACCTTAAGGAGGAGAGGGAGGTTGAGAGGTCGACGAGATTAGGGAAATTACAGCCAAGGTGGTTTGAGGCATGCCTGAAGAACAGGAAAAGGAGAGGAATCGGTAGCGAATCCCGGCTCAGCCAACAGCTGCTCCTGGGTAGGTTATAAATGGGGACACAGATGGAGGAGAAAGTTCACAGTCTGAAGTTGTTGAACACAATGTTGAGTCCAAAAGTCCTCTGGTTTGCTTTGGGTTTTACTGCAATATTGCAGCAGGCGAGAACTGACAAATGGGCATGATAGCAAGATGGTAAACTGAAATGGCAAGCAACAGGAAGATTAGGGTCATGTTTACAGACTGAGCATGTCCAGACATGATCAAGTTATTGAGCTGGGTGAGGACCAAGCCGTTAAATTCAATCACTTAGGACAACGGCTGAGAAGAGGGCCGCACTGACCATTTTAATCTAATCACTTTAAACAACGGATCTGGACTAAGCTCGTTATGACCATGTTTTGGTAACTGGCCAAGTTGTGAAGGAAGGGCAGAAAGCTTTGTGTTACATTAATTTCCAGAGTCAGTGGGCAGAAAGATGTGTAGCGACAAGAGGACTCTCTCTCTAGCCATTCTGCAAGTGTGCACTGCCTGTATTCTGACCAGTCAAACACCGCAGGCAGCTTTTTAATATAAACCAAGTAGCTGCTGATACCAGAAGAAGAGCCAGAAAGTGTCGGTAAATGCAGAATCTACAAAGATCACCAAACCTAGCCTGAAACTGTCCAAGTCATCAATCTACAGGATCCATAAATGATTGACTTTCTTTTGGGACTCTTGAACCATTTACCAACACTCCCTCTCTGTAACTTAATTGTGTGTGTGAATTTCCTGAATGCATGTGTGTCAGAAAGTTGGAGAAATTTTTATTATTTTGGGTATTAAGTACAATAAATACTATTTTATGTTATTTTAAAACCTATAAGAAAACTTGTATTTTACAGGCACAACACTTAAACATTGAACACTCATTGAATTGCCAAGCAAATTCTTTTAAAACGCCAGCTCAGAAATGGAAAGGGAAGGGAGCCATTCGATCGCTGCTCACCTAGCCATAACAAGTGATTTACAAATTGGTTATTTTTCAATGCAAACCCAAAATTGTTTTGCATCAGGACTAAAGTAGTACAATGATTCCAGTTTTATTCCTTGGTAAATCATCTGAGCTGCTTCTTACCTCTCATCAGCATTGACCAGTGGGAATAACATGATTTTGGATCAATGGGTTAGCTTTATCATGCCTTATAAAATGTGGGTCACTGCGAGCCCTAAGAAAGACACAGAAGTAATGATCATACAGAGCAAGTTGGTTAAAGGACAGAAAACATGAGGTAGCAGTTAATATTTTTCAGAACGGCAATCACTGAAAAATCTTATGCTTATCAAGGTGAATGGAACACTTGTATTTTGGGCATTAAGCAGGTTCTCAAACTGGCTGCAAATTCAGTGATGAAATACTCAACACTTTGCCCAGCAATGGGCCTCAGCCCTGACTGCAGAAGAACACTGCATACTGTGCCAGTGTGACATTTACCATGCCTAACACCTGTCATTATGTGCCTGTCTCTGTACGTTTGCCAATTTAGAAGCACCTTTGACTTGAAGGTTTATTCTCACTGGAAACTGAATCAAGATAACCAAAAGGCATCTCAGCTAAAATCTTTGCAGCCACTAGAAAAAGAAATAATGAAATCCAATAGTCTGTTCTGGATTTCAACGCAATTCCAGAATCGAGAGGCCTGTGTCTAAAATATTGCATGACCCAGATCTCAGTAGTTTAATTTTAATACATGTATGGTAATAAAATGTCATTGCTGTGCTCAAAATGGCCACCCCTTTGCTTAAATAATAATGGTCGCTGCGCTTCATAACTATTCATTTTATATGAAGAACTTTAGGATATTTTGAAAGACACATCACACTCTTATTTAAATTAAACATTTCTTTAAACTTTTTTGCTCACTTTGAAGTCAAAGGCATGTTATTACACAGATTCTTACTAAATCCACACACAGTACCAAATAAAATAGATGAAAAGGCACAAAAATCATTTTAAACTCCTCAAGAAACAGCATAAAAAATCAACTGGGGTGGCATGGTGGCACAGTGGTTAGCACTGCTGCCTCACAGAGCCAGGGACCTGGGTTCGATTCCCGGCTTGGGTAACTGTTTGTGTGGAGTTTGCATGTTCTCCCCATGTCTGCGTGGGTTTCCTCCGGGTGCTTTGGTTTCCTCCCACAGTCTGAAAGACATGCTGGTTAGGTGCACTGACCCGAACAGGTGCCGGAGTGTGGCAACTAGGGGAATTTCACAGTAACTTTGTTGCAGTGTTAATATAATCCTTACTTGGGACTGATAAATAAACTTTACTGACATCAGGAACAGAGAAAAAGCTGGAATCTATTCTAAAGGATTTGATAACTGGGCACTTAGAAAATAATGGTGAGATCATACAGAATCAACATGGATTTATGAAAAGGAAATCATGTTTGACCAATCTGTTGGAGTATTTTAAGGATCTAATTGGCAGAATAGAAATGGGAAACCTGTGGTTATGGTGTATTTGGGTTTTCGGAAGGCTTTCGATAAGGTCCCACACAAGAGGTTAGTAAGCAAAATTAGAGCGCATGGGATTAGGGGTAATAAATTAGCATGGATTGAGAATTGGTTAACGGACAGAAAACAGAGAGTAGGAATGGATGGGTCAGGTTGGTAGACGGTGACACATGGGGTACTGCAAGGATCATTGCTTGGGTCTCAGCTATTCACAATCAATATCAATGATTTGCATGCAGGGACCAAACATTTTTTGAAGTTTGCCGATGATACAAAACTAGGTTGGAATGTGAATTGTGAGGAGGATGCAAACAGGTTTCAATGGGATTCAGACAGGCTAAGTGAGTGGACAAGAACATGGCAGATGGAATGTGTGAAAAATGTGAAGTTATACACTTTGATAGGAAAAACAGAAAAGCAAAGTATTTCTAAAAGGTGAGAGATTAGAAAGTGCTGATGTTCAAAGGGAACTGGGTGTCTTTGTTCATGAGTCACTGCAAGCTAAAATACATGTGCAGCAAAAAATTAAAAAGGTAAATGTTGGCATTTATTGCAAGAGAATTGGAGTACAAGAGTAAAGATGCCTTACTGCAATTATATAGAGTCTTGGTGAGGTTGCAGCTGGACTGAGATCAATAGATTTTTAGAAAGTAGATATCAAGGGATGTGGGAATTGTGTGGAAAAATGACATTGAGGTAAAATATCAGCCATGATCTAATTAAATGGTGGAGCAGGTTTGAGGGGTTGATTGGCCTACTCCTTTTCCTATATTCTATGTTACTAAGTCAGTCTTTAATTCTGGAGGCATCCCAACTGAACTTATTATGTATGTTTCTCTGCCATTTCATCATTTTATTCTTTGGCAATCCCTCAGGATCGAGGATGACTTGCTTTCACTTTGGGTGTTGGGTTCTGTGGTGGCCGAATTGTCCAATCCTGGAGCTGCAGATGCTGCCACAGCTGGAGCAGGTGATATTTGATAAGGTGGGGTGGTGGGGTTGATGCTCTAGATTCCACATGCTCTTTCCGCTGTTTACATTTGGCCTCTAAATGCTCCACTTTGTGATTGGCATCTTCCCAAAGGCTTCTTCTCCAGTTTGTGCGTTCTAGGAAAAGAGATTCCCACCTATCAGTGGAAAAATTACACTTATTTAGGGAGGCTTTCAGAGTGCCCTTGTAGCATTTCCTCTGTCCTCCGAGTGACTGCTTGTCATTGTGGAGCTCAGAGTAGAGCATTTGTTTAGAGAGTCTTGTGTCGGGCATGTGGACCATGTGGCCCACCCACCACAGCTGGCCAAGGGTGACCAGTGCCTCGATATTGGGGATATTGGCCTGTGAGAGGACACTCACGTTAGTATGCCTGTTCTGCCAGTGGATTTGTAGGATTTTGCAGAGGCAACATTGGTGATATCTTTCCAGGATTTTAAAGTGTCTTCTGAAGATTGTCCATGTTTCTGATGCAAACAGGAGAGTGGGGAACACTGCTCCTCTGTAGACCATGTGCTTTGTGCTGGGTTTGACATCTTGGTTTTTGAACACTCTGTGCCTCAGGCTCTAAAGACCGCACTGGTGCATTGGAGTCAATGCTAGATTTCATCAGTGATGTCTTGTTCGCACTGAGAGGAGGCTCCCAAGATATGGGAAATGATCCACATTGTCCAGAAGTTCGTCATGGATTTTGATGGTCAGGGGGGCACTATTGCATGGCAGGAGCAGGTTGGTAGAGAACCTTTGCTTTCCGGGTGTTTAGTCTGAGCCCTCAGAGTAAACCTAAATATATAATGAACCTCATTATGTATTCATCCATAATCCACAAACACTTTCTTTCAGAGTTCACTGGAAAGAAATCGGGGGCATTAATCCAGAAAAAATATTCTCTCCACAGTCCACAAGGAATGATGCCAACTGTAGCATCTCCACCTTTGACCCACAGGAAATAACTATACAGACTATGGATTAAACCTGATTAAATTGCACATTTCTGCAGCAACACGCAAAACAACTTGCACTTACAGAGAAGGTGCGAGAGAACTTACTGCGGGTGACCAACATTGTAGTTGGAAAGATAGAGTTTGAGGAGGCTTTTTAAGGTTGGGAAAGGAAAGTCACTAGTCAGAGGAGTTTAGTAAGAGATTTGCAAAGTGCAAGAGTGTAGTACTGCATGCTTTACTGCATTGGGCAGTGTATCTATCCAATGAACCATTGAACTCACTTCTTAAAAAAAAAATCAAAAACGATAAAAAAGTTTGAGATTAGTTGATACTACACAAAAATGAAGAAAAGCAACAGAAGAAAAGTTATGGATGAGAAAAGGCCATTTGGCCCACTAACGCCATCCCTCTTATCTACTGATTCACCTATTTTGAAGAACTTGTCTGCATTTAGCTCTTTCATATAGTTTCGATTTGAACAAAGTGAGTTTTCCAATAACTGTTCTAAATTTATAATCTTTTCCATTGTCATTATTAAAATCAAACAAAATTTGTGGACTGTTCCCACATTTGTTTTATTTTTGTAATTTTCTCAGGTATTTTGTGACATACTTAAGGCAAAACTTTACACTTTCTATCTAATTTGAATTGTAAAGGTGCATATTGATAATGCTTCTTAGTAAAGAAATATTTCAATAATTTGTCATATTATGGTCTCCGTTTTCCTTTTGAAAGCCCTGTACAGCAGCAGTGATCAGAGTGTGAACCTGAGGGTACTTTTGATCCAGTTCTGCTCCTCACCTAAAATCTTTAGTGAACCGACTGATCCAGATGTATCTTTAGATTTCTGCCCAATGACTCTCAGACATTACTGGGGCTGGGAATGGAGGAATAACATTTAACGAAAACAGGATAGAATGGAGAATCTGGGGTTGTTCTACTTGGAGGAGAGAAGGTTGAGAGCAGATTTGATGGATGCGTTCAAAATCATGAGGGATCTGGACAGAGCAGATAGAGGGAGAAACTGTTCCCATCGGTAGAAGCATTGAAAACTAGATGGCACCGATTTAAATTGATTGGCAAAAGAAGCAACAGGGACCTGGGGAAAGCTTCTGTATGCTTGTGGTTAATAGCTGGAATGCGCTGCCTGAGAGTATCGGTGGAAGTTTCATTCAGGACAATTGGATAATTATCTGAAGATTTAAAAAATCAGCAAGGCTACAAGGAAAAATCAATGGAATGGGACTAGGTGAGATACTCTTACAGAGAGCTGGCATAGACCTGATGGGATGAACAACCTTCATCTGTGCTGTATCTATTTTATGAATTCATGATTCTAATTGCTTTATGATACCTTTTGGAAACATCGCCCTCAAGTAAGTCAAGATTGTGGGCCTCGATAAAACAGTACTGAATATTCTGTCCAATGCCATTCCATGCATCAAAATGATCATGGGCATTGTTGCATACCCATAATTCTTTCCACAGGCTGCATTACCTGAGAATGATGTGTGAAAACAAGTAAGCATTGAATAACTAGTCCAGGAATTTCCCCGTTTTCAGGTTTGAGTGAAAATTAAATGTCAACTTATCAGTTTACTATTCTGTCTGGCTTACCTTCTACTTTTACACATTCTGTAAGATGAAAGATACCTTAAGCTGAACAAAAAAAAAAAAAATATATATAAGTGATTTGTACCATGATTGGTTCACAGGAATCAGAACTACAACCAGTGGCTGGATCAACTCTAACCCTGGCAATTATCTATTCCTATTTTTGTCAAGGAGGTTTGAAGTGAAGAATTGGAATTAAATTTTTAGCGGAGTTGAAGGTAGCAGACTCAGTTTACAGGAAGTAGTAACCATTCAGCCCCAGGTTTGGTCCTAGCATGCTTAGCTGAGCACAGTTGAGATGACAGTGGGGGTGGCACCATTGGCTTCAGTATTCATGCGCTGGAGAGGGATTAAAAACAACCAGAAATATTGCGTTACTCTTGCAAAATTCAACTTAAATGTCGAAGACATTCAGTTGGAATGTTCATTGCAATTGATTAGCCTGTCAATGCTCAAGGCTTAAGCATGGGCAATAGCCACTTGGCGAAGTACATGCACTATGCCTGGTGAATTGTATCCCAGTAAAAGTACATGAGTTAAGGAGGAGGGAAGAAAATTGAAGGAGTGGCAAAACAAAATCATTCACGACTAAAGACATAGGGCAGGATTTTACAACCTCGCTCGCCCCAAAACTGTAAAATCCTGCCCGAGGTCAACGGGCCTTTCCATGATCTGCCCCCCGCCCGCTCCAATTCCCGTGGTGGGCGGGAGGGTAAAATTCCGGGCAAGGTTTATCATTTTGTTTACTCATTCATTGACTAGGCCAGCATTTATTGCCCATCCCTAATTGCCCTTGATCTGAATGGCTTGCTTGGCTATTTCAGAGCATTTAAAAGTCAACAACACTGCTGTGGTCTAGACCAGGTAAGGACAGCAGATTCCCTTCCCTGAAGAACATTAGTGAACCAGATGGGTTTTTATGACCAAGAACAGTGGTTTCATGGTCATCATTAGACTTTTAATTCCAGATTTTTATTGAATTCAAATTTCGCCATCTGCCATGGTGGGATTTGAACCCGGGCCCCCAGAGGATTACCCTGGGTCCCTGGATTACTAGTCCAGTGACAATACCACTGCGCCTCTTTTTTTAATCACTGAAGTTATTGGAGGTTACTAGGTTCAATAGCCATTCTTGAGATTCTCATGAAAAATTCTAGCTAAAACATCACCTTAACTTTTCCCTTTAAGAGATTGGCTTAGCGCTATACATTTCCATTCTGTTTTTAGCTGTGATAAATTAGCCCCCAACTTTCTGTAGAATATAATTTTGTTAGTCAATAGCTGATAATTAAGTAAAATCACTTTACATGTTCATCTTTTCTAGAAATGATTGTCAAGTATTGTGATGTACTGTAGATGGGGAGATAGCGGCATTGTAGTAAGATCATTAAGATCTGTAATCCAGCGGCTCAGGCTAACGTTCTGGAGGAGAAGGGCTCAAATTCCACAATGGCAATTGGTGGAATTTGAATTCAATTATAATCTGGAATTGAAAGCTAATTTCAGTAAAGGTGAATTAAAACCATTGTTGATTGCTGTAAAAACCCCTCTGGTTCATTAATGTCTTTTAGGGAAGGAAATCTGCCGTCCTTACCTGGTCTGACAGCAATATGGTTGACTCTTAACTGCCCTAGGAAATGGCCTAGTAAGCCACTCAGTTCAAGAGCAATTAGGGATGGGCAACAAATGATGTATTGATGCCCACAATCGCATTAAAGAATACATTTTTTAAAGATAGAATACCATATACTAATAAAGCACTTGAATAAAGCACATTTATAGCAGATTTGAGGGAGTTTTATTCTAAATTTGGCTGTGCTCTACCCCACCTAGAAGTGGTTGATCTCTAAAGTAGGAGATGTTTCATTCTTTAATGACATTTGTCATCGACAAAAATGAGCATGGAAGATGTTAAATTGTCTTAGAATCCTGATGAATTCACGAATGAACTTCAGGGAAAGGAATCTATCATCCCTATCCAGTCAGGTCTACACATCTGACTCTAAACTCAAACTATATGATTTGTTGACTCTTAACACCTTCAGGGCAACGAGGAACAAGCAATACATTTTTCCTCAACAGCATTTCTCACATCCCAAGAGTTGATAACAAAAATCTTGGGGCAGGTGTGTAAGATGATTTATCTCTATATGTCTCTTATGAGTTTTCAGTTCAACATCAGTTCTACAATATAAAATACGTGTCCCATCTTTTTTATGCATCTCATATTTATTTTAGTGAGGTTTGCTGGCTAGGCCAGCATTTGTTACCCATCCTTAATTGCCCTGGAGATCATCATAATGAGGTACATGCACTGTACTGTTAGGAAGGGAGTTCCATGATTTTGACCCAGTAACAGTGAAGGAGTGGTGATATAGCTCCATGCTAGGATGGTTTGTGGCTTGGATGGAATCTTGATGGTGTTACCATGCATCTGCTGCCCTTGTCCTTCTGATGGTAGAGGTTGTGGGGTTTGGAAGGTGCAGTTGAAGGAACCTTAGTGAGTTGTTGCACTGCATCCTGTATATAGTACATCACTGTGCGTCAGTGGTGGAAGGAGTGAATGTTTGAGGTGGTGGATGCGATGTTGACGAAGTGGGCCACTTTGTCTTGGGTGGTGTCAAGCTTCTTTAATGCTGTTGGAGCTGCATTCATTCAGGAAAGGGGAGCATATTCCACCACACTCCTGACTTGTGCCTTGTAGATGGTGGATAGACTTTGGAGAGTCAGGAGGCGAACTACTTGCCACAGAATTTGTAGTTTCTATCTTGTTCTTGTAGCCACAATATTTATATTTATAAGGACGGCACGGTAGCACGTGGTTAGCACTGCTGCTTCACAGCTCCAGGGACCTGGGTTCGATTCCCGGCTTGGGTCACTGTCTGTGTGGAGTTTGCACCTTCTCCTCGTGTCTGCGTGGGTTTCCTCCGGGTGCTCCGGTTTCCTCCCACAGTCCAAAGATGTGCAGGTTAGGTTGATTGGCCATGCTAAAAATTGTCCCTTAGAGTCCTGAGATGCGTAGGGTTAGCGGATAAATATGTAGGAATATGGGGGTAGGAACTGGGTGGGATTGTAGTCAGTGCAGACTCGATGGGCCAAATGGCCTCTTTCTGCACTGTAGGGTTTCTATGATTCTATGTTCAGTACAGTTAAGATTTTGATCAATGGTAACCCCCGGGATGTTGATAGTGGGGGATTTAGCAATAGTAATTGAATGCCAACGGGAGATGACTAGATTCTTTTTTTTGGAGATTGTCATTACCTGGCATGTGTGGCACAAATATTACATGTCACTTATCAGCCGAAATTGAATGCTGCCCGGGCTTTGCTGCATATTGACACAGAATGCTTCACTATCTGAGAATTTGCAAATGGTACCAAATATTGTGCAATCATCAGCAAACCTTCAGTCCTGATGATGGAAGGAAGGTCATTGATGAAGCAGCTGAAGATAGTTGAACCCAGGACACTACTCTGAGCAACTCCTGCATTGATGTCCTGGAACTGAGCTCAAATTAAGGACCAAATTTTAAAATTGCATTCTCAGCGGAACCCAGAAGGTCCTTTGTTAAATGATCTAAATTCATTCAAATTACCAATTGTGCTGAATATATACATCAAAGAGACATTGCTCAGTTAAACCATTTGTATAAAATAGCAATATGTAATTTCAGAGACAACACTATGCTGGAGATCTATAGTCTAAGATCCAGAGTTACACAAATTAACCAACACAGTTTGGTGGTGATAGATTGTGGTAGTTGTTTTAAACTTGGGTTCAATTAAGTAAAATCTTGGCCGCAAATCTCCGATCTCGCTGCACTAATTTTTTTAAGTGCAGCAGGCCAGGAGATTGTCGCGTTGGCCGATTCGCGCGCATGTTCGTGCCCCGCTAGTGTCTCCAGGTGCTGGATTTCCGGCGGCGTCTGTTCTATGCCAGAAATTGATGGGGAGTCACAAAGACCATTAACATAGTCATTTTAATCTCATTTGAATATGATCAGTAGGCTTGGGACTGAAGCCTCCAGCCCAGCTAGCATCTCCCACCTCCCTCCCCTGCCCCCCCCAAACCCCCCCACACCAAAGTTGTTCACTCCAGCCAGGGTAACATTAGCTCTCCACTTTTGGGGAACGAGCGACCCGACCTCGCTCGAGTGGAGGGGGGGGAATTGGGGCCCCCCAAAGAGTCGGTGGCAGAGGGGCCTGGGCATTGGCACCCTGGCAGTGCTAGCCTGTGCCCTCGGCACTGCCCAAGGGGCAAAGTGCCAATGCCCAGCGGGCACTTGGGGCATTGGGACTTTGGGGTGGGGCATATGGGTGCGGCACATGGCGGGGTGGTACAGAGCCTAGGGGGTGATCGGTGGGGTTGGGGTTCCCGCTGTCAATCTGCATAGGGATTGGTGGGAGGAGGAAGGTCAGTGATTAGGGTGGGCTGGGTCGGGAGGGTCAGCCGGGGGGGCGGGGGCGGGGTGCAGTCGTTGGGGCTGGGCCCGGGAATGGCCGGTGGGGCCAGCGATCGGAAGGCCATCAGTATGGGCCACTGTGTATGCGCCGATGGGCACATGCGCAGTGGCCTGCTCAGCGCACTGATTCCAGCTTCTCCAGGTGGAATACGCCCTGCCCCCTGAAATTCAATGATATTCATGTTGGTGGCCTCTGCAGTGCACAGAGTATGGGAGATTCTTCACTGAACTCCTACTGAAAAAAACAATGTGCATTACTCCAGTTTTTAGGCGAATTTGACACTTAGAATTTTTGTTAGGAGAATCCCGCCTGATTCTTAAAAAAACTTGAAACTGGAAATGAGGAACACGTCGTGTGATCCAGAGACTACTGCGGAAGATTGGTATAAGAATGTTTATTGAACATTTCTCAAATCCTGTTGTGGCATTGGTTATAAGAGTAGATCAACATTAACATTAAAACAGTGAGGAGAGCCAGTTGTTTAGATTAAACAGTGAGGAGAGCCGGGAGTTCAGATTAAACAGTGAGGAGAGCCGGGAGTTCAGATTAAACAGTGAGGAGAGCCGGGAGTTCAGATTAAACAGTGAGGAGAGCTGGGAGTTCAGATTAAACAGTGAGGAGAGTCGGGAGCTCAGATTAAACAGTGAAGAGAGTCGGGAGTTCAGATTAAACAGTGAGGAGAGTTGGGAGTTCAAATTAAACAGTGAGGAGAGCCGGGAGTTCAGATTAAACAGTGAGGAGAGCTGGGAGTTCAGATTAAACAGTGAGGAGAGCTGGGAGTTCAGATTAAACAGTGAGGAGAGTCGGGAGTTCAGATTAAACAGTGAGGAGAGTCGGGAGTTCAGTTTAAACAGTGAGGAGAGTTGGGAGTTCAAATTAAACAGTGAGGAGAGCCGGGAGTTCAGATTAAACAGTGAGGAGAGTCAAATCCTTCTTCCATATTTTCGACCCCACTCCTCCCAGGCTATGATGTGTGAAAACTTGCCTTTAATTCTTCTTCAGCCCTGACTCTCCCATTTTGTATGTGTCTTGTAACCAAGGTCTAGACCTAATCATGCCTCTTAAATGACTAATTCACTACCTCTAGAAGGATGTGCAGTCATTTCCGTGCAAATCCATCTGAGAGCTAGAGCTCTTTGTTCCCTATCTGGTACCACCGTGTATGCCCCAAATTCACTCCGACAATGGAATTCTTGCTGTTTCGCATCTTGTATAACTTTTTCATCTAATTTATTGGAGGTCACGAAAATCTCACAAGCATGTGGGCTTCTACTCCTAGTAGCACTCATAGTCTTACTCATATTCTGAGACCTTGCCAAGCTACGCCCCTGTGTGATATCTCATTCTGTACTCCCACTGCTTGATCTTTCCCTCCTGCTGTGGGATGTCCTTTCAGTAGTTCTTAATCTCTTCCTGTGATCACCTTCACTATCGGACTTACTATCTGAACAGGGGATGGTCATGACATCCTCCCCTGTATTCTGTACATTCAACCAGTGTTTATATTTTCCAGTGGCCTTCCCTGCTCTACTAATGACAGTTGCATCCTTCCACTGACTGGACCCTTCAGGCAAGTATGTCACCTTTGCACCAACCTTTGGCAGCTGTCCTTTCGGAAAAATGACCTGTTCTAGTTCATCAGAAGTATCGTGTTCCTCTCCAGGTACCCTGTCTATTTCAGTTAACTGGTCCTCATAGTTCTGTAACACGTGAGTATCAGATGATCCTGGTTCCTCATTATGTCCATCTACTCTTTCTAAATTTGCAAGTTTGTAATCTGTACCCATTATCCTTGATGAATGCACCCTAACAGTCTGATTACCATGTTGCAAAAATATTGTTTTGCCATCTGTGCCTATAACCTTCCCTGGGCCTTTCCTTTCATTAAAACTGTCTCTTTTATAGTATACTACATCTCCTTGCTGAAAAACGGTATTTGATGGCTGTATATTGTGCCTTAAAACTCTGCAAATTCTTTGAGACTTCTACTTCCAAAAATGCTCTTCCTCTTGTATGCAATGCATTTAAATGCTCAGTAAAGGCAGAGCTAATTGTAGTCCCTTCCCAAGCTGGAGGCTGATCGTTCAAAATGGACGGAATTTTAGGATTTCTACCAAATACTAATTGATAGGAACTATAGCTGCCAACCATCTCCAACGAGTTCTTTGCATGTACCGCCCATGCTAAGGCTGAATTTAACTTGCAATTTGGTATCGCTGCCAAAATTTTCCGGAGCATGTGTTCTATTACAGCATGGTTTCTCTCACACCCCATAAACGGGCTTTCCGCAGCCGTATTCATGACTATGATATTCATGTTTTCACACATATTCCTAAACTCCCCCGATTGTTTGTAAAGAATTTTGCTGGTAGCCCCATTCCTATCCCTATCCATTTTTCCATGATCTGATCCAGAATTACTCTCTTTTCTTTACTACGTACAATGGTTGATTGACTAAATCTGGTTGCTAAATCTACAAGGTGCAAGATAAATATATTGTTTGCTTTATCCCAGATCTTAAGGTCCATGGGAATAATGTCATTAAAATCTCTAGCCAAAGGTAGAGTTACTATCGGTCGTGACGGTGTCCTTCTGTACTTCCTGCAAACCTCACACAGATCACTGCCCTGTTCTCTCAGTTTAGTACAGTCTTCATCTCTTAGCCCCGCATCCTTTAATAAAGTTTTTAGCCTCCAAGGAGATGGATGCGCAATTTTGCCAATGCAGTTTCAATAAAATGAGCTTTTATCAGGTAAAGTCCCATTTCCGGATGCTAAAGCACTTCCTTAACCTTAACCTTTACTTGAAAAAGTATTTGTCATTAACGGAATACAATTTACATAGTCGGGACACTATCGTAAATCCACTGTTTTTCCAAAAACTGTTGCCTTATCATTTTCCATATCCAGTTTCATATGTGCTTTCTTCATCGACAGTCCACTTAGAAGCAAAGGTATCTCACTTGACACAACATCTGTGCTAATGAAATGATTCACTCCAGCAATATTGCAAGGGATGACCAATCTTTTCAGTGACTTCAGAATGTTAACATCCCCAAACCTGAAACTTGTGGAACTTTCAAATTCTTTAACATTGTTCCGATTTTTGGCATTTAAAGAGTCCAGGTAACATTTTAACCAGTCAATTCCACATATGATAGATGTGCACCACTGTCTAATACAGCACAATTAAAGGATTCTGCAACCAAAAATCTCATTACAGGAGTAAAACATCTCATTAATAGGACAATGCCTTCTTTCTGGTTACTCTTTTTCCTCTTCCGATTGTTCCCTATCATGTGTAGCTTCAAACATTCGACTAAATTGTTTCAGACATTTGAAAGCATAATGAAATTTAGAGTCACCAAAAACACCGATTTATCATACCCTGGGCATTTTTGGTGTTCATTTTCCTGTTACCATTCTTCATATCCTTCCTCCTGCTATAGGTATTAAAGGGGGTTTCTGTCTTCAATTTCTGGGTCGCGGTTTTCTGCCATATTCTTGTAGCCTACTTGTGCCTGCACAATCTCGCCATCCTATGAACAGTGTATCTGCTACAGTCTGTTTTATCACTGACTGACCCGTTTGTGTCATAAAGGCTGTGGGGATAGAATGTTTCCCTAAAATTTTTTTAAAGCCTCTGACATTTGATCATACAAGGTATCTTTGCCTCCAAATTTAACTAAGGAAAGATAGGAAAGGTAGGATTCGAGAGCCGTGGATAACCAGGGAAATTGAGGATCTGATTAAAATGAAAAGGGAGGCGTACGTTAAGTCCAGGCAACTGAAAACAGATGGAGCTCTGGAGGAATACAGAGAAAGTAGGAAAGAACTCAAACGGGGAGTTAGAAGGGCAAAAAGAGGTCACGAAATGTTCTTGGCAGGCAGGATTAAGGAGAATCCTAAGGCATTCTATTCATACGTTAGGAACAAAAGAGTTGTCAGGGAGAAAATCGGACCTCTCCGGGAAAAAGGAGGGGAATTATGCCTAGAACCCAAGGGAATAGGGGAGATCCTAAATGAATACTTTGCATCGGTATTCACGAAGGAGAGGGGCGTGTTAACCGGGAATGTCTCGGAGGGAGGTGTTGACCCGTTAGAGAAAATCTCCATTACAAGAGAGGAAGTGTTAGGTTTTTTAGGGAACATTAAAACTGACAAAGCCCCAGGGCCTGATGGCATCTATCCTCGACTGCTCAGGGAGACGAGAGATGAAATTGCTGGGCCTCTGACGGAAATCTTTGTCGCTTCTTTGGACACGGGTGAGATCCCTGAGGATTGTAGGATAGCGAATGTGGTCCCGTTGTTTAAGAAGGGTAGCAGGGATAACCCAGGAAATTATAGACCGGTGAGCTTGACGTCCGTGGTAGGGAAGTTGTTGGAGAGGATTCTTAGAGACAGGATGTATGTGCATTTAGAATGGAACAATCTCATTAGTGACAGACAGCATGGTTTTGTAAGAGGGAGGTCGTGCCTTACAAATTTGGTGGAGTTTTTTGAGGAAGTGACAAAAACGGTTGATGAAGGAAGGGCCGTGGATGTCGTCTATATGGATTTCAGTAAGGCATTTGACAAAGTCCCACATGGCAGGTTGGTTAAGAAGGTTAAGGCTCATGGGATACAAGGAGAAGTGGCTAGATGCGTGGAGAACTGGCTTGGCCATAGGAGACAGAGGGTAGTGGTCGAAGGGTCTTTTTCCGGCTGGAGGTCTGTGACCAGTGGTGTTCCGCAGGGCTCTGTACTGGGGCCTCTGCTATTTGTGATATATATAAATGATTTGGAAGAAGGTGTAACTGGTGTAATCAGCAAGTTTGCGGATGACACGAAGATGGCTGGACTTGCGGATAGCGAAGAGCATTGTCGGGCAATACAGCAGGATTTAGATAGGCTGGAAAATTGGGCGGAGAGGTGGCAGAGGGAGTTTAATCCGGATAAATGCGAAGTGATGCATTTTGGAAGAAATAATGTAGGGAGGAGTTATACAATAAATGGCAGAGCCATCAAGAGTATAGAAACACAGAGGGACCTAGGTGTGCAAGTCCACAAATCCTTGAAGGTGGCAACACAGGTGGAGAAGGTGGTGAAGAAGGCATATGGTATGCTTGCCTTTATAGGACGGGGTATAGAGTATAAAAGCTGTAGTCTGATGATGCAGCTGTATAGAACGCTGGTTAGGCCACATTTGGAGTACTGCGTCCAGTTCTGGTCGCCGCACTACCAGAAGGACGTGGAGGCGTTAGAGAGAGTGCAGAGAAGGTTTACTAGGATGTTGCCTGGAATGGAGGGTCTTAGCTATGAGGAGAGATTGGGTAAACTGGGGTTGTTCTCCCTGGAAAGACGGAGAATGAGGGGAGATCTAATAGAGGTGTACAAGATTATGAAGGGGATAGATAGGGTGAACGGTGGGAAGCTTTTTCCCAGGTCGGAGGTGACGGGGTCACGGGCTCAAGGTGAGAGGGGCGAAGTATAACTCAGATATCAGAGGGACGTTTTTTACACAGAGGGTGGTGGGGGCCTGGAATGCGCTGCCAAGTAGGGTGGTGGAGGCAGGCAGGCTGACATCGTTTAAGACTTACCTGGATAGTCACATGAGCAGCCTGGGAATGGAGGGATACAAACGATTGGTCTAGTTGGACCAAGGAGCGGCACAGGCTTGGAGGGCCGAAGGGCCTGTTTCCTGTGCTGTACTGTTCTTTGTTCTCTTTGTCCTGTCAAAACTTGGAGCCTATTCATATTTGTAATTTTAGCACAGTCCAATAATTTAAATGCCAACACAGACTGTGGAATTTCCAAGCGGTGTTTTTGCAGTCTTATATATAGTCAGCTAAATTCCATCACATATTCCTCAAGAGAAATGTCCTCTGATTTCTGAAATCTAACCAGGCTTCATATGCACTCAATAAGTCATCCTTTTGATAGATCTGATGCAGAAAGGTTAATAAAGTGTCCAGACCTTCTTCCAAGTCCAATGCTCCAACTCCAATTTGGAAACTACTTTCCGTCTGATTTTAGTTCTATATGGTAAAGAGCCAAGGCCATTCCTTGTTTTCTTTTTCCTAAACCGGTTACTTTAGTCACATGATGACTTCACTTCTCCATTGGTCATGAGGTTCAGTATCTGAAAGTAATGGTGGAGAGTCATATCCTGGCACTTTTACTCTGTATTCAACAAACAATTTGTTGTTTCCTACTTGGTCCTTTGTTGATTAGAATTTGAGTGAATTCTTATTTTTTTGAAAAAGTCAACACTTGCGGCCCTTTACTTGGAACCAGCAACCATCCTCTGTTACCACTGTTTTAGCCTTTTGGTTGCTGTGGAGTAAAGGAGACATGAGTTCTGCTTCTTCATATTGCAGGCAGACCCTGGAGATGTCTGGGATTTCTCCTGCTGTCTTCAGGTGTTGGCCTGTGGTGCAGTGATATCTGAGGTGGAGGGAGGGTGTGCTTCTATTTTCTCACAGCTCTGAGGGGGAGGGTCTCTGAAGGAGTCCTGCACAGCCTTCCCCTCCAGGGTACTGTGCAGAGGCATTGTCTTGCTGCGGGGTGTGGTCAGGGACTGACTAAGTGCTGGTGTTCTGGAGTGGGGGAGGAACAAAGAACAAAGAACAGTACAGCACAGGAAACAGGCCCTTCGGCCCTCCAAGCCTATGCCGCTCACTGGTCCAACTAGACCATTCGCTTGTATCCCTCCATTCCCAGAATGCTCATGTGACTATCCAGGTAAGTCTTAAACGATGCCAGCGTGTCTGCTTCCACCACCCAGTGAGGAGAGTCGGGAGTTCAGTTTAAACAGTGAGGAGAGCCGGGAGTTCAGATTAAACAGTGAGGAGAGCCGGGAGTTCAGATTAAACAGTGAGGAGAGCCGGGAGTTCAGATTAAACAGTGAGGGGAGCTGGAAGTTCAGATTAAACAGTGAGGAGAGCCGGGAGTTCAGATTAAACAGTGAGGAGAGCGGGAGTTCAGTTTAAAACAGTGAGGAGAGCCGGGAGTTCAGTTTAAACAGTGAGGAGAGTCGGGAGTTCAGATTAAACAGTGAGGAGAGCCGGGAGTTCAGATTAAACAGTGAGGAGACCTGGGAGTTCAGTTTAAACAGTGAGGAGAGTCGGGAGTTCAGGTTAAACAGTGTGGAAAGCCGGGAGTTCAGTTTAAAACAGTGAGGAGAGCCGGGAGTTCAGTTTAAACAGTGAGGAGAGTCGGGAGTTCAGATTAAACAGTGAGGAGAGCCGGGAGTTCAGATTAAACAGTGAGGAGAGCCGGAAGTTCAGATTAAACAGTGAGGAGAGCCGGGAGTTCAGATTAAACAGTGAGGAGAGTCGGGAGTTCAGGTTAAACAGTGAGGAGAGTCGGGAGTTCAGTTTAAACAGTGAGGAGAGCCGGGAGTTCAGTTTAAACAGTGAGGAGAGTCGGGAGTTCAGATTAAACAGTGAGGAGAGCCGGGAGTTCAGATTAAACAGTGAGGAGAGCCGGGAGTTCAGATTAAACAGTGAGGAGAGCCGGGAGTTCAGATTAAACAGTGAGGAGACCTGGGAGTTCAGTTTAAACAGTGAGGAGAGTCGGGAGTTCAGTTTAAACAGTGAGGAGAGTCGGGAGTTCAGTTTAAACAGTGAGGAGAGTCGGGAGTTCAGATTAATGATGCGCGATTAATTCACTCGGGAGGCTGGATCGTACCCGGGAAATAAAGGCTTTTATTAGCAACAAGAATAGAGCATACTGCTTAACAATACAATCCCAGACTAAAGGGTCACTAGGAAGTGCAGTGACCTTTATACTCCTATAGGAAGGCGGAGCCAACCGGAGTGTACCACAGAACAATGCCAACAGGTGGAACACCCCAACCCTAACCCCAACAGTAACAAGAGTAACATATGTACAAGTACCCATAGTGATAACCATCTATGGTTCAGTACCCATAGTGGTAACCATCTATGGTTCACCACATTCACCCCTCCTTTAAAAACAAAGGCCGGTGGGGCAAAAAAACAGTACGAACTGTCCATATATTCACAAGTTCAGTCGTATCGGAGGTCCGCACCGTCTCTGCGAACTCTGCAGCACCGGCTGTAGCGCCGGTTCTGGTGACTGTGGTGACCCTCTCTCCAAGCTGGTGTCCAGTGACTCCTCCAGTTCCTGACGGACGGGTGGACCTCGAGGTGGCGACAATCTCCTGGACTCAGGCATGCCTCGAGGTGGCGACAATCTCCTGGACTCAGGCAAGCTGTACACGGGAGTAAGAGGATTAAGTGGAGGTCCCGATACTGCCCGCGCCGTGTCAGGAGGGGAGAGAATAGGCAAAGGAACCCTAACCAGGGCTGCGGGAGCGACGGGGGTTTCCAGGTCCCCTGCAGGCACCAGATCTCAGATAGAGACCGTGTCCTCTCGCCCGTCAGGATATGCTACATAGGCATATTGAGGGTTGGCGTGGAGGAGATGGACCTGTTCAACCAAAGGGTCGGACTTGCGGGTCCTAACATGCCGCCGCAGGAGGACAGGTCCTGAGTACGTCAACCAAGACGGCAGTGAGGTCCCAGAGGAAGACTTCCTAGGGAAGGTAAACATCCGCTCATGTGGGGTAGTGTTGGTTGCCGTACACAGGAGGGACCGGATTGAATGGAGCACATCAGAAAGTACCTCTTGCCAACGGGAGACTGGAAGACCCCTAGACCTCAACGCCAGTAAGACAGCCTTCCAGACTGTAGCGTTTTCTCTTTCGACCTGCCCGTTATCCCTAGGGTTGTAACTCGTAGTCCTACTTGAGGCAATTCCTTTAGAGAGCAGGTATTGCCTCAAGTCGTCGCTCATAAACGACAAACCCCTATCACTGTGGATATAACTGGGGTAGCCAAACAGGATAAAAAGACTCCGCAGGGCTTTGATGACCGTGGCAACGGACATGTCAGAACAGGGAATGGCAAAAGGGAATCGGGAGTACTCATCAACCACGTTGAGGAAATACACATTCCAATCTGTCGAAGGAAGGGGTAATTTTGAGTGTCGAGAGACTGCACGTGGAGCGCGCTGGGCAATTTGGAGGCTGCTGTTCTCCCACTGAAAGTGGAGGGAGTGGCCCATCGTACTGCAGGGTCACACTCCTCAGGTGGACCATAAAGTCTAGTCCCAGGAGTACTGGAGCGCAAAGGTGCGGTAACACGAGGAGCCTGAAGTTCTCATAAACTGTGCCCTGCACCGTTAGAGTTACCACGCAGCTCCCAAGAACGGTAACAGATCGGGACCTCGACGCCATAGAGATTGTCTGCCTGACAGTTTGTACTCGGAGAGCGCACCGTTTCACGATATCCGGATGAATGAAACTCTCCGTGCTCCCGCTGTCAAACAGACAATGTATCAGGCATCCGTTTACCTCTATGTCCATCATGGACTTGTCGAGTCTGTGAGGCTTGGCATGGTCCAGGATGATTGACGCCACTGTTGGATCCCGAGTGCAACTGCAGGCAGCTGAGATGGTCGATGATGAGGACCCCTGCTGGTCGTCTGCGGCCGGTGTCGACCAAAATGGCTGCGCCCATGGACCGCACGTGGTCGATGGCGTTGAAAGTGGCGGCACTCGCAGGTTGCACGTGTCTTGCGTCGTCGTCATCAGGGATGGCAGCGCCCGTGAATCGCACGTGGTTGAAGACATCGACGAAGCTGGAGACAAGGAGACGGATCCAGGGGAGTCACACGCAGCACTGCTTGGCTTCGAAGGGGGCTTCGCTCGGTACACTTTAGCATAGTGCCCTTTCTTTCCACAAACGGAGCAAAATACCGTCCTGGCCGGACATCTCTGGTGAGGGTGCTTCGCCAATCCACAGAAATAGCACCGTGGGCCTCCTGGAGCTGCCGCAGCCGTCAGGTCCGAGGTTGAAAGCACGAATGGGCAGTTCCTAGGAGCCGCTGGGTAGAGTTGAGTCGGTGGCTGTACTTGCCACGATGTTCCCACGTGGTCGGTGGGGTAAGTTTCAAGACTTCTGGAGGCCGTTTCCATCGCATCAGCCAATTCCACCGTCTTAGCTAGGTCCAAGTTACCCTGCTCTTGCAGCCGCAGGCGAATATAGGATGAGCCGATTCCCGCCACGAACGCATCTCGGATCAGATCGTTAGTGTATTGAGTAGCCAACACTGGCTTGCAATTGCAGGCTCTGGCTCGCTGCTGAAGTTCGCGCAGGTACTGTCCCGTCGTTTCGCTGGGCTGCCGCCGTCAAGTGGCTAGTAGGTGACGAGCATGAATCTCGTTTGGCGGTTTATGGTACAGCTTCTTGAGTAATTCTTTGTAGTCTTGGGCATCACGGATTGTTGCATATACAGTGTCGCTTACCCTTGCGTGGAGGACCCGCAATCTGTCGGCGTCATTTTGGACTGCTGTTGAGGCGTCGATATAATCCTGGAAACACTTCAACCAATGGCTGAAAGTGTTCAACGCTCCAGCGGCACGCGGATCTAACGTTAGCTGATCGGGTTTCAGCATTTGCTCCATTTTTTTTTTCCAGAACAAAATTTGTTGCGAATAAAATTGATGCGCGATTAATCCACTCGGGAGGCTAGATTGTACCCGGGAATAAAGGCTTTTATTCGCAACAAGAATAGAGCATACTGCTTAACAATACAATCCCAGACTAAAGGGTCACTCGGAAGTGCAGTGACCTTTATGCTCCTATAGGAAGGCGGAGCCAACCGGAGTGTACCACAGGACAATGCTAACAGGTGGAACACCCCAACCCTAACCCCAACAGTAACAAGAGTAACATATGTACAAGTACCCCTCGTGATACCCATCTATGGTTCAGTACCCATAGTGGTAACGATCTATGGTTCACCACAATCTCATCCCCCGGCCCTCCTCACTGTTTAATCTGAACTCCCGGCTCTCCTCACTGTTTAATCTGAACTCCCGGCTCTCCTCACTGTTTAAACTGAACTCCCGACTCTCCTCACTGTTTAATCTGAACTCCTGGCTCTCCTCACTGTTTAATCTGAACTCACGGCTCTCCTCACTGTTTAATCTGAACTCCTGGCTCTCCTCACTGTTTAATCTGAACTCCCGGCTCTGCTCACTGTTTAATCTGAACTCCCGACTCTCCTCACTGTTTAATCTGAACTCCCGGCTCTCCTCACTGTTTAAACTGAACTCCCGACTCTCCTCACTGTTTAATCTGAACTCCTGGCTCTCCTCACTGTTTAATCTGAACTCACGGCTCTCCTCACTGTTTAAACTGAACTCCCGGCTCTCCTCAGTGTTTGATCTGAACTCCCGGCTCTCCTCACTGTTTAAACTGAACTCCCGGCTCTCCTCAGTGTTTAATCTGAACTCCCGGCTCTCCTCACTGTTTAAACTGAACTCCCGGCTCTCCTCAGTGTTTGATCTGAACTCCCGGCTCTCCTCACTGTTTAAACTGAACTCCCGGCTCTCCTCAGTGTTTGATCTGAACTCCCGGCTCTCCTCACTGTTTAAACTGAACTCCCGGCTCTCCTCAGTGTTTGATCTGAACTCCCGGCTCTCCTCAGTGTTTTCGCTGAACTCCCGGCTCTCCTCAGTGTTTTTGCTGAACTCCCGGCTCTCCTCACTCTTTTGGGGCAGGTGGGACTTGTACAAGAGAGACGGGTTACACCTAAACTACAAGGGGACCAATATACTTGCAGGGAGATTTGCTAGTGTTATTGGGGAGCGTTTAAACTAGATTTGCAGGGGGGTGGGAACCAGAGTGCCAAAGCAGATAGTGGAGCAGGGGTAAAAAGACAGGTTAGTTCAAGCAAAATCACAAATGGAAGGGTAGAGTGTGGTGGAAATAATTTTTTGAGGTGTGTCTATTTCAATGCCAGGAGTATTGTGGGGAAGGCAGATGAGCTGAAGGCGTGGATAGACACGTGGAAATATGACATTATAGCCATTAGTGAAACTTGGCTACAGGAGGGGCAGGACTGGCAGCTCAATGTTCCAGGGTTCCAATGTTTCAGGCGGGATAGAGGCAGAGGGATAAAAGGTGGGGGGGTGGCATTGTTGGTCAGGGAAAATGTTACAGCGGTACTCAGGCAGGATAGATTAGGGAGCTTGTCTACAGAGGCCCTATGGGTGGAGCTGAGAAACAGGAAAGGTATGACCACATTAACGGGCTTGTATTATAGACCACCCAATAGTCAGCGAGAATTGGAGGAGCAAATCAGCGGAGAGATAGCTGACAACTGCAAGAAACACAAAGTTGTGATAGTAGGGGATTTTAATTTTCCACATATAGATTGGGACTCGCATACTGTTAAAGGTTTAGACGGGGTAGAGTTTGTAAAATGTGTTCAGGAGAATTTTCTACATCAGTATATAGAGGTGCCAACGAGAGAGGATGCGATATTGGATCTCCTATTGGGAAATGAGTTAGATGGATGTGAGTGTGAGGGAACACTTTGGATCCAGTGATCATAATGCCATTAGTTTCAACCTGATCGTGGATAAGGATAGATCTGGTCCTCGGGTTGAAGTTCTGAACTGGAAAAAGGCCAAATTTGATGACATGAGAAGGGATCTGGGAAGTGTGGATTGGCACAGGCTGTTCTCTGGTAAGGATGTAAATGGAAAGTGGGAGGCCTTCAAAGGAGAAATTTTGAGAGTGCAGAGTTTGTATGTTCCTGTCAGGATTAAAGGCAAAGTAAATAGGAATAAGGAACCTTGGTTCTCGAGGGAGATTGTAACACTGATTAAGAGGAAGAGAGAGTTGTATGAAATGTACAGGCAGCAAGGAACACATCAGATGCTTGAGGAGTATAAAAAGTGCAAGAAGCTACTTAAGAGGGAAATCAAGAGGGCTAAAAGAAGACATGAGGTTGCT
The DNA here is from genome assembly GCF_964213995.1 of Mustelus asterias. Lineage (NCBI taxonomy): Eukaryota > Metazoa > Chordata > Chondrichthyes > Carcharhiniformes > Triakidae > Mustelus > Mustelus asterias. Next base: position 106,088,485 of record NC_135804.1, read on the forward strand.
TTGGCAGACAGAGTGAAGGAAAATCCAAAGAGCTTCTATAGGTATGTTAGGAGCAAAAGGATAGTGAGGGATAAAATTGGTCCTCTTGAAGACCAGAGTGGTAGACTGTGTATGGAACCAAAAGAGATGGGGGAGATACTAAATGGTTTTTTTGCATCCGTATTTACTGAGGAAACGGGCATGGAGTCTACGGAAATAGGGCAAACTGGTAGGGAGGCCATGGAACCTTTACAGATTAAAGGGGAGGAGGTGCTCGCTGTCTTGAGGCAAATCAGAGTGGATAAATCCCCAGGACCGGACAGGGTATTCCCACGGACCTTGAGGGAAGCAAGTGTTGAACTTGCAGGGGCCCTGGCAGACATATTTAAAATGTCAGTATTCACGGGGGAGGTGCCGGATGATTGGAGGGTGGCTCATGTTGTTCCGTTGTTTAAAAAAGGTTCCAAAAGAAATCCGGGAAATTATCGGCCAGTAAGTTTGACGTCGGTGGTGGGCAAGTTATTGGAAGGTGTGATAAGGGATAGGATCTACAAATATTTGGATAGACAGGGACTTATTAGGGAGAGTCAACATGGCTTTGTGCGTGGTAGGTAATGTTTGACCAATCTATTAGAGTTTTTCGAGGAGGTTACCAGGAAAGTGGATGAAGGGAAGGCGGTGGATGTTGTCTACCTGGATTTCAGCAAGGCCTTTGACAAGGTCCCTCATGGGAGGTTAGTTAGGAAGGTTCAGTCGCTAGGTATACATGGGGAGGTAGTAAATTGGATAAGACACTGGCTCAATGGAAGAAGCCAGAGAGTGGTTGTGGAGGATTGTTTCTCTGAGTGGAGGCCTGTGACTAGTGGTGTGCCGCAGGGATCGGTGTTGGGTCCATTGTTGTTTGTCATCTATATCAATGATCTGGATGATAATGTGGTCAAATGGATCAGCAAGTTTGCTGATGATACAAAGATTGGAGGTGTAGTGGACAGTGAGGAAGGTTTTCAAAGCTTGCAGAGGGATTTGGACCAACTAGAAAAATGGGCTGAAAAATGGCAAATGGAATTTAATGCAGACAAGTGTGAGATATTGCACTTTGGAAAGACAAATCAAAGTAGAACGTACAGGGTAAATGGTAGGACTCTGAAGAGTGCAGTTGAACAGAGGGATCTGGGAATACAGGTACAGAATTCCCTAAAAGTGACGTCACAGGTGGATAGGGTCGTAAAGAGTGCCTTTGGTACATTGGCCTTTATAAATCGGAGTATCGAGTATAAAAGTTGGAGTGTTATGGTAAGGTTATATAAGGCATTGGTGAGGCCGAATTTGTAGTATTGTGTACAGTTTTGGTCACCTAGTGACAGGAAGGATGTAAATAAGATTGAAAGAGTGCAGAGAAGGTTCACAAGGATGTTGCCGGGACTTGAGGAGCTGAGTTAGAGAGAGAGTTTGAATAGGTTGGGACTTTATTCCCTGGAGCGTAGAAGATTGAGGGGAGATTTGATAGAGGTGTATAAGATTTTGATGGGTATAGATAGAGTGAATGCAAGCAGGCTTTTTCCGCTGAGGCTAGGGGAGAAAAAAGCCAGAGGGCATGGGTTAAGGGTGAAAGGAGAAAAGTTTAAAGGGAATATTAGGGGGGGCTTCTTCACGCAGAGAGTGGTGGGAGTGTGGAATGAGCTGCCGGATAAAGTGGTAAATGCGGGGTCACTTTTAACATTCAAGAAAAACTTGGACGGGTTCATGGATGAGAGGGGTGTGGAGGGATATGGTCCAAGTGCAGGTCAGTGGGACTAGGCATAAAATGGTTCGGCACAGACAAAAAGGCCCAAAAGGCCTGTTTCTGAGCTGTAATTTTCTATGGTTCTATGGTTCTCACTGTTTAAACTGAACTCCCGGCTTTCCTCGGGAGATTAAACAGTGAGGAGAGCCAGGAGTTCAGACTAAACAGTGAGGAGAGCCAGGAGTTCAGATTAAACAGTGAGGAGAGCCGGGAGTTCAGATTAAACAGTGAGGAGAGCCGGGTGTTCAGATTAAACAGTGAGGAGAGCCGGGAGTTCAGATTAAACAGTGAGGAGAGCCGGGAGTTCAGTTTAAACAGTGAGGAGAGCCGGGAGGTCGGATTAAACAGTGAGGGGAGCCGGGAGGTCAGATTAAACAGTGAGGAGAGCCGGGAGTTCAGTTTAAACAGTGAGGAGAGCCGGGAGGTCGGATTAAACAGTGAGGGGAGCCGGGAGGTCAGATTAAACAGTGAGGAGAGCCGGGAGTTCAGATTAAACAGTGAGCAGAGCCGGGAGTTCAGATTAAACAGTGAGCAGAGCCGGGAGTTCAGATTAAACAGTGAGCAGAGCCGGGAGTTCAGTTGAAGCAGTGAGGAGAGCCGGGAGGTCAAATTAAACAGTGAGGAATGCCGGGAGTTCCGTTTAAACAGTGAGGAGAGCCGGGAGTTCAGATTAAACAGTGAGGAGAGCCGGGGGTTCAGATTGAACAGTGAGGAGATCCAGGAATTCAGATTAAACAGTGAGGAGAGTCGGGAGTTCAGATTAAACAGTGAGGAGAGCCAGGAGTTCAGATTAAACAGTGAGGAGAGTCGGGAGTTCAGATTAAACAGTGAGGAGAGCCGGGAGTTCAGATTAAACAGTGAGGAGAGCCGGGAGTTCAGATTAAACAGTGAGGAGAGCCGGGAGTTCAGATTAAACAGTGAGCAGAGCCGGGAGTTCAGATTAAACAGTGAGGAGAGCCGGGAGTTCAGATTAAACAGTGAGGAGAGCCGGGAGTTCAGATTAAACAGTGAGGAATGCCGGGAGTTCAGTTTAAACAGTGCGGAGAGCCGGGAGTTCAGTTTAAACAGTGAGGAGAGCCGGGACGTCAAGTTAAAGAGTGAGGAGAGCCGGGGGTTCAGATTGAACAGTGAGGAGAGCCGGGAGTTCAGATTAAACAGTGAGGAGAGCCAGGAATTCAGATTAAACACTGAGGAGAGTCGGGAGTTCAGATTAAACAGTGAGGAGAGCCGGGAGTTCAGATTAAACAGTGAGGAGATCCAGGAATTCAGATTAAACAGTGAGGAGAGTCGGGAGTTCAGATTAAACAGTGAGGAGAGCCAGGAGTTCAGATTAAACAGTGAGGAGAGTCGGGAGTTCAGATTAAACAGTGAGGAGAGCCGGGAGTACAGATTAAACAGTGAGCAGAGCCGGGAGTTCAGATTAAACAGTGAGGAGAGCCGGGAGTTCAGATTAAACAGTGAGGAGAGCCGGGAGTTCAGATTAAACAGTGAGGAGAGCCAGGAATTCAGATTAAACAGTGAGGAGAGTCGGGAGTTCAGATTAAACAGTGAGGAGAGCCGGGAGTTCAGATTAAACAGTGAGGAGATCCAGGAATTCAGATTAAACAGTGAGGAGAGTCGGGAGTTCAGATTAAACAGTGAGGAGAGCCAGGAGTTCAGATTAAACAGTGAGGAGAGTCGGGTGTTCAGATTAAACAGTGAGGAGAGCCGGGAGTACAGATTAAACAGTGAGCAGAGCCGGGAGTTCAGATTAAACAGTGAGGAGAGCCGGGAGTTCAGATTAAACAGTGAGGAGAGCCGGGAGTTCAGATTAAACAGTGAGGAGAGCCGGGAGTACAGATTAAACAGTGAGCAGAGCCGGGAGTTCAGATTAAACAGTGAGGAGAGCGGGGAGTTCAGATTAAACAGTGAGGAGAGCCGGGAGTTCAGATTAAACAGTGAGGAGAGCCGGGAGTTCAGATTAAACACTGAGCAGAGCCGGGAGTTCAGATTAAACAGTGAGGAGAGCCGGGAGTTCAGATTAAACAGTGAGGAGAGCCGGGAGTTCAGATTAAACAGTGAGGAATGCCGGGAGTTCAGTTTAAACAGTGAGGACAGCCGGGAGTTCAGATTAAACAGTGAGGAGAGCCAGGAGTTCAGATTAAACAGTGAGGAGAGCCGGGAGTACAGATTAAACAGTGAGGAGAGCCGGGAGTTCAGATTAAACAGTGAGGAGAGCCGGGAGTTCAGATTAAACAGTGAGCAGAGCCGGGAGTTCAGTTTAAACAGTGAGGAGAGCCGGGAGTTCAGATTAAACAGTGAGGAGAGCCGGGGGTTCAGATTGAACAGTGAGGAGATCCAGGAATTCAGATTAAACAGTGAGGAGAGTCGGGAGTTCAGATTAAACAGTGAGGAGAGCCGGGAGTTCAGATTAAACAGTGAGGAGAGCCGGGAGTTCAGATTAAACAGTGAGGAGAGCCGGGAGTTCAGATTAAACAGTGAGGAGAGCCGGGAGTTCAGATTAAACAGTGAGCAGAGCCGGGAGTTCAGTTTAAACAGTGAGGAGAGCCGGGAGTTCAGATTAAACAGTGAGGAGAGCCGGGGGTTCAGATTGAACAGTGAGGAGATCCAGGAATTCAGATTAAACAGTGAGGAGAGTCGGGAGTTCAGATTAAACAGTGAGGAGAGTCGGGTGTTCAGATTAAACAGTGAGGAGAGCCAGGAGTTCAGATTAAACAGTGAGCAGAGCCGGGAGTTCAGATTAAACAGTGAGCAGAGCCGGGAGTTCAGTTTAAACAGTGAGGAGAGCCGGGAGTTCAGATTAAACAGTGAGCAGAGCCGGGAGTTCAGATTAAACAGTGAGCAGAGCCGGGAGTTCAGATTAAACAGTGAGGAGAGTCGGGAGTTCAGATTAAACAGTGGGGAGAGCCGGGAGTTCAGATTAAACAGTGAGCAGAGCCGGTAGTTCAGATTAAACAGTGAGCAGAGCCGGGAGTTCAGATGAAACAGTGAGCAGAGCCGGGAGTTCAGTTTAAACAGTGAGGAGAGCCGGGAGGTCAAATTAAACAGTGAGGAGAGTCGGGAGTTCAGATTAAACAGTGAGCAGAGCCGGGAGTTCTGTTTAAACAGTGAGGAGAGCCAGGAGTTCAGATTAAACAGTGAGGAGAGCCGGGGGTTCAGATTGAACAGTGAGGAGATCCAGGAATTCAGATTAAACAGTGAGGAGAGTCGGGAGTTCAGATTAAACAGTGAGGAGAGTCGGGAGTTCAGATTAAACAGTGAGGAGAGCCAGGAGTTCAGATTAAACAGTGAGCAGAGCCGGGAGTTCAGATTAAACAGTGAGCAGAGCCGGGAGTTCAGTTTAAACAGTGAGGAGAGCCGGGAGTTCAGATTAAACAGTGAGCAGAGCCGGGAGTTCAGATTAAACAGTGAGCAGAGCCGGGAGTTCAGATTAAACAGTGAGGAGAGTCGGGAGTTCAGATTAAACAGTGAGGAGAGCCGGGAGTTCAGATTAAACAGTGAGCAGAGCCGGGAGTTCAGATTAAACAGTGAGCAGAGCCGGGAGTTCAGATTAAACAGTGAGCAGAGCCGGGAGTTCAGTTTAAACAGTGAGGAGAGCCGGGAGGACAAATTAAACAGTGAGGAGAGTCGGGAGTTCAGATTAAACAGTGAGCAGAGCCGGGAGTTCTGTTTAAACAGTGAGGAGAGCCAGGAGTTCAGATTAAACAGTGAGGAGAGCCGGGGGTTCAGATTGAACAGTGAGGAGATCCAGGAACTCAGATTAAAAAGAGAGGAGAGCCGGGGGTTCAGATTGAACAGTGAGGAGATCCAGGAATTCAGATTAAACAGTGAGGAGAGCCGGGGGTTCAGATTGAACAGTGAGGAGAGCCGGGAGTTCAGAATAAACAGTGAGGAGAGTCGGGAGTTCAGATTAAACAGTGAGGAGAGCCGGGGGTTCAGAATAAACAGTGAGGAGAGCCGGGAGTTCAGATTAAACAGTGAGGAGAGCCGGGGGTTCAGATTGAACAGTGAGGAGAGCCGGGAGTTCAGAATAAACAGTGAGGAGAGTCGGGAGTTCAGATTAAACAGTGAGGAGAGCCGGGGGTTCAGATTAAACAGTGAGGAGAGCCGGGAGTTCAGATTAAACAGTGAGGACAGCCGGGAGGTCAAATTAAACAGTGAGGAGAGCCGGGAGTTCAGTTCAAACAGTGAGGACAGCCGGGAGGTCAAATTAAACAGTGAGGAGAGCCGGGAGTTCAGATTAAACAGTGAGGAGAGCCGGGAGTTCAGATTAAACAGTGAGGAGAGCCGGGAGTTCAGTTTAAACAGTGAGGAGAGCCGGGAGTTCAGATTAAACAGTGAGGAGAGCCGGGAGTTCAGATTAAACAGTGAGGAGAGCCGGGAGTTCAGATTAAACAGTGATGGGAGCCGGGAGTTCAGTTTAAACAGTGAGGAGAGCCGGGAGTTCAGATTAAACAGTGAGGAGAGCCGGGAGTTCAGATTAAACAGTGAGGGGAGCCGGGAGTTCAGATTAAACAGTGAGGAGAGCCGGGTGTTCAGATTAAACAGTGAGCAGAGCCGGGTGTTCAGATTAAACAGTGAGGAGAGCCAGGAGTTCAGATTAAACAGTGAGGAGAGCCGGGTGTTCAGATTAAACAGTGAGGAGAGCCAGGAGTTCAGATTAAACAGTGAGGAGAGCCGGGTGTTCAGATTAAACAGTGAGGAGAGCCAGGAGTTCAGATTAAACAGTGAGGAGAGCCAGGAGTTCAGATTAAACAGTGAGGAGAGCCGGGTGTTCAGATTAAACAGTGAGCAGAGCCGGGAGTTCAGATTAAACAGTGAGGAGAGCCGGGTGTTCAGATTAAACAGTGAGCAGAGCCGGGAGTTCAGATTAAACAGTGAGCAGAGCCGGGAGTTCAGATTAAACAGTGAGGAGAGCCGGGAGGTCGGATTAAACAGTGAGGAGAGCCGGGAGTTCAGTTTAAACAGTGAGGAGAGCCGGGAGGTCGGATTAAACTGTGAGGAGAGCCGGGAGTTCAGATTAAACAGTGAGGAGAGCCGGGAGTTCAGTTTAAACAGTGAGGAGAGCCGGGAAGTCGGATTAAACTGTGAGGGGAGCCGGGAGGTCAGATTAAACAGTGAGGAGAGCCGGGAGTTCAGATTAAACAGTGAGGAGAGCCGGGAGTTCAGATTAAACAGTGAGCAGAGCCGGGAGTTCAGATTAAACAGTGAGCAGAGCCAAGAGTTCAGTTGAAACAGTGAGGAGAGCCGGGAAGTCGAATTAAAGAGTGAGGAATGCCGGGAGTTCCGTTTAAACAGTGAGGAGAGCCGGGAGTTCAGATTAAACAGTGAGGAGAGCCGGGGGTTCAGATTGAACAGTGAGGAGATCCAGGAATTCAGATTAAACAGTGAGGAGAGTCGGGAGTTCAGATTAAACAGTGAGGAATGCCGGGAGTTCTGTTTAAACAGTGAGGAGAGCCGGGAGTTCAGTTTAAACAGTGAGGAGAGCCGGGAGTTCAGTTTAAACAGTGAGGAGAGCCGGGAGTTCAGTTTAAACAGTGAGGACAGCCGGGAGTTCTGTTTAAACAGTGAGGAGAGCCGGGAGTTCAGATTAAACAGTGAGGAGAGCCGGGGGTTCAGATTGAACAGTGAGGAGATCCAGGAATTCAGATTAAACAGTGAGGAGAGTCGGGAGTTCAGATTAAACAGTGAGGAATGCCGGGAGTTCTGTTTAAACAGTGAGGAGAGCCGGGAGTTCAGTTTAAACAGTGAGGAGAGCCGGGAGTTCAGTTTAAACAGTGAGGAGAGCCGGGAGTTCAGTTTAAACAGTGAGGAGAGCCGGGAGGTCAAATTAAACAGTGAGGAATGCCGGGAGTTCAGATTAAACAGTGAGGGGAGCCGGGAGTTCAGTTTAAACAGTGAGGAGAGCCGGGAGTTCAGTTTAAACAGTGAGGGGAGCCGGGAGTTCAGTTTAAACAGTGAGGAGAGCCGGGAGGTCAAATTAAACAGTGAGGAATGCCGCGAGTTCTGTTTAAACAGTGAGGAGAGCTGTGAGTTCAGATTATACAGTGAGGAGAGCCGGGAGTTCAGATTAAACAGTGAGGAGAGTCGGGAGTTCAGATTAAACAGTGAGGAGAGCCGGGAGTTCAGATTAAACAGTGAGGAGAGCCAGGAGTTCAGATTAAACAGTGAGGAGAGCCGGGAGTTCAGTTTAAACAGTGAGGAGAGCCGGGAGTTCAGATTAAACAGTGAGGAGAGCCGGGAGTTCAGTTTAAACAGTGAGGAGAGCCGGGAGTTCATTTTAAACAGTGAGGACAGCCGGGAGTTCAGTTTAAACAGTGAGGACAGCCGGGAGGTCAAATTAAACAGTGAGGAATGCCGGGAGTTCAGTTTAAACAGTGAGGAGAGCCGGGAGTTCAGTTTAAACAGTGAGGACAGCCGGGAGTTCAGTTTAAACAGTGAGGACAGCCGGGAGGTCAAATTAAACAGTGAGGAGTGCCGGGAGTTCTGTTTAAACAGTGAGGAGAGCCGGGAGTTCAGTTTAAACAGTGAGGGGAGCCGGGAGTTCAGTTTAAACAGTGAGGAGAGCCGGGAGGTCAAATTAAACAGTGAGGAATGCCGCGAGTTCTGTTTAAACTGTGAGGAGAGCCGGGAGTTCAGATTAAACAGTGAGGGGAGCCGGGAGTTCAGTTTAAACAGTGAGGAGAGCCGGGAGTTCAGATTAAACAGTGAGGAGAGCCGGGAGTTCAGATTAAACAGTGAGGGGAGCCGGGAGTTCAGATTAAACAGTGAGGAGAGCCGGGTGTTCAGATTAAACAGTGAGCAGAGCCGGGTGTTCAGATTAAACAGTGAGGAGAGCCAGGAGTTCAGATTAAACAGTGAGGAGAGCCGGGTGTTCAGATTAAACAGTGAGGAGAGCCAGGAGTTCAGATTAAACAGTGAGGAGAGCCAGGAGTTCAGATTAAACTGTGAGGAGAGCCAGGAGTTCAGATTAAACAGTGAGGAGAGCCGGGTGTTCAGATTAAACAGTGAGCAGAGCCGGGAGTTCAGATTAAACAGTGAGGAGAGCCGGGTGTTCAGATTAAACAGTGAGCAGAGCCGGGAGTTCAGATTAAACAGTGAGCAGAGCCGGGAGTTCAGATTAAACAGTGAGGAGAGCCGGGAGGTCGGATTAAACAGTGAGGAGAGCCGGGAGTTCAGTTTAAACAGTGAGGAGAGCCGGGAGGTCGGATTAAACTGTGAGGAGAGCCGGGAGTTCAGATTAAACAGTGAGGAGAGCCGGGAGTTCAGTTTAAACAGTGAGGAGAGCCGGGAGGTCGGATTAAACTGTGAGGGGAGCCGGGAGGTCAGATTAAACAGTGAGGAGAGCCGGGAGTTCAGATTAAACAGTGAGGAGAGCCGGGAGTTCAGATTAAACAGTGAGCAGAGCCGGGAGTTCAGATTAAACAGTGAGCAGAGCCAAGAGTTCAGTTTAAACAGTGAGGAGAGCCGGGAAGTCGAATTAAAGAGTGAGGAATGCCGGGAGTTCTGTTTAAACAGTGAGGAGAGCCGGGAGTTCAGATTAAACAGTGGGGAGAGCCGGGGGTTCAGATTGAACAGTGAGGAGATCCAGGAATTCAGATTAAACAGTGAGGAGAGTCGGGAGTTCAGATTAAACAGTGAGGAATGCCGGGAGTTCTGTTTAAACAGTGAGGAGAGCCGGGAGTTCAGTTTAAACAGTGAGGAGAGCCGGGAGTTCAGTTTAAACAGTGAGGAGAGCCGGGAGTTCAGTTTAAACAGTGAGGAGAGCCGGGAGGTCAAATTAAACAGTGAGGAATGCCGGGAGTTCAGATTAAACAGTGAGGGGAGCCGGGAGTTCAGTTTAAACAGTGAGGACAGCCGGGAGTTCTGTTTAAACAGTGAGGAGAGCCGGGAGTTCAGATTAAACAGTGAGGAGAGCCGGGTGTTCAGATTGAACAGTGAGGAGATCCAGGAATTCAGATTAAACAGTGAGGAGAGTCGGGAGTTCAGATTAAACAGTGAGGAATGCCGGGAGTTCTGTTTAAACAGTGAGGAGAGCCGGGAGTTCAGTTTAAACAGTGAGGAGAGCCGGGAGTTCAGTTTAAACAGTGAGGAGAGCCGGGAGTTCAGTTTAAACAGTGAGGAGAGCCGGGAGGTCAAATTAAACAGTGAGGAATGCCGGGAGTTCAGATTAAACAGTGAGGGGAGCCGGGAGTTCAGTTTCAACAGTGAGGAGAGCCGGGAGTTCAGTTTAAACAGTGAGGGGAGCCGGGAGTTCAGTTTAAACAGTGAGGAGAGCCGGGAGGTCAAATTAAACAGTGAGGAATGCCGCGAGTTCTGTTTAAACAGTGAGGAGAGCTGTGAGTTCAGATTAAACAGTGAGGAGAGCCGGGAGTTCAGATTAAACAGTGAGGAGAGTCGGGAGTTCAGATTAAACAGTGAGGAGAGCCGGGAGTTCAGATTAAACAGTGAGGAGAGCCGGGGGTTCAGATTAAACAGTGAGGAGAGCCGGGAGTTCAGATTAAACAGTGAGGAGAGCCGGGAGTTCAGATTAAACAGTGAGGAGAGCCGGGAGTTCAGATTAAACAGTGAGCAGAGCCGGGAGTTCAGTTTAAACAGTGAGGAGAGCCGGGAGTTCAGATTAAACAGTGAGGAGAGCCGGGGGTTCAGATTGAACAGTGAGGAGATCCAGGAATTCAGATTAAACAGTGAGGAGAGTCGGGAGTTCAGATTAAACAGTGAGGAGAGTCGGGAGTTCAGATTAAACAGTGAGGAGAGCCAGGAGTTCAGATTAAACAGTGAGCAGAGCCGGGAGTTCAGATTAAACAGTGAGCAGAGCTGGGAGTTCAGTTTAAACAGTGAGGAGAGGCGGGAGTTCAGATTAAACAGTGAGCAGAGCCGGGAGTTCAGATTAAACAGTGAGCAGAGCCGGGAGTTCAGATTAAACAGTGAGGAGAGTCGGGAGTTCAGATTAAACAGTGAGGAGAGCCGGGAGTTCAGATTAAACAGTGAGCAGAGCCGGGAGTTCAGATTAAACAGTGAGCAGAGCCGGGAGTTCAGATTAAACAGTGAGCAGAGCCGGGGGTTCAGTTTAAACAGTGAGGAGAGCCGGGAGGTCAAATTAAACAGTGAGGAGAGTCGGGAGTTCAGATTAAACAGTGAGCAGAGCCGGGAGTTCTGTTTAAACAGTGAGGAGAGCCGGGAGTTCAGATTAAACAGTGAGGAGAGCCAGGAATTCAGATTAAACAGTGAGGAGAGTCGGGAGTTCAGATTAAACAGTGAGGAGAGCCGGGAGTTCAGATTAAACAGTGAGGAGATCCAGGAATTCAGATTAAACAGTGAGGAGAGTCGGGAGTTCAGATTAAACAGTGAGGAGAGCCAGGAGTTCAGATTAAACAGTGAGGAGAGTCGGGAGTTCAGATTAAACAGTGAGGAGAGCCGGGAGTACAGATTAAACAGTGAGCAGAGCCGGGAGTTCAGATTAAACAGTGAGGAGAGCCGGGAGTTCAGATTAAACAGTGAGGAGAGCCGGGAGTTCAGATTAAACAGTGAGGAGAGCCAGGAATTCAGATTAAACAGTGAGGAGAGTCGGGTGTTCAGATTAAACAGTGAGGAGAGCCGGGAGTTCAGATTAAACAGTGAGGAGATCCAGGAATTCAGATTAAACAGTGAGGAGAGTCGGGAGTTCAGATTAAACAGTGAGGAGAGCCAGGAGTTCAGATTAAACAGTGAGGAGAGTCGGGAGTTCAGATTAAACAGTGAGGAGAGCCGGGAGTACAGATTAAACAGTGAGCAGAGCCGGGAGTTCAGATTAAACAGTGAGGAGAGCCGGGAGCTCAGATTAAACAGTGAGGAGAGCCGGGAGTTCAGATTAAACAGTGAGGAGAGCCGGGAGTACAGATTAAACAGTGAGCAGAGCCGGGAGTTCAGATTAAACAGTGAGGAGAGCGGGGAGTTCAGATTAAACAGTGAGGAGAGCCGGGAGTTCAGATTAAACAGTGAGGAGAGCCGGGAGTTCAGATTAAACAGTGAGGAATGCCGGGAGTTCAGTTTAAACAGTGAGGAGAGCCGGGAGTTCAGTTTAAACAATGAGGACAGCCGGGAGTTCAGATTAAACAGTCAGGAGAGCCGGGAGTTCAGATTAAACAGTGAGGAGAGCCGGGAGTACAGATTAAACAGTGAGGAGAGCCGGGAGTTCAGATTAAACGGTGAGGAGAGCCGGGAGTTCAGATTAAACAGTGAGCAGAGCCGGGAGTTCAGTTTAAACAGTGAGGAGAGCCGGGAGTTCAGATTAAACAGTGAGGAGAGCCGGGGGTTCAGATTGAACAGTGAGGAGATCCAGGAATTCAGATTAAACAGTGAGGAGAGTCGGGAGTTCAGATTAAACAGTGAGGAGAGCCGGGAGTTCAGATTAAACAGTGAGGAGAGCCGGGAGTTCAGATTAAACAGTGAGGAGAGCCGGGAGTTCAGATTAAACAGTGAGGAGAGCCGGGAGTTCAGATTAAACAGTGAGCAGAGCCGGGAGTTCAGTTTAAACAGTGAGGAGAGCCGGGAGTTCAGATTAAACAGTGAGGAGAGCCGGGGGTTCAGATTGAACAGTGAGGAGATCCAGGAATTCAGATTAAACAGTGAGTAGAGTCGGGAGTTCAGATTAAACAGTGAGGAGAGTCGGGAGTTCAGATTAAACAGTGAGGAGAGCCAGGAGTTCAGATTAAACAGTGAGCAGAGCCGGGAGTTCAGATTAAACAGTGAGCAGAGCCGGGAGTTCAGTTTAAACAGTGAGGAGAGCCGGGAGTTCAGATTAAACAGTGAGCAGAGCCGGGAGTTCAGATTAAACAGTGAGCAGAGCCGGGATTTCAGATTAAACAGTGAGGAGAGTCGGGAGTTCAGATTAAACAGTGAGGAGAGCCGGGAGTTCAGATTAAACAGTGAGCAGAGCCGGGAGTTCAGATTAAACAGTGAGCAGAGCCGGGAGTTCAGATTAAACAGTGAGCAGAGCCGGGAGTTCAGTTTAAACAGTGAGGAGAGCCGGGAGGTCAAATTAAACAGTGAGGAGAGTCGGGAGTTCAGATTAAACAGTGAGCAGAGCCGGGAGTTCTGTTTAAACAGTGAGGAGAGCCAGGAGTTCAGATTAAACAGTGAGGAGAGCCGGGGGTTCAGATTGAACAGTGAGGAGATCCAGGAATTCAGATTAAACAGTGAGGAGAGTCGGGAGTTCAGATTAAACAGTGAGGAGAGTCGGGAGTTCAGATTAAACAGTGAGGAGAGCCAGGAGTTCAGATTAAACAGTGAGCAGAGCCGGGAGTTCAGATTAAACAGTGAGCAGAGCCGGGAGTTCAGTTTAAACAGTGAGGAGAGCCGGGAGTTCAGATTCAACAGTGAGCAGAGCCGGGAGTTCAGATTAAACAGTGAGCAGAGCCGGGAGTTCAGATTAAACAGTGAGGAGAGTCGGGAGTTCAGATTAAACAGTGAGGAGAGCCGGGAGTTCAGATTAAACAGTGAGCAGAGCCGGGAGTTCAGATTAAACAGTGAGCAGAGCCGGGAGTTCAGATTAAACAGTGAGCAGAGCCGGGAGTTCAGTTTAAACAGTGAGGAGAGCCGGGAGGTCAAATTAAACAGTGAGGAGAGTCGGGAGTTCAGATTAAACAGTGAGCAGAGCCGGGAGTTCTGTTTAAACAGTGAGGAGAGCCAGGAGTTCAGATTAAACAGTGAGGAGAGCCGGGGGTTCTGATTGAACAGTGAGGAGATCCAGGAATTCAGATTAAAAAGAGAGGAGAGCCGGGGGTTCAGATTGAACAGTGAGGAGATCCAGGAATTCAGATTAAACAGTGAGGAGAGCCGGGGGTTCAGATTGAACAGTGAGGAGAGCCGGGAGTTCAGAATAAACAGTGAGGAGAGTCGGGAGTTCAGATTAAACAGTGAGGAGAGCCGGGGGTTCAGATTAAACAGTGAGGAGAGCCGGGAGTTCAGATTAAACAGTGAGCAGAGCCGGGAGTTCAGTTTAAACAGTGAGGAGAGCCGGGAGTTCAGATTAAACAGTGAGGAGAGCCGGGGGTTCAGATTGAACAGTGAGGAGATCCAGGAATTCAGATTAAACAGTGAGGAGAGTCGGGAGTTCAGATTAAACAGTGAGGAGAGTCGGGAGTTCAGATTAAACAGTGAGGAGAGCCAGGAGTCCAGATTAAACAGTGAGCAGAGCCGGGAGTTCAGATTAAACAGTGAGCAGAGCCGGGAGTTCAGTTTAAACAGTGAGGAGAGCCGGGAGTTCAGATTAAACAGTGAGCAGAGCCGGGAGTTCAGATTAAACAGTGAGCAGAGCCGGGAGTTCAGATTAAACAGTGAGGAGAGTCGGGAGTTCAGATTAAACAGTGAGGAGAGCCGGGAGTTCTGATTAAACAGTGAGCAGAGCCGGGAGTTCAGATTAAACAGTGAGCAGAGCCGGGAGTTCAGATTAAACAGTGAGCAGAGCCGGGAGTTCAGTTTAAACAGTGAGGAGAGCCAGGAATTCAGATTAAACAGCGAGGAGAGCCGGGGGTTCAGATTGAACAGTGAGGAGATCCAGGAATTCAGATTAAACAGTGAGGAGAGTCGGGAGTTCAGATTAAACAGTGAGGAGAGTCGGGAGTTCAGATTAAACAGTGAGGAGAGCCAGGAGTTCAGATTAAACAGTGAGCAGAGCCGGGAGTTCAGATTAAACAGTGAGCAGAGCCGGGAGTTCAGTTTAAACAGTGAGGAGAGCCGGGAGTTCAGATTAAACAGTGAGCAGAGCCGGGAGTTCAGATTAAACAGTGAGCAGAGCCGGGAGTTCAGATTAAACAGTGAGGAGAGTCGGGAGTTCAGATTAAACAGTGAGGAGAGCCGGGAGTTCAGATTAAACAGTGAGCAGAGCCGGGAGTTCAGATTAAACAGTGAGCAGAGCCGGGAGTTCAGATTAAACAGTGAGCAGAGCCGGGAGTTCAGTTTAAACAGTGAGGAGAGCCGGGAGGTCAAATTAAACAGTGAGGAGAGTCGGGAGTTCAGATTAAACAGTGAGCAGAGCCGGGAGTTCTGTTTAAACAGTGAGGAGAGCCGGGAGTTCAGATTAAACAGTGAGGAGAGCCGGGAGTTCAGATTAAACAGTGAGGAGAGCCGGGGGTTCAGATTGAACAGTGAGGAGATCCAGGAATTCAGATTAAAAAGAGAGGAGAGCCGGGGGTTCAGATTGAACAGTGAGGAGATCCAGGAATTCAGATTAAACAGTGAGGAGAGCCGGGGGTTCAGATTGAACAGTGAGGAGAGCCGGGAGTTCAGAACAAACAGTGAGGAGAGTCGGGAGTTCAGATTAAACAGTGAGGAGCGCCGGGGGTTCAGATTGAACAGTGAGGAGAGCCGGGAGTTCAGATTAAACAGTGAGGAGAGCCGGGGGTTCAGATTGAACAGTGAGGAGAGCCGGGAGTTCAGAATAAACAGTGAGGAGAGTCGGGAGTTCAGATTAAACAGTGAGGAGAGCCGGGGGTTCTGATTAAACAGTGAGGAGAGCCGGGAGTTCAGATTAAACAGTGAGGACAGCCGGGAGGTCAAATTAAACAGTGAGGAGAGCCAGGAGTTCAGTTCAAACAGTGAGGACAGCCGGGAGGTCAAATTAAACAGTGAGGAGAGCCGGGAGTTCAGATTAAACAGTGAGGAGAGCCGGGAGTTCAGATTAAACAGTGAGGAGAGCCGGGAGTTCAGTTTAAACAGTGAGGAGAGCCGAGAGTTCAGATTAAACAGTGAGGAGAGCCGGGACTTCAGATTAAACAGTGAGGAGAGCCGGGAGTTCAGATTAAACAGTGAGGGGAGCCGGGAGTTCAGATTAAACAGTGAGGACAGCCGGGGGTTCAGATTGAACAGTGAGGAGATCCAGGAATTCAGATTAAACAGTGAGGAGAGTCGGGAGTTCAGATTAAACAGTGAGGAGAGTCGGGAGTTCAGATTAAACAGTGAGGAGAGCCAGGAGTTCAGATTAAACAGTGAGCAGAGCCGGGAGTTCAGATTAAACAGTGAGCAGAGCCGGGAGTTCAGTTTAAACAGTGAGGAGAGCCGGGAGTTCAGATTAAACAGTGAGCAGAGCCGGGAGTTCAGATTAAACAGTGAGCAGAGCCGGGAGTTCAGATTAAACAGTGAGGAGAGTCGGGAGTTCAGATTAAACAGTGAGGAGAGCCGGGAGTTCAGATTAAACAGTGAGCAGAGCCGGGAGTTCAGATTAAACAGTGAGCAGAGCCGGGAGTTCAGATTAAACAGTGAGCAGAGCCGGGAGTTCAGTTTAAACAGTGAGGAGAGCCGGGAGGTCAAATTAAACAGTGAGGAGAGTCGGGAGTTCAGATTAAACAGTGAGCAGAGCCGGGAGTTCTGTTTAAACAGTGAGGAGAGCCAGGAGTTCAGATTAAACAGTGAGGAGAGCCGGGGGTTCAGATTGAACAGTGAGGAGATCCAGGAATTCAGATTAAACAGTGAGGAGAGTCGGGAGTTCAGATTAAACAGTGAGGAGAGTCGGGAGTTCAGATTAAACAGTGAGGAGAGCCAGGAGTTCAGATTAAACAGTGAGCAGAGCCGGGAGTTCAGATTAAACAGTGAGCAGAGCCGGGAGTTCAGTTTAAACAGTGAGGAGAGCCGGGAGTTCAGATTAAACAGTGAGCAGAGCCGGGAGTTCAGATTAAACAGTGAGCAGAGCCGGGAGTTCAGATTAAACAGTGAGGAGAGTCGGGAGTTCAGATTAAACAGTGAGGAGAGCCGGGAGTTCAGATTAAACAGTGAGCAGAGCCGGGAGTTCAGATTAAACAGTGAGCAGAGCCGGGAGTTCAGTTTAAACAGTGAGGAGAGCCGGGAGGTCAAATTAAACAGTGAGTAGAGTCGGGAGTTCAGATTAAACAGTGAGCAGAGCCGGGAGTTCTGTTTAAACAGTGAGGAGAGCCAGGAGTTCAGATTAAACAGTGAGGAGAGCCGGGGGTTCAGATTGAACAGTGAGGAGATCCAGGAATTCAGATTAAAAAGAGAGGAGAGCCGGGGGTTCAGATTGAACAGTGAGGAGATCCAGGAATTCAGATTAAACAGTGAGGAGAGCCGGGGGTTCAGATTGAACAGTGAGGAGAGCCGGGAGTTCAGAATAAACAGTGAGGAGAGTCGGGAGTTCAGATTAAACAGTGAGGAGAGCCGGGGGTTCAGATTAAACAGTGAGGAGAGCCGGGAGTTCAGATTAAACAGTGAGGAGAGCCGGGGGTTCAGATTGAACAGTGAGGAGAGCCGGGAGTTCAGAATAAACAGTGAGGAGAGTCGGGAGTTCAGATTAAACAGTGAGGAGAGCCGGGGGTTCAGATTAAACAGTGAGGAGAGCCGGGAGTTCAGATTAAACAGTGAGGACAGCCGGGAGGTCAAATTAAACAGTGAGGAGAGCCGGGAGTTCAGTTCAAACAGTGAGGACAGCCGGGAGGTCAAATTAAACAGTGAGGAGAGCCGGGAGTTCAGATTAAACAGTGAGGAGAGCCGGGAGTTCAGATTAAACAGTGAGGAGAGCCGGGAGTTCAGTTTAAACAGTGAGGAGAGCCGGGAGTTCAGATTAAACAGTGAGGAGAGCCGGGAGTTCCGATTGAACAGTGAGGAGAGCCGGGAGTTCAGATTAAACAGTGAGGGGAGCCGGGAGTTCAGTTTAAACAGTGAGGAGAGCCGGGAGTTCAGATTAAACAGTGAGGAGAGCCGGGAGTTCAGATTAAACAGTGAGGGGAGCCGGGAGTTCAGATTAAACAGTGAGGAGAGCCGGGTGTTCAGATTAAACAGTGAGCAGAGCCGGGTGTTCAGATTAAACAGTGAGGAGAGCCAGGAGTTCAGATTAAACAGTGAGGAGAGCCGGGTGTTCAGATTAAACAGTGAGGAGAGCCAGGAGTTCAGATTAAACAGTGAGGAGAGCCGGGGGTTCAGATTGAACAGTGAGGAGATCCAGGAATTCTGATTAAAAAGAGAGGAGAGCCGGGGGTTCAGATTGAACAGTGAGGAGATCCAGGAATTCAGATTAAACAGTGAGGAGAGCCGGGGGTTCAGATTGAACAGTGAGGAGAGCCGGGAGTTCAGAATAAACAGTGAGGAGAGTCGGGAGTTCAGATTAAACAGTGAGGAGAGCCGGGGGTTCAGATTAAACAGTGAGGAGAGCCGGGAGTTCAGATTAAACAGTGAGGAGAGCCGGGAGTTCAGATTAAACAGTGAGGAGAGCCGGGAGTTCAGATTAAACAGTGAGCAGAGCCGGGAGTTCAGATTAAACAGTGAGCAGAGCCGGGAGTTCAGATTAAACAGTGAGCAGAGCCGGGAGTTCAGTTTAAACAGTGAGGAGAGCCGGGAGGTCAAATTAAACAGTGAGTAGAGTCGGGAGTTCAGATTAAACAGTGAGCAGAGCCGGGAGTTCTGTTTAAACAGTGAGGAGAGCCAGGAGTTCAGATTAAACAGTGAGGAGAGCCGGGGGTTCAGATTGAACAGTGAGGAGATCCAGGAATTCAGATTAAACAGTGAGGAGAGTCGGGAGTTCAGATTAAACAGTGAGGAGAGTCGGGAGTTCAGATTAAACAGTGAGGAGAGCCAGGAGTTCAGATTAAACAGTGAGCAGAGCCGGGAGTTCAGATTAAACAGTGAGCAGAGCCGGGAGTTCAGTTTAAACAGTGAGGAGAGCCGGGAGTTCAGATTAAACAGTGAGCAGAGCCGGGAGTTCAGATTAAACAGTGAGCAGAGCCGGGAGTTCAGATTAAACAGTGAGGAGAGTCGGGAGTTCAGATTAAACAGTGAGGAGAGCCGGGAGTTCAGATTAAACAGTGAGCAGAGCCGGGAGTTCAGATTAAACAGTGAGCAGAGCCGGGAGTTCAGATTAAACAGTGAGCAGAGCCGGGAGTTCAGTTTAAACAGTGAGGAGAGCCGGGAGGTCAAATTAAACAGTGAGTAGAGTCGGGAGTTCAGATTAAACAGTGAGCAGAGCCGGGAGTTCTGTTTAAACAGTGAGGAGAGCCAGGAGTTCAGATTAAACAGTGAGGAGAGCCGGGGGTTCAGATTGAACAGTGAGGAGATCCAGGAATTCAGATTAAAAAGAGAGGAGAGCCGGGGGTTCAGATTGAACAGTGAGGAGATCCAGGAATTCAGATTAAACAGTGAGGAGAGCCGGGGGTTCAGATTGAACAGTGAGGAGAGCCGGGAGTTCAGAATAAACAGTGAGGAGAGTCGGGAGTTCAGATTAAACAGTGAGGAGAGCCGGGGGTTCAGATTAAACAGTGAGGAGAGCCGGGAGTTCAGATTAAACAGTGAGGAGAGCCGGGGGTTCAGATTGAACAGTGAGGAGAGCCGGGAGTTCAGAATAAACAGTGAGGAGAGTCGGGAGTTCAGATTAAACAGTGAGGAGAGCCGGGGGTTCAGATTAAACAGTGAGGAGAGCCGGGAGTTCAGATTAAACAGTGAGGACAGCCGGGAGGTCAAATTAAACAGTGAGGAGAGCCGGGAGTTCAGTTCAAACAGTGAGGACAGCCGGGAGGTCAAATTAAACAGTGAGGAGAGCCGGGAGTTCAGATTAAACAGTGAGGAGAGCCGGGAGTTCAGATTAAACAGTGAGCAGAGCCGGGAGTTCAGATTAAACAGTGAGGAGAGCCGGGAGTTCAGATTAAACAGTGAGGAGAGCCGGGAGTTCAGATTAAACAGTGAGGAGAGCCGGGAGTTCAGATTAAACAGTGAGCAGAGCCGGGAGTTCAGATTAAACAGTGAGCAGAGCCGGGAGTTCAGATTAAACAGTGAGCAGAGCCGGGAGTTCAGTTTAAACAGTGAGGAGAGCCGGGAGGTCAAATTAAACAGTGAGGAGAGCCGGGAGTTCAGATTAAACAGTGAGGACAGCCGGGAGGTCAAATTAAACAGTGAGGAGAGCCGGGAGTTCAGTTCAAACAGTGACGACAGCCGGGAGGTCAAATTAAACAGTGAGGAGAGCCGGGAGTTCAGATTAAACAGTGAGGAGAGCCGGGAGTTCAGATTAAACAGTGAGCAGAGCCGGGAGTTCAGATTAAACAGTGAGGAGAGCCGGGAGTTCAGATTAAACAGTGAGCAGAGCCGGGAGTTCAGATTAAACAGTGAGCAGAGCCGGGATTTCAGATTAAACAGTGAGGAGAGTCGGGAGTTCAGATTAAACAGTGAGGAGAGC
The DNA here is from genome assembly GCF_964213995.1 of Mustelus asterias. Taxonomy (NCBI): domain Eukaryota; kingdom Metazoa; phylum Chordata; class Chondrichthyes; order Carcharhiniformes; family Triakidae; genus Mustelus; species Mustelus asterias. The sequence goes on from NC_135804.1 coordinate 106,108,395, forward strand.
CGGGAGTTCAGATTAAACAGTGAGCAGAGCCGGGAGTTCAGATTAAACAGTGAGCAGAGCCGGGAGTTCAGATTAAACAGTGAGCAGAGCCGGGAGTTCAGTTTAAACAGTGAGGAGAGCCGGGAGGTCAAATTAAACAGTGAGGAGAGTCGGGAGTTCAGATTAAACAGTGAGCAGAGCCGGGAGTTCTGTTTAAACAGTGAGGAGAGCCAGGAGTTCAGATTAAACAGTGAGGAGAGCCGGGGGTTCAGATTGAACAGTGAGGAGATCCAGGAATTCAGATTAAACAGTGAGGAGAGTCGGGAGTTCAGATTAAACAGTGAGGAGAGTCGGGAGTTCAGATTAAACAGTGAGGAGAGCCAGGAGTTCAGATTAAACAGTGAGCAGAGCCGGGAGTTCAGATTAAACAGTGAGCAGAGCCGGGAGTTCAGTTTAAACAGTGAGGAGAGCCGGGAGTTCAGATTCAACAGTGAGCAGAGCCGGGAGTTCAGATTAAACAGTGAGCAGAGCCGGGAGTTCAGATTAAACAGTGAGGAGAGTCGGGAGTTCAGATTAAACAGTGAGGAGAGCCGGGAGTTCAGATTAAACAGTGAGCAGAGCCGGGAGTTCAGATTAAACAGTGAGCAGAGCCGGGAGTTCAGATTAAACAGTGAGCAGAGCCGGGAGTTCAGTTTAAACAGTGAGGAGAGCCGGGAGGTCAAATTAAACAGTGAGGAGAGTCGGGAGTTCAGATTAAACAGTGAGCAGAGCCGGGAGTTCTGTTTAAACAGTGAGGAGAGCCAGGAGTTCAGATTAAACAGTGAGGAGAGCCGGGGGTTCTGATTGAACAGTGAGGAGATCCAGGAATTCAGATTAAAAAGAGAGGAGAGCCGGGGGTTCAGATTGAACAGTGAGGAGATCCAGGAATTCAGATTAAACAGTGAGGAGAGCCGGGGGTTCAGATTGAACAGTGAGGAGAGCCGGGAGTTCAGAATAAACAGTGAGGAGAGTCGGGAGTTCAGATTAAACAGTGAGGAGAGCCGGGGGTTCAGATTAAACAGTGAGGAGAGCCGGGAGTTCAGATTAAACAGTGAGCAGAGCCGGGAGTTCAGTTTAAACAGTGAGGAGAGCCGGGAGTTCAGATTAAACAGTGAGGAGAGCCGGGGGTTCAGATTGAACAGTGAGGAGATCCAGGAATTCAGATTAAACAGTGAGGAGAGTCGGGAGTTCAGATTAAACAGTGAGGAGAGTCGGGAGTTCAGATTAAACAGTGAGGAGAGCCAGGAGTCCAGATTAAACAGTGAGCAGAGCCGGGAGTTCAGATTAAACAGTGAGCAGAGCCGGGAGTTCAGTTTAAACAGTGAGGAGAGCCGGGAGTTCAGATTAAACAGTGAGCAGAGCCGGGAGTTCAGATTAAACAGTGAGCAGAGCCGGGAGTTCAGATTAAACAGTGAGGAGAGTCGGGAGTTCAGATTAAACAGTGAGGAGAGCCGGGAGTTCTGATTAAACAGTGAGCAGAGCCGGGAGTTCAGATTAAACAGTGAGCAGAGCCGGGAGTTCAGATTAAACAGTGAGCAGAGCCGGGAGTTCAGTTTAAACAGTGAGGAGAGCCAGGAATTCAGATTAAACAGCGAGGAGAGCCGGGGGTTCAGATTGAACAGTGAGGAGATCCAGGAATTCAGATTAAACAGTGAGGAGAGTCGGGAGTTCAGATTAAACAGTGAGGAGAGTCGGGAGTTCAGATTAAACAGTGAGGAGAGCCAGGAGTTCAGATTAAACAGTGAGCAGAGCCGGGAGTTCAGATTAAACAGTGAGCAGAGCCGGGAGTTCAGTTTAAACAGTGAGGAGAGCCGGGAGTTCAGATTAAACAGTGAGCAGAGCCGGGAGTTCAGATTAAACAGTGAGCAGAGCAGGGAGTTCAGATTAAACAGTGAGGAGAGTCGGGAGTTCAGATTAAACAGTGAGGAGAGCCGGGAGTTCAGATTAAACAGTGAGCAGAGCCGGGAGTTCAGATTAAACAGTGAGCAGAGCCGGGAGTTCAGATTAAACAGTGAGCAGAGCCGGGAGTTCAGTTTAAACAGTGAGGAGAGCCGGGAGGTCAAATTAAACAGTGAGGAGAGTCGGGAGTTCAGATTAAACAGTGAGCAGAGCCGGGAGTTCTGTTTAAACAGTGAGGAGAGCCGGGAGTTCAGATTAAACAGTGAGGAGAGCCGGGAGTTCAGATTAAACAGTGAGGAGAGCCGGGGGTTCAGATTGAACAGTGAGGAGATCCAGGAATTCAGATTAAAAAGAGAGGAGAGCCGGGGGTTCAGATTGAACAGTGAGGAGATCCAGGAATTCAGATTAAACAGTGAGGAGAGCCGGGGGTTCAGATTGAACAGTGAGGAGAGCCGGGAGTTCAGAACAAACAGTGAGGAGAGTCGGGAGTTCAGATTAAGCAGTGAGGAGCGCCGGGGGTTCAGATTGAACAGTGAGGAGAGCCGGGAGTTCAGATTAAACAGTGAGGAGAGCCGGGGGTTCAGATTGAACAGTGAGGAGAGCCGGGAGTTCAGAATAAACAGTGAGGAGAGTCGGGAGTTCAGATTAAACAGTGAGGAGAGCCGGGGGTTCTGATTAAACAGTGAGGAGAGCCGGGAGTTCAGATTAAACAGTGAGGACAGCCGGGAGGTCAAATTAAACAGTGAGGAGAGCCGGGAGTTCAGTTCAAACAGTGAGGACAGCCGGGAGGTCAAATTAAACAGTGAGGAGAGCCGGGAGTTCAGATTAAACAGTGAGGAGAGCCGGGAGTTCAGATTAAACAGTGAGGAGAGCCGGGAGTTCAGTTTAAACAGTGAGGAGAGCCGAGAGTTCAGATTAAACAGTGAGGAGAGCCGGGACTTCAGATTAAACAGTGAGGAGAGCCGGGAGTTCAGATTAAACAGTGAGGGGAGCCGGGAGTTCAGATTAAACAGTGAGGACAGCCGGGGGTTCAGATTGAACAGTGAGGAGATCCAGGAATTCAGATTAAACAGTGAGGAGAGTCGGGAGTTCAGATTAAACAGTGAGGAGAGTCGGGAGTTCAGATTAAACAGTGAGGAGAGCCAGGAGTTCAGATTAAACAGTGAGCAGAGCCGGGAGTTCAGATTAAACAGTGAGCAGAGCCGGGAGTTCAGTTTAAACAGTGAGGAGAGCCGGGAGTTCAGATTAAACAGTGAGCAGAGCCGGGAGTTCAGATTAAACAGTGAGCAGAGCCGGGAGTTCAGATTAAACAGTGAGGAGAGTCGGGAGTTCAGATTAAACAGTGAGGAGAGCCGGGAGTTCAGATTAAACAGTGAGCAGAGCCGGGAGTTCAGATTAAACAGTGAGCAGAGCCGGGAGTTCAGATTAAACAGTGAGCAGAGCCGGGAGTTCAGTTTAAACAGTGAGGAGAGCCGGGAGGTCAAATTAAACAGTGAGGAGAGTCGGGAGTTCAGATTAAACAGTGAGCAGAGCCGGGAGTTCTGTTTAAACAGTGAGGAGAGCCAGGAGTTCAGATTAAACAGTGAGGAGAGCCGGGGGTTCAGATTGAACAGTGAGGAGATCCAGGAATTCAGATTAAACAGTGAGGAGAGTCGGGAGTTCAGATTAAACAGTGAGGAGAGTCGGGAGTTCAGATTAAACAGTGAGGAGAGCCAGGAGTTCAGATTAAACAGTGAGCAGAGCCGGGAGTTCAGATTAAACAGTGAGCAGAGCCGGGAGTTCAGTTTAAACAGTGAGGAGAGCCGGGAGTTCAGATTAAACAGTGAGCAGAGCCGGGAGTTCAGATTAAACAGTGAGCAGAGCCGGGAGTTCAGATTAAACAGTGAGGAGAGTCGGGAGTTCAGATTAAACAGTGAGGAGAGCCGGGAGTTCAGATTAAACAGTGAGCAGAGCCGGGAGTTCAGATTAAACAGTGAGCAGAGCCGGGAGTTCAGATTAAACAGTGAGCAGAGCCGGGAGTTCAGTTTAAACAGTGAGGAGAGCCGGGAGGTCAAATTAAACAGTGAGTAGAGTCGGGAGTTCAGATTAAACAGTGAGCAGAGCCGGGAGTTCTGTTTAAACAGTGAGGAGAGCCAGGAGTTCAGATTAAACAGTGAGGAGAGCCGGGGGTTCAGATTGAACAGTGAGGAGATCCAGGAATTCAGATTAAAAAGAGAGGAGAGCCGGGGGTTCAGATTGAACAGTGAGGAGATCCAGGAATTCAGATTAAACAGTGAGGAGAGCCGGGGGTTCAGATTGAACAGTGAGGAGAGCCGGGAGTTCAGAATAAACAGTGAGGAGAGTCGGGAGTTCAGATTAAACAGTGAGGAGAGCCGGGGGTTCAGATTAAACAGTGAGGAGAGCCGGGAGTTCAGATTAAACAGTGAGGAGAGCCGGGGGTTCAGATTGAACAGTGAGGAGAGCCGGGAGTTCAGAATAAACAGTGAGGAGAGTCGGGAGTTCAGATTAAACAGTGAGGAGAGCCGGGGGTTCAGATTAAACAGTGAGGAGAGCCGGGAGTTCAGATTAAACAGTGAGGACAGCCGGGAGGTCAAATTAAACAGTGAGGAGAGCCGGGAGTTCAGTTCAAACAGTGAGGACAGCCGGGAGGTCAAATTAAACAGTGAGGAGAGCCGGAAGTTCAGATTAAACAGTGAGGAGAGCCGGGAGTTCAGATTAAACAGTGAGGAGAGCCGGGAGTTCAGTTTAAACAGTGAGGAGAGCCGGGAGTTCAGATTAAACAGTGAGGAGAGCCGGGAGTTCCGATTGAACAGTGAGGAGAGCCGGGAGTTCAGATTAAACAGTGAGGGGAGCCGGGAGTTCAGTTTAAACAGTGAGGAGAGCCGGGAGTTCAGATTAAACAGTGAGGAGAGCCGGGAGTTCAGATTAAACAGTGAGGGGAGCCGGGAGTTCAGATTAAACAGTGAGGAGAGCCGGGTGTTCAGATTAAACAGTGAGCAGAGCCGGGTGTTCAGATTAAACAGTGAGGAGAGCCAGGAGTTCAGATTAAACAGTGAGGAGAGCCGGGTGTTCAGATTAAACAGTGAGGAGAGCCAGGAGTTCAGATTAAACAGTGAGGAGAGCCGGGGGTTCAGATTGAACAGTGAGGAGATCCAGGAATTCAGATTAAAAAGAGAGGAGAGCCGGGGGTTCAGATTGAACAGTGAGGAGATCCAGGAATTCAGATTAAACAGTGAGGAGAGCCGGGGGTTCAGATTGAACAGTGAGGAGAGCCGGGAGTTCAGAATAAACAGTGAGGAGAGTCGGGAGTTCAGATTAAACAGTGAGGAGAGCCGGGGGTTCAGATTAAACAGTGAGGAGAGCCGGGAGTTCAGATTAAACAGTGAGGAGAGCCGGGAGTTCAGATTAAACAGTGAGGAGAGCCGGGAGTTCAGATTAAACAGTGAGCAGAGCCGGGAGTTCAGATTAAACAGTGAGCAGAGCCGGGAGTTCAGATTAAACAGTGAGCAGAGCCGGGAGTTCAGTTTAAACAGTGAGGAGAGCCGGGAGGTCAAATTAAACAGTGAGTAGAGTCGGGAGTTCAGATTAAACAGTGAGCAGAGCCGGGAGTTCTGTTTAAACAGTGAGGAGAGCCAGGAGTTCAGATTAAACAGTGAGGAGAGCCGGGGGTTCAGATTGAACAGTGAGGAGATCCAGGAATTCAGATTAAACAGTGAGGAGAGTCGGGAGTTCAGATTAAACAGTGAGGAGAGTCGGGAGTTCAGATTAAACAGTGAGGAGAGCCAGGAGTTCAGATTAAACAGTGAGCAGAGCCGGGAGTTCAGATTAAACAGTGAGCAGAGCCGGGAGTTCAGTTTAAACAGTGAGGAGAGCCGGGAGTTCAGATTAAACAGTGAGCAGAGCCGGGAGTTCAGATTAAACAGTGAGCAGAGCCGGGAGTTCAGATTAAACAGTGAGGAGAGTCGGGAGTTCAGATTAAACAGTGAGGAGAGCCGGGAGTTCAGATTAAACAGTGAGCAGAGCCGGGAGTTCAGATTAAACAGTGAGCAGAGCCGGGAGTTCAGATTAAACAGTGAGCAGAGCCGGGAGTTCAGTTTAAACAGTGAGGAGAGCCGGGAGGTCAAATTAAACAGTGAGTAGAGTCGGGAGTTCAGATTAAACAGTGAGCAGAGCCGGGAGTTCTGTTTAAACAGTGAGGAGAGCCAGGAGTTCAGATTAAACAGTGAGGAGAGCCGGGGGTTCAGATTGAACAGTGAGGAGATCCAGGAATTCAGATTAAAAAGAGAGGAGAGCCGGGGGTTCAGATTGAACAGTGAGGAGATCCAGGAATTCAGATTAAACAGTGAGGAGAGCCGGGGGTTCAGATTGAACAGTGAGGAGAGCCGGGAGTTCAGAATAAACAGTGAGGAGAGTCGGGAGTTCAGATTAAACAGTGAGGAGAGCCGGGGGTTCAGATTAAACAGTGAGGAGAGCCGGGAGTTCAGATTAAACAGTGAGGAGAGCCGGGGGTTCAGATTGAACAGTGAGGAGAGCCGGGAGTTCAGAATAAACAGTGAGGAGAGTCGGGAGTTCAGATTAAACAGTGAGGAGAGCCGGGGGTTCAGATTAAACAGTGAGGAGAGCCGGGAGTTCAGATTAAACAGTGAGGACAGCCGGGAGGTCAAATTAAACAGTGAGGAGAGCCGGGAGTTCAGTTCAAACAGTGAGGACAGCCGGGAGGTCAAATTAAACAGTGAGGAGAGCCGGGAGTTCAGATTAAACAGTGAGGAGAGCCGGGAGTTCAGATTAAACAGTGAGGAGAGCCGGGAGTTCAGTTTAAACAGTGAGGAGAGCCGGGAGTTCAGATTAAACAGTGAGGAGAGCCGGGAGTTCCGATTGAACAGTGAGGAGAGCCGGGAGTTCAGATTAAACAGTGAGGGGAGCCGGGAGTTCAGTTTAAACAGTGAGGAGAGCCGGGAGTTCAGATTAAACAGTGAGGAGAGCCGGGAGTTCAGATTAAACAGTGAGGGGAGCCGGGAGTTCAGATTAAACAGTGAGGAGAGCCGGGTGTTCAGATTAAACAGTGAGCAGAGCCGGGTGTTCAGATTAAACAGTGAGGAGAGCCAGGAGTTCAGATTAAACAGTGAGGAGAGCCGGGTGTTCAGATTAAACAGTGAGGAGAGCCAGGAGTTCAGATTAAACAGTGAGGAGAGCCGGGGGTTCAGATTGAACAGTGAGTAGATCCAGGAATTCAGATTAAAAAGAGAGGAGAGCCGGGGGTTCAGATTGAACAGTGAGGAGATCCAGGAATTCAGATTAAACAGTGAGGAGAGCCGGGGGTTCAGATTGAACAGTGAGGAGAGCCGGGAGTTCAGAATAAACAGTGAGGAGAGTCGGGAGTTCAGATTAAACAGTGAGGAGAGCCGGGGGTTCAGATTAAACAGTGAGGAGAGCCGGGAGTTCAGATTAAACAGTGAGGAGAGCCGGGAGTTCAGATTAAACAGTGAGGAGAGCCGGGAGTTCAGATTAAACAGTGAGCAGAGCCGGGAGTTCAGATTAAACAGTGAGCAGAGCCGGGAGTTCAGATTAAACAGTGAGCAGAGCCGGGAGTTCAGTTTAAACAGTGAGGAGAGCCGGGAGGTCAAATTAAACAGTGAGTAGAGTCGGGAGTTCAGATTAAACAGTGAGCAGAGCCGGGAGTTCTGTTTAAACAGTGAGGAGAGCCAGGAGTTCAGATTAAACAGTGAGGAGAGCCGGGGGTTCAGATTAAACAGTGAGGAGATCCAGGAATTCAGATTAAAAAGAGAGGAGAGCCGGGGGTTCAGATTGAACAGTGAGGAGATCCAGGAATTCAGATTAAACAGTGAGGAGAGCCGGGGGTTCAGATTGAACAGTGAGGAGAGCCGGGAGTTCAGAATAAACAGTGAGGAGAGTCGGGAGTTCAGATTAAACAGTGAGGAGAGCCGGGGGTTCAGATTAAACAGTGAGGAGAGCAGGGAGTTCAGATTAAACAGTGAGGAGAGCCGGGGGTTCAGATTGAACAGTGAGGAGAGCCGGGAGTTCAGAATAAACAGTGAGGAGAGTCGGGAGTTCAGATTAAACAGTGAGGAGAGCCGGGGGTTCAGATTAAACAGTGAGGAGAGCCGGGAGTTCAGATTAAACAGTGAGGACAGCCGGGAGGTCAAATTAAACAGTGAGGAGAGCCGGGAGTTCAGTTCAAACAGTGAGGACAGCCGGGAGGTCAAATTAAACAGTGAGGAGAGCCGGGAGTTCAGATTAAACAGTGAGGAGAGCCGGGAGTTCAGATTAAACAGTGAGGAGAGCCGGGAGTTCAGTTTAAACAGTGAGGAGAGCCGGGAGTTCAGATTAAACAGTGAGGAGAGCCGGGAGTTCCGATTGAACAGTGAGGAGAGCCGGGAGTTCAGATTAAACAGTGAGGGGAGCCGGGAGTTCAGTTTAAACAGTGAGGAGAGCCGGGAGTTCAGATTAAACAGTGAGGAGAGCCGGGAGTTCAGATTAAACAGTGAGGGGAGCCGGGAGTTCAGATTAAACAGTGAGGAGAGCCGGGTGTTCAGATTAAACAGTGAGCAGAGCCGGGTGTTCAGATTAAACAGTGAGGAGAGCCAGGAGTTCAGATTAAACAGTGAGGAGAGCCGGGTGTTCAGATTAAACAGTGAGGAGAGCCAGGAGTTCAGATTAAACAGTGAGGAGAGCCGGGGGTTCAGATTGAACAGTGAGGAGATCCAGGAATTCAGATTAAAAAGAGAGGAGAGCCGGGGGTTCAGATTGAACAGTGAGGAGATCCAGGAATTCAGATTAAACAGTGAGGAGAGCCGGGGGTTCAGATTGAACAGTGAGGAGAGCCGGGAGTTCAGAATAAACAGTGAGGAGAGTCGGGAGTTCAGATTAAACAGTGAGGAGAGCCGGGGGTTCAGATTAAACAGTGAGGAGAGCCGGGAGTTCAGATTAAACAGTGAGGAGAGCCGGGGGTTCAGATTGAACAGTGAGGAGAGCCGGGAGTTCAGAATAAACAGTGAGGAGAGTCGGGAGTTCAGATTAAACAGTGAGGAGAGCCGGGGGTTCAGATTAAACAGTGAGGAGAGCCGGGAGTTCAGATTAAACAGTGAGGACAGCCGGGAGGTCAAATTAAACAGTGAGGAGAGCCGGGAGTTCAGTTCAAACAGTGAGGACAGCCGGGAGGTCAAATTAAACAGTGAGGAGAGCCGGGAGTTCAGATTAAACAGTGAGGAGAGCCGGGAGTTCAGATTAAACAGTGAGGAGAGCCGGGAGTTCAGTTTAAACAGTGAGGAGAGCCGGGAGTTCAGATTAAACAGTGAGGAGAGCCGGGAGTTCCGATTGAACAGTGAGGAGAGCCGGGAGTTCAGATTAAACAGTGAGGGGAGCCGGGAGTTCAGTTTAAACAGTGAGGAGAGCCGGGAGTTCAGATTAAACAGTGAGGAGAGCCGGGAGTTCAGATTAAACAGTGAGGGGATCCGGGAGTTCAGATTAAACAGTGAGGAGAGCCGGGTGTTCAGATTAAACAGTGAGCAGAGCCGGGTGTTCAGATTAAACAGTGAGGAGAACCAGGAGTTCAGATTAAACAGTGAGGAGAGCCGGGTGTTCAGATTAAACAGTGAGGAGAGCCAGGAGTTCAGATTAAACAGTGAGGAGAGCCGGGTGTTCAGATTAAACAGTGAGGAGAGCCAGGAGTTCAGATTAAACAGTGAGGAGAGCCAGGAGTTCAGATTAAACAGTGAGGAGAGCCGGGTGTTCAGATTAAACAGTGAGCAGAGCCGGGAGTTCAGATTAAACAGTGAGGAGAGCCGGGTGTTCAGATTAAACAGTGAGCAGAGCCGGGAGTTCAGATTAAACAGTGAGCAGAGCCGGGAGTTCAGATTAAACAGTGAGGAGAGCCGGGAGGTCGGATTAAACAGTGAGAAGAGCCGGGAGTTCAGTTTAAACAGTGAGGAGAGCCGGGAGGTCGGATTAAACTGTGAGGAGAGCCGGGAGTTCAGATTAAACAGTGAGGAGAGCCGTGAGTTCAGTTTAAACAGTGAGGAGAGCCGGGAGGTCGGATTAAACTGTGAGGGGAGCCGGGAGGTCAGATTAAACAGTGAGGAGAGCCGGGAGTTCAGATTAAACAGTGAGGAGAGCCGGGAGTTCAGATAAAACAGTGAGCAGAGCCGGGAGTTCAGATTAAACAGTGAGCAGAGCCAAGAGTTCAGTTTAAACAGTGAGGAGAGCCGGGAAGTCGAATTAAAGAGTGAGGAATGCCGGGAGTTCAGTTTAAACAGTGAGGAGAGCCGGGAGTTCAGATTAAACAGTGAGGAGAGCCGGGTGTTCAGATTAAACAGTGAGCAGAGCCGGGTGTTCAGATTAAACAGTGAGGAGAGCCAGGAGTTCAGATTAAACAGTGAGGAGAGCCGGGTGTTCAGATTAAACAGTGAGGAGAGCCAGGAGTTCAGATTAAACAGTGAGGAGAGCCGGGTGTTCAGATTAAACAGTGAGGAGAGCCAGGAGTTCAGATTAAACAGTGAGGAGAGCCAGGAGTTCAGATTAAACAGTGAGGAGAGCCGGGGGTTCAGATTAAACAGTGAGGAGAGCCGGGAGTTCAGATTAAACAGTGAGGAGAGCCGGGGGTTCAGATTGAACAGTGAGGAGAGCCGGGAGTTCAGAATAAACAGTGAGGAGAGTCGGGAGTTCAGATTAAACAGTGAGGAGAGCCGGGGGTTCAGATTAAACAGTGAGGAGAGCCGGGAGTTCAGATTAAACAGTGAGGACAGCCGGGAGGTCAAATTAAACAGTGAGGAGAGCCGGGAGTTCAGTTCAAACAGTGAGGACAGCCGGGAGGTCAAATTAAACAGTGAGGAGAGCCGGGAGTTCAGATTAAACAGTGAGGAGAGCCGGGAGTTCAGATTAAACAGTGAGGAGAGCCGGGAGTTCAGTTTAAACAGTGAGGAGAGCCGGGAGTTCAGATTAAACAGTGAGGAGAGCCGGGAGTTCCGATTGAACAGTGAGGAGAGCCGGGAGTTCAGATTAAACAGTGAGGGGAGCCGGGAGTTCAGTTTAAACAGTGAGGAGAGCCGGGAGTTCAGATTAAACAGTGAGGAGAGCCGGGAGTTCAGATTAAACAGTGAGGGGAGCCGGGAGTTCAGATTAAACAGTGAGGAGAGCCGGGTGTTCAGATTAAACAGTGAGCAGAGCCGGGTGTTCAGATTAAACAGTGAGGAGAGCCAGGAGTTCAGATTAAACAGTGAGGAGAGCCGGGTGTTCAGATTAAACAGTGAGGAGAGCCAGGAGTTCAGATTAAACAGTGAGGAGAGCCGGGGGTTCAGATTGAACAGTGAGGAGATCCAGGAATTCAGATTAAAAAGAGAGGAGAGCCGGGGGTTCAGATTGAACAGTGAGGAGATCCAGGAATTCAGATTAAACAGTGAGGAGAGCCGGGGGTTCAGATTGAACAGTGAGGAGAGCCGGGAGTTCAGAATAAACAGTGAGGAGAGTCGGGAGTTCAGATTAAACAGTGAGGAGAGCCGGGGGTTCAGATTAAACAGTGAGGAGAGCCGGGAGTTCAGATTAAACAGTGAGGAGAGCCGGGGGTTCAGATTGAACAGTGAGGAGAGCCGGGAGTTCAGAATAAACAGTGAGGAGAGTCGGGAGTTCAGATTAAACAGTGAGGAGAGCCGGGGGTTCAGATTAAACAGTGAGGAGAGCCGGGAGTTCAGATTAAACAGTGAGGACAGCCGGGAGGTCAAATTAAACAGTGAGGAGAGCCGGGAGTTCAGTTCAAACAGTGAGGACAGCCGGGAGGTCAAATTAAACAGTGAGGAGAGCCGGGAGTTCAGATTAAACAGTGAGGAGAGCCGGGAGTTCAGATTAAACAGTGAGGAGAGCCGGGAGTTCAGTTTAAACAGTGAGGAGAGCCGGGAGTTCAGATTAAACAGTGAGGAGAGCCGGGAGTTCCGATTGAACAGTGAGGAGAGCCGGGAGTTCAGATTAAACAGTGAGGGGAGCCGGGAGTTCAGTTTAAACAGTGAGGAGAGCCGGGAGTTCAGATTAAACAGTGAGGAGAGCCGGGAGTTCAGATTAAACAGTGAGGGGATCCGGGAGTTCAGATTAAACAGTGAGGAGAGCCGGGTGTTCAGATTAAACAGTGAGCAGAGCCGGGTGTTCAGATTAAACAGTGAGGAGAGCCAGGAGTTCAGATTAAACAGTGAGGAGAGCCGGGTGTTCAGATTAAACAGTGAGGAGAGCCAGGAGTTCAGATTAAACAGTGAGGAGAGCCGGGTGTTCAGATTAAACAGTGAGGAGAGCCAGGAGTTCAGATTAAACAGTGAGGAGAGCCAGGAGTTCAGATTAAACAGTGAGGAGAGCCGGGTGTTCAGATTAAACAGTGAGCAGAGCCGGGAGTTCAGATTAAACAGTGAGGAGAGCCGGGTGTTCAGATTAAACAGTGAGCAGAGCCGGGAGTTCAGATTAAACAGTGAGCAGAGCCGGGAGTTCAGATTAAACAGTGAGGAGAGCCGGGAGGTCGGATTAAACAGTGAGAAGAGCCGGGAGTTCAGTTTAAACAGTGAGGAGAGCCGGGAGGTCGGATTAAACTGTGAGGAGAGCCGGGAGTTCAGATTAAACAGTGAGGAGAGCCGTGAGTTCAGTTTAAACAGTGAGGAGAGCCGGGAGGTCGGATTAAACTGTGAGGGGAGCCGGGAGGTCAGATTAAACAGTGAGGAGAGCCGGGAGTTCAGATTAAACAGTGAGGAGAGCCGGGAGTTCAGATAAAACAGTGAGCAGAGCCGGGAGTTCAGATTAAACAGTGAGCAGAGCCAAGAGTTCAGTTTAAACAGTGAGGAGAGCCGGGAAGTCGAATTAAAGAGTGAGGAATGCCGGGAGTTCAGTTTAAACAGTGAGGAGAGCCGGGAGTTCAGATTAAACAGTGAGGAGAGCCGGGTGTTCAGATTAAACAGTGAGCAGAGCCGGGTGTTCAGATTAAACAGTGAGGAGAGCCAGGAGTTCAGATTAAACAGTGAGGAGAGCCGGGTGTTCAGATTAAACAGTGAGGAGAGCCAGGAGTTCAGATTAAACAGTGAGGAGAGCCGGGTGTTCAGATTAAACAGTGAGGAGAGCCAGGAGTTCAGATTAAACAGTGAGGAGAGCCAGGAGTTCAGATTAAACAGTGAGGAGAGCCGGGTGTTCAGATTAAACAGTGAGCAGAGCCGGGAGTTCAGATTAAACAGTGAGGAGAGCCGGGTGTTCAGATTAAACAGTGAGCAGAGCCGGGAGTTCAGATTAAACAGTGAGCAGAGCCGGGAGTTCAGATTAAACAGTGAGGAGAGCCGGGAGGTCGGATTAAACAGTGAGGAGAGCCGGGAGTTCAGTTTAAACAGTGAGGAGAGCCGGGAGGTCGGATTAAACTGTGAGGAGAGCCGGGAGTTCAGATTAAACAGTGAGGAGAGCCGTGAGTTCAGTTTAAACAGTGAGGAGAGCCGGGAGGTCGGATTAAACTGTGAGGGGAGCCGGGAGGTCAGATTAAACAGTGAGGAGAGCCGGGAGTTCAGATTAAACAGTGAGGAGAGCCGGGAGTTCAGATAAAACAGTGAGCAGAGCCGGGAGTTCAGATTAAACAGTGAGCAGAGCCAAGAGTTCAGTTTAAACAGTGAGGAGAGCCGGGAAGTCGAATTAAAGAGTGAGGAATGCCGGGAGTTCAGTTTAAACAGTGAGGAGAGCCGGGAGTTCAGATTAAACAGTGAGGAGAGCCGGGGGTTCAGATTGAACAGTGAGGAGATCCAGGAATTCAGATTAAACAGTGAGGAGAGTCGGGAGTTCAGATTAAACAGTGAGGAATGCCGGGAGTTCTGTTTAAACAGTGAGGAGAGCCGGGAGTTCAGTTTAAACAGTGAGGAGAGCCGGGAGTTCAGTTTAAACAGTGAGGAGAGCCGGGAGTTCAGTTTAAACAGTGAGGACAGCCGGGAGTTCTGTTTAAACAGTGAGGAGAGCCGGGAGTTCAGATTAAACAGTGAGGAGAGCCGGGGGTTCAGATTGAACAGTGAGGAGATCCAGGAATTCAGATTAAACAGTGAGGAGAGTCGGGAGTTCAGATTAAACAGTGAGGAATGCCGGGAGTTCTGTTTAAACAGTGAGGAGAGCCGGGAGTTCAGTTTAAACAGTGAGGAGAGCCGGGAGTTCAGTTTAAACAGTGAGGAGAGCCGGGAGTTCAGTTTAAACAGTGAGGAGAGCCGGGAGGTCAAATTAAACAGTGAGGAGTGCCGGGAGTTCTGTTTAAACAGTGAGGAGAGCCGGGAGTTCAGTTTAAACAGTGAGGGGAGCCGGGAGTTCAGTTTAAACAGTGAGGAGAGCCGGGAGGTCAAATTAAACAGTGAGGAATGCCGCGAGTTCTGTTTAAACAGTGAGGAGAGCTGTGAGTTCAGATTAAACAGTGAGGAGAGCCGGGAGTTCAGATTAAACAGTGAGGAGAGTCGGGAGTTCAGATTAAACAGTGAGGAGAGCCGGGAGTTCAGATTAAACAGTGAGGAGAGCCAGGAGTTCAGATTAAACAGTGAGGAGAGCCGGGAGTTCAGTTTAAACAGTGAGGAGAGCCGGGAGTTCAGAATAAACAGTGAGGAGAGTCGGGAGTTCAGATTAAACAGTGAGGAGAGCCGGGGGTTCAGATTAAACAGTGAGGAGAGCCGGGAGTTCAGATTAAACAGTGAGGACAGCCGGGAGGTCAAATTAAACAGTGAGGAGAGCCGGGAGTTCAGTTCAAACAGTGAGGACAGCCTGGAGGTCAAATTAAACAGTGAGGAGAGCCGGGAGTTCAGATTAAACAGTGAGGAGAGCCGGGAGTTCAGATTAAACAGTGAGGAGAGCCGGGAGTTCAGTTTAAACAGTGAGGAGAGCCGGGAGTTCAGATTAAACAGTGAGGAGAGCCGGGAGTTCAGATTAAACAGTGAGGAGAGCCGGGAGTTCAGATTAAACAGTGAGGGGAGCCGGGAGTTCAGTTTAAACAGTGAGGAGAGCCGGGAGTTCAGATTAAACAGTGAGGAGAGCCGGGAGTTCAGATTAAACAGTGAGGGGAGCCGGGAGTTCAGATTAAACAGTGAGGAGAGCCGGGTGTTCAGATTAAACAGTGAGCAGAGCCGGGTGTTCAGATTAAACAGTGAGGAGAGCCAGGAGTTCAGATTAAACAGTGAGGAGAGCCGGGTGTTCAGATTAAACAGTGAGGAGAGCCAGGAGTTCAGATTAAACAGTGAGGAGAGCCAGGAGTTCAGATTAAACAGTGAGGAGAGCCGGGTGTTCAGATTAAACAGTGAGCAGAGCCGGGAGTTCAGATTAAACAGTGAGGAGAGCCGGGTGTTCAGATTAAACAGTGAGCAGAGCCGGGAGTTCAGATTAAACAGTGAGCAGAGCCGGGAGTTCAGATTAAACAGTGAGGAGAGCCGGGAGGTCGGATTAAACAGTGAGGAGAGCCGGGAGTTCAGTTTAAACAGTGAGGAGAGCCGGGAGGTCGGATTAAACTGTGAGGAGAGCCGGGAGTTCAGATTAAACAGTGAGGAGAGCCGGGAGTTCAGTTTAAACAGTGAGGAGAGCCGGGAGGTCGGATTAAACTGTGAGGGGAGCCGGGAGGTCAGATTAAACAGTGAGGAGAGCCGGGAGTTCAGATTAAACAGTGAGGAGAGCCGGGAGTTCAGATTAAACAGTGAGCAGAGCCGGGAGTTCAGATTAAACAGTGAGCAGAGCCAAGAGTTCAGTTTAAACAGTGAGGAGAGCCGGGAAGTCGAATTAAAGAGTGAGGAATGCCGGGAGTTCTGTTTAAACAGTGAGGAGAGCCGGGAGTTCAGATTAAACAGTGAGGAGAGCCGGGGGTTCAGATTGAACAGTGAGGAGATCCAGGAATTCAGATTAAACAGTGAGGAGAGTCGGGAGTTCAGATTAAACAGTGAGGAATGCCGGGAGTTCTGTTTAAACAGTGAGGAGAGCCGGGAGTTCAGTTTAAACAGTGAGGAGAGCCGGGAGTTCAGTTTAAACAGTGAGGAGAGCCGGGAGTTCAGTTTAAACAGTGAGGAGAGCCGGGAGGTCAAATTAAACAGTGAGGAATGCCGGGAGTTCAGATTAAACAGTGAGGGGAGCCGGGAGTTCAGTTTAAACAGTGAGGACAGCCGGGAGTTCTGTTTAAACAGTGAGGAGAGCCGGGAGTTCAGATTAAACAGTGAGGAGAGCCGGGGGTTCAGATTGAACAGTGAGGAGATCCAGGAATTCAGATTAAACAGTGAGGAGAGTCGGGAGTTCAGATTAAACAGTGAGGAATGCCGGGAGTTCTGTTTAAACAGTGAGGAGAGCCGGGAGTTCAGTTTAAACAGTGAGGAGAGCCGGGAGTTCAGTTTAAACAGTGAGGAGAGCCGGGAGTTCAGTTTAAACAGTGAGGAGAGCCGGGAGGTCAAATTAAACAGTGAGGAATGCCGGGAGTTCAGATTAAACAGTGAGGGGAGCCGGGAGTTCAGTTTAAACAGTGAGGAGAGCCGGGAGTTCAGTTTAAACAGTGAGGGGAGCCGGGATTTCAGTTTAAACAGTGAGGAGAGCCGGGAGGTCAGATTAAACAGTGAGGAATGCCGCGAGTTCTGTTTAAACAGTGAGGAGAGCAGTGAGTTCAGATTAAACAGTGAGGAGAGCCGGGAGTTCAGATTAAACAGTGAGGAGAGTCGGGAGTTCAGATTAAACAGTGAGGAGAGCCGGGAGTTCAGATTAAACAGTGAGGAGAGCCGGGGGTTCAGATTAAACAGTGAGGAGAGCCGGGAGTTCAGATTAAACAGTGAGGAGAGCCGGGGGTTCAGATTGAACAGTGAGGAGATCCAGGAATTCAGATTAAACAGTGAGGAGAGTCGGGAGTTCAGATTAAACAGTGAGGAGAGTCGGGAGTTCAGATTAAACAGTGAGGAGAGCCAGGAGTTCAGATTAAACAGTGAGCAGAGCCGGGAGTTCAGATTAAACAGTGAGCAGAGCCGGGAGTTCAGTTTAAACAGTGAGGAGAGCCGGGAGTTCAGATTAAACAGTGAGCAGAGCCGGGAGTTCAGATTAAACAGTGAGCAGAGCCGGGAGTTCAGATTAAACAGTGAGGAGAGTCGGGAGTTCAGATTAAACAGTGAGGAGAGCCGGGAGTTCAGATTAAACAGTGAGCAGAGCCGGGAGTTCAGATTAAACAGTGAGCAGAGCCGGGAGTTCAGATTAAACAGTGAGCAGAGCCGGGAGTTCAGTTTAAACAGTGAGGAGAGCCGGGAGGTCAAATTAAACAGTGAGGAGAGTCGGGAGTTCAGATTAAACAGTGAGGAGAGCCGGGAGTTCAGTTTAAACAGTGAGGAGAGCCGGGAGGTCGGATTAAACTGTGAGGGGAGCCGGGAGGTCAGATTAAACAGTGAGGAGAGCCGGGAGTTCAGATTAAACAGTGAGGAGAGCCGGGAGTTCAGATTAAACAGTGAGCAGAGCCAAGAGTTCAGTTTAAACAGTGAGGAGAGCCGGGAAGTCGAATTAAAGAGTGAGGAATGCCGGGAGTTCTGTTTAAACAGTGAGGAGAGCCGGGAGTTCAGATTAAACAGTGAGGAGAGCCGGGGGTTCAGATTGAACAGTGAGGAGATCCAGGAATTCAGATTAAACAGTGAGGAGAGTCGGGAGTTCAGATTAAACAGTGAGGAATGCCGGGAGTTCTGTTTAAACAGTGAGGAGAGCCGGGAGTTCAGTTTAAACAGTGAGGAGAGCCGGGAGTTCAGTTTAAACAGTGAGGAGAGCCGGGAGTTCAGTTTAAACAGTGAGGACAGCCGGGAGTTCTGTTTAAACAGTGAGGAGAGCCGGGAGTTCAGATTAAACAGTGAGGAGAGCCGGGGGTTCAGATTGAACAGTGAGGAGATCCAGGAATTCAGATTAAACAGTGAGGAGAGTCGGGAGTTCAGATTAAACAGTGAGGAATGCCGGGAGTTCTGTTTAAACAGTGAGGAGAGCCGGGAGTTCAGTTTAAACAGTGAGGAGAGCCGGGAGTTCAGTTTAAACAGTGAGGAGAGCCGTGAGTTCAGTTTAAACAGTGAGGAGAGCCGGGAGGTCAAATTAAACAGTGAGGAATGCCGGGAGTTCAGATTAAACAGTGAGGGGAGCCGGGAGTTCAGTTTAAACAGTGAGGAGAGCCGGGAGTTCAGTTTAAACAGTGAGGGGAGCCGGGAGTTCAGTTTAAACAGTGCGGAGAGCCGGGAGGTCAAATTAAACAGTGAGGAATGCCGCGAGTTCTGTTTAAACAGTGAGGAGAGCTGTGAGTTCAGATTAAACAGTGAGGAGAGCCGGGAGTTCAGATTAAACAGTGAGGAGAGTCGGGAGTTCAGATTAAACAGTGAGGAGAGCCGGGAGTTCAGATTAAACAGTGAGGAGAGCCAGGAGTTCTGATTAAACAGTGAGGAGAGCCGGGAGTTCAGTTTAAACAGTGAGGAGAGCCGGGAGTTCAGATTAAACAGTGAGGAGAGCCGGGAGTTCAGTTTAAACAGTGAGGAGAGCCGGGAGTTCATTTTAAACAGTGAGGACAGCTGGGAGTTCAGTTTAAACAGTGAGGACAGCCGGGAGGTCAAATTAAACAGTGAGGAATGCCGGGAGTTCAGTTTAAACAGTGAGGAGAGCCGGGAGTTCAGTTTAAACAGTGAGGAGAGCCGGGAGTTCAGTTTAAACAGTGAGGACAGCCGGGAGGTCAAATTAAACAGTGAGGAGTGCCGGGAGTTCTGTTTAAACAGTGAGGAGAGCCGGGAGTTCAGTTTAAACAGTGAGGGGAGCCGGGAGTTCAGTTTAAACAGTGAGGAGAGCCGGGAGGTCAAATTAAACAGTGAGGAATGCCGCGAGTTCTGTTTAAACAGTGAGGAGAGCTGTGAGTTCAGATTAAACAGTGAGGAGAGCCGGGAGTTCAGATTAAACAGTGAGGAGAGTCGGGAGTTCAGATTAAACAGTGAGGAGAGCCGGGAGTTCAGATTAAACAGTGAGGAGAGCCAGGAGGTCAGATTAAACAGTGAGGAGAGCCGGGAGTTCAGTTTAAACAGTGAGGAGAGCCGGGAGTTCAGAATAAACAGTGAGGAGAGTCGGGAGTTCAGATTAAACAGTGAGGAGAGCCGGGGGTTCAGATTAAACAGTGAGGAGAGCCGGGAGTTCAGATTAAACAGTGAGGACAGCCGGGAGGTCAAATTAAACAGTGAGGAGAGCCGGGAGTTCAGAATAAACAGTGAGGAGAGTCGGGAGTTCAGATTAAACAGTGAGGAGAGCCGGGGGTTCAGATTAAACAGTGAGGAGAGCCGGGAGTTCAGATTAAACAGTGAGGAGAGCCGGGAGGTCGGATTAAACTGTGAGGGGAGCCGGGAGGTCAGATTAAACAGTGAGGAGAGCCGGGAGTTCAGATTAAACAGTGAGGAGAGCCGGGAGTTCAGATTAAACAGTGAGCAGAGCCGGGAGTTCAGATTAAACAGTGAGCAGAGCCAAGAGTTCAGTTTAAACAGTGAGGAGAGCCGGGAAGTCGAATTAAAGAGTGAGGAATGCCGGGAGTTCTGTTTAAACAGTGAGGAGAGCCGGGAGTTCAGATTAAACAGTGAGGAGAGCCGGGTGTTCAGACTGAACAGTGAGGAGATCCAGGAATTCAGATTAAACAGTGAGGAGAGTCGGGAGTTCAGATTAAACAGTGAGGAATGCCGGGAGTTCTGTTTAAACAGTGAGGAGAGCCGGGAGTTCAGTTTAAACAGTGAGGAGAGCCGGGAGTTCAGTTTAAACAGTGAGGAGAGCCGGGAGTTCAGTTTAAACAGTGAGGAGAGCCGGGAGGTCAAATTAAACAGTGAGGAATGCCGGGAGTTCAGATTAAACAGTGAGGGGAGCCGGGAGTTCAGTTTAAACAGTGAGGACAGCCGGGAGTTCTGTTTAAACAGTGAGGAGAGCCGGGAGTTCAGATTAAACAGTGAGGAGAGCCGGGGGTTCAGATTGAACAGTGAGGAGATCCAGGAATTCAGATTAAACAGTGAGGAGAGTCGGGAGTTCAGATTAAACAGTGAGGAATGCCGGGAGTTCTGTTTAAACAGTGAGGAGAGCCGGGAGTTCAGTTTAAACAGTGAGGAGAGCCGGGAGTTCAGTTTAAACAGTGAGGAGAGCCGGGAGTTCAGTTTAAACAGTGAGGAGAGCCGGGAGGTCAAATTAAACAGTGAGGAATGCCGGGAGTTCAGATTAAACAGTGAGGGGAGCCGGGAGTTCAGTTTAAACAGTGAGGAGAGCCGGGAGTTCAGTTTAAACAGTGAGGGGAGCCGGGATTTCAGTTTAAACAGTGAGGAGAGCCGGGAGGTCAAATTAAACAGTGAGGAATGCCGCGAGTTCTGTTTAAACAGTGAGGAGAGCTGTGAGTTCAGATTAAACAGTGAGGAGAGCCGGGAGTTCAGATTAAACAGTGAGGAGAGTCGGGAGTTCAGATTAAACAGTGAGGAGAGCCGGGAGTTCAGATTAAACAGTGAGGAGAGCCGGGGGTTCAGATTAAACAGTGAGGAGAGCCGGGAGTTCAGATTAAACAGTGAGGAGAGCCGGGGGTTCAGATTGAACAGTGAGGAGATCCAGGAATTCAGATTAAACAGTGAGGAGAGTCGGGAGTTCAGATTAAACAGTGAGGAGAGTCGGGAGTTCAGATTAAACAGTGAGGAGAGCCAGGAGTTCAGATTAAACAGTGAGCAGAGCCGGGAGTTCAGATTAAACAGTGAGCAGAGCCGGGAGTTCAGTTTAAACAGTGAGGAGAGCCGGGAGTTCAGATTAAACAGTGAGCAGAGCCGGGAGTTCAGATTAAACAGTGAGCAGAGCCGGGAGTTCAGATTAAACAGTGAGGAGAGTCGGGAGTTCAGATTAAACAGTGAGGAGAGCCGGGAGTTCAGATTAAACTGTGAGCAGAGCCGGGAGTTCAGATTAAACAGTGAGCAGAGCCGGGAGTTCAGATTAAACAGTGAGCAGAGCCGGGAGTTCAGTTTAAACAGTGAGGAGAGCCGGGAGGTCAAATTAAACAGTGAGGAGAGTCGGGAGTTCAGATTAAACAGTGAGGAGAGCCGGGAGTTCAGTTTAAACAGTGAGGAGAGCCGGGAGGTCGGATTAAACTGTGAGGGGAGCCGGGAGGTCAGATTAAACAGTGAGGAGAGCCGGGAGTTCAGATTAAACAGTGAGGAGAGCCGGGAGTTCAGATTAAACAGTGAGCAGAGCCGGGAGTTCAGATTAAACAGTGAGCAGAGCCGGGAGTTCAGATTAAACAGTGAGCAGAGCCGCGAGTTCAGTTTAAACAGTGAGGAGAGCCGGGGGTTCAGATTGAACAGTGAGGAGATCCAGGAATTCAGATTAAACAGTGAGGAGAGTCGGGAGTTCAGATTAAACAGTGAGGAATGCCGGGAGTTCTGTTTAAACAGTGAGGAGAGCCGGGAGTTCAGTTTAAACAGTGAGCAGAGCCGGGAGTTCAGATTAAACAGTGAGCAGAGCCGGGAGTTCAGTTTAAACAGTGAGGAGAGCCAGGAGTTCAGATTAAACAGTGAGGAGAGCCGGGGGTTCAGATTGACCAGTGAGGAGATCCAGGAATTCAGATTAAAAAGAGAGGAGAGCCGGGGGTTCAGATTGAACAGTGAGGAGATCCAGGAATTCAGATTAAACAGTGAGGAGAGCCGGGGGTTCAGATTGAACAGTGAGGAGAGCCGGGAGTTCAGAATAAACAGTGAGGAGAGTCGGGAGTTCAGAATAAACAGTGAGGAGAGCCGGGGGTTCAGATTAAACAGTGAGGAGAGCCGGGAGTTCAGATTAAACAGTGAGGAGAGCCGGGGGTTCAGATTGAACAGTGAGGAGAGCCGGGAGTTCAGAATAAACAGTGAGGAGAGTCGGGAGTTCAGATTAAACAGTGAGGAGAGCCGGGGGTTCAGATCAAACAGTGAGGAGAGCCGGGAGTTCAGATTAAACAGTGAGGACAGCCGGGAGGTCAAATTAAACAGTGAGGAGAGCCGGGAGTTCAGTTCAAACAGTGAGGACAGCCGGCAGGTCAAATTAAACAGTGAGGAGAGCCGGGAGTTCAGATTAAACAGTGAGGAGAGCCGGGAGTTCAGATTAAACAGTGAGGAGAGCCGGGAGTTCAGTTTAAACAGTGAGGAGAGCCGGGAGTTCAGATTAAACAGTGAGGAGAGCCGGGAGTTCCGATGGAACAGTGAGGAGAGCCGGGAGTTCAGATTAAACAGTGAGGGGAGCCGGGAGTTCAGTTTAAACAGTGAGGAGAGCCGGGAGTTCAGATTAAACAGTGAGGAGAGCCGGGAGTTCAGATTAAACAGTGAGGGGAGCCGGGAGTTCAGATTAAACAGTGAGGAGAGCCGGGTGTTCAGATTAAACAGTGAGCAGAGCCGGGTGTTCAGATTAAACAGTGAGGAGAGCCAGGAGTTCAGATTAAACAGTGAGGAGAGCCGGGTGTTCAGATTAAACAGTGAGGAGAGCCAGGAGTTCAGATTAAACAGTGAGGAGAGCCGGGTGTTCAGATTAAACAGTGAGGAGAGCCAGGAGTTCAGATTAAACAGTGAGGAGAGCCAGGAGTTCAGATTAAACAGTGAGGAGAGCCGGGTGTTCAGATTAAACAGTGAGCAGAGCCGGGAGTTCAGATTAAACAGTGAGGAGAGCCGGGTGTTCAGATTAAACAGTGAGCAGAGCCGGGAGTTCAGATTAAACAGTGAGCAGAGCCGGGAGTTCAGATTAAACAGTGAGGAGAGCCGGGAGGTCGGATTAAACAGTGAGGAGAGCCGGGAGTTCAGTTTAAACAGTGAGGAGAGCCGGGAGGTCGGATTAAACTGTGAGGAGAGCCGGGAGTTCAGATTAAACAGTGAGGAGAGCCGGGAGTTCAGTTTAAACAGTGAGGAGAGCCGGGAGGTCGGATTAAACTGTGAGGGGAGCCGGGAGGTCAGATTAAACAGTGAGGAGAGCCGGGAGTTCAGATTAAACAGTGAGGAGAGCCGGGAGTTCAGATTAAACAGTGAGCAGAGCCGGGAGTTCAGATTAAACAGTGAGCAGAGCCAAGAGTTCAGTTTAAACAGTGAGGAGAGCCGGGAAGTCGAATTAAAGAGTGAGGAATGCCGGGAGTTCTGTTTAAACAGTGAGGAGAGCCGGGAGTTCAGATTAAACAGTGAGGAGAGCCGGGGGTTCAGATTGAACAGTGAGGAGATCCAGGAATTCAGATTAAACAGTGAGGAGAGTCGGGAGTTCAGATTAAACAGTGAGGAATGCCGGGAGTACTGTTTAAACAGTGAGGAGAGCCGGGAGTTCAGTTTAAACAGTGAGGAGAGCCGGGAGTTCAGTTTAAACAGTGAGGAGAGCCGGGAGTTCAGTTTAAACAGTGAGGACAGCCGGGAGTTCTGTTTAAACAGTGAGGAGAGCCGGGAGTTCAGATTAAACAGTGAGGAGAGCCGGGGGTTCAGATTGAACAGTGAGGAGATCCAGGAATTCAGATTAAACAGTGAGGAGAGTCGGGAGTTCAGATTAAACAGTGAGGAATGCCGGGAGTTCTGTTTAAACAGTGAGGAGAGCCGGGAGTTCAGTTTAAACAGTGAGGAGAGCCGGGAGTTCAGTTTAAACAGTGAGGAGAGCCGGGAGTTCAGTTTATACAGTGAGGAGAGCCGGGAGGTCAAATTAAACAGTGAGGAATGCCGGGAGTTCAGATTAAACAGTGAGGGGAGCCGGGAGTTCAGTTTAAACAGTGAGGAGAGCCGGGAGTTCAGTTTAAACAGTGAGGGGAGCCGGGAGTTCAGTTTAAACAGTGAGGAGAGCCGGGAGGTCAAATTAAACAGTGAGGAATGCCGCGAGTTCTGTTTAAACAGTGAGGAGAGCTGTGAGTTCAGATTAAACAGTGAGGAGAGCCGGGAGTTCAGATTAAACAGTGAGGAGAGTCGGGAGTTCAGATTAAACAGTGAGGAGAGCCGGGAGTTCAGATTAAACAGTGAGGAGAGCCAGGAGTTCAGATTAAACAGTGAGGAGTGCCGGGAGTTCAGTTTAAACAGTGAGGAGAGCCGGGAGTTCAGATTAAACAGTGAGGAGAGCCGGGAGTTCAGTTTAAACAGTGAGGAGAGCCGGGAGTTCAGTTTAAACAGTGAGGACAGCCGGGAGTTCAGTTTAAACAGTGAGGACAGCCGGGAGGTCAAATTAAACAGTGAGGAATGCCGGGAGTTCAGTTTAAACAGTGAGGAGAGCCGGGAGTTCAGTTTAAACAGTGAGGAGAGCCGGGAGTTCAGTTTAAACAGTGAGGACAGCCGGGAGGTCAAATTAAACAGTGAGGAGTGCCGGGAGTTCTGTTTAAACAGTGAGGAGAGCCGGGAGTTCAGTTTAAACAGTGAGGGGAGCCGGGAGTTCAGTTTAAACAGTGAGGAGAGCCGGGAGGTCAAATTAAACAGTGAGGAATGCCGCGAGTTCTGTTTAAACAGTGAGGAGAGCTGTGAGTTCAGATTAAACAGTGAGGAGAGCCGGGAGTTCAGATTAAACAGTGAGGAGAGTCGGGAGTTCAGATTAAACAGTGAGGAGAGCCGGGAGTTCAGATTAAACAGTGAGGAGAGCCAGGAGTTCAGATTAAACAGTGAGGAGAGCCGGGAGTTCAGTTTAAACAGTGAGGAGAGCCGGGAGTTCAGAATAAACAGTGAGGAGAGTCGGGAGTTCAGATTAAACTGTGAGGAGAGCCGGGGGTTCAGATTAAACAGTGAGGAGAGCCGGGAGTTCAGATTAAACAGTGAGGACAGCCGGGAGGTCAAATTAAACAGTGAGGAGAGCCGGGAGTTCAGTTCAAACAGTGAGGACAGCCGGGAGGTCAAATTAAACAGTGAGGAGAGCCGGGAGTTCAGATTAAACAGTGAGGAGAGCCGGGAGTTCAGATTAAACAGTGAGGAGAGCCGGGAGTTCAGTTTAAACAGTGAGGAGAGCCGGGAGTTCAGATTAAACAGTGAGGAGAGCAGGGAGTTCAGATTAAACAGTGAGGGGAGCCGGGAGTTCAGTTTAAACAGTGAGGAGAGCCGGGAGTTCAGATTAAACAGTGAGGAGAGCCGTGAGTTCAGATTAAACAGTGAGGGGAGCCGGGAGTTCAGATTAAACAGTGAGGAGAGCCGGGTGTTCAGATTAAACAGTGAGCAGAGCCGGGTGTTCAGATTAAACAATGAGGAGAGCCAGGAGTTCAGATTAAACAGTGAGGAGAGCCGGGTGTTCAGATTAAACAGTGAGGAGAGCCAGGAGTTCAGATTAAACAGTGAGGAGAGCCGGGTGTTCAGATTAAACAGTGAGGAGAGCCAGGAGTTCAGATTAAACAGTGAGGAGAGCCAGGAGTTCAGATTAAACAGTGAGGAGAGCCGGGTGTTCAGATTAAACAGTGAGCAGAGCCGGGAGTTCAGATTAAACAGTGAGGAGAGCCGGGTGTTCAGATTAAACAGTGAGCAGAGCCGGGAGTTCAGATTAAACAGTGAGCAGAGCCGGGAGTTCAGATTAAACAGTGAGCAGAGCCGGGAGGTCGGATTAAACAGTGAGGAGAGCCGGGAGTTCAGTTTAAACAGTGAGGAGAGCCGGGAGGTCGGATTAAACTGTGAGGAGAGCCGGGAGTTCAGATTAAACAGTGAGGAGAGCCGGGAGTTCAGTTTAAACAGTGAGGAGAGCCGGGAGGTCGGATTAAACTGTGAGGGGAGCCGGGAGGTCAGATTAAACAGTGAGGAGAGCCGGGAGTTCAGATTAAACAGTGAGGAGAGCCGGGAGTTCAGATTAAACAGTGAGCAGAGCCGGGAGTTCAGATTAAACAGTGAGCAGAGCCAAGAGTTCAGTTTAAACAGTGAGGAGAGCCGGGAAGTCGAATTAAAGAGTGAGGAATGCCGGGAGTTCTGTTTAAACAGTGAGGAGAGCCGGGAGTTCAGATTAAACAGTGAGGAGAGCCGGGGGTTCAGATTGAACAGTGAGGAGATCCAGGAATTCAGATTAAACAGTGAGGAGAGTCGGGAGTTCAGAATAAACAGTGAGGAATGCCGGGAGTTCTGTTTAAACAGTGAGGAGAGCCGGGAGTTCAGTTTAAACAGTGAGGAGAGCCGGGAGTTCAGTTTAAACAGTGAGGAGAGCCGGGAGTTCAGTTTAAACAGTGAGGAGAGCCGGGAGGTCAAATTAAACAGTGAGGAATGCCGGGAGTTCAGATTAAACAGTGAGGGGAGCCGGGAGTTCAGTTTAAACAGTGAGGACAGCCGGGAGTTCTGTTTAAACAGTGAGGAGAGCCGGGAGTTCAGATTAAACAGTGAGGAGAGCCGGGGGTTCAGATTGAACAGTGAGGAGATCCAGGAATTCAGATTAAACAGTGAGGAGAGTCGGGAGTTCAGATTAAACAGTGAGGAATGCCGGGAGTTCTGTTTAAACAGTGAGGAGAGCCGGGAGTTCAGTTTAAACAGTGAGGAGAGCCGGGAGTTCAGTTTAAACAGTGAGGAGAGCCGGGAGTTCAGTTTAAACAGTGAGGAGAGCCGGGAGGTCAAATTAAACAGTGAGGAATGCCGGGAGTTCAGATTAAACAGTGAGGGGAGCCGGGAGTTCAGTTTAAACAGTGAGGAGAGCCGGGAGTTCAGTTTAAACAGTGAGGGGAGCCGGGAGTTCAGTTTAAACAGTGAGGAGAGCCGGGAGTTCAGATTAAACAGTGAGGAGAGCCAGGAGTTCAGATTAAACAGTGAGGAGTGCCGGGAGTTCAGTTTAAACAGTGAGGAGAGCCGGGAGTTCAGATTAAACAGTGAGGAGAGCCGGGAGTTCAGTTTAAACAGTGAGGAGAGCCGGGAGTTCAGTTTAAACAGTGAGGACAGCCGGGAGTTCAGTTTAAACAGTGAGGACAGCCGGGAGGTCAAATTAAACAGTGAGGAATGCCGGGAGTTCAGTTTAAACAGTGAGGAGAGCCGGGAGTTCAGTTTAAACAGTGAGGAGAGCCGGGAGTTCAGTTTAAACAGTGAGGACAGCCGGGAGGTCAAATTAAACAGTGAGGAGTGCCGGGAGTTCTGTTTAAACAGTGAGGAGAGCCGGGAGTTCAGTTTAAACAGTGAGGGGAGCCGGGAGTTCAGTTTAAACAGTGAGGAGAGCCGGGAGGTCAAATTAAACAGTGAGGAATGCCGCGAGTTCTGTTTAAACAGTGAGGAGAGCTGTGAGTTCAGATTAAACAGTGAGGAGAGCCGGGAGTTCAGATTAAACAGTGAGGAGAGTCGGGAGTTCAGATTAAACAGTGAGGAGAGCCGGGAGTTCAGATTAAACAGTGAGGAGAGCCAGGAGTTCAGATTAAACAGTGAGGAGAGCCGGGAGTTCAGTTTAAACAGTGAGGAGAGCCGGGAGTTCAGAATAAACAGTGAGGAGAGTCGGGAGTTCAGATTAAACTGTGAGGAGAGCCGGGGGTTCAGATTAAACAGTGAGGAGAGCCGGGAGTTCAGATTAAACAGTGAGGACAGCCGGGAGGTCAAATTAAACAGTGAGGAGAGCCGGGAGTTCAGTTCAAACAGTGAGGACAGCCGGGAGGTCAAATTAAACAGTGAGGAGAGCCGGGAGTTCAGATTAAACAGTGAGGAGAGCCGGGAGTTCAGATTAAACAGTGAGGAGAGCCGGGAGTTCAGTTTAAACAGTGAGGAGAGCCGGGAGTTCAGATTAAACAGTGAGGAGAGCAGGGAGTTCAGATTAAACAGTGAGGGGAGCCGGGAGTTCAGTTTAAACAGTGAGGAGAGCCGGGAGTTCAGATTAAACAGTGAGGAGAGCCGTGAGTTCAGATTAAACAGTGAGGGGAGCCGGGAGTTCAGATTAAACAGTGAGGAGAGCCGGGTGTTCAGATTAAACAGTGAGCAGAGCCGGGTGTTCAGATTAAACAATGAGGAGAGCCAGGAGTTCAGATTAAACAGTGAGGAGAGCCGGGTGTTCAGATTAAACAGTGAGGAGAGCCAGGAGTTCAGATTAAACAGTGAGGAGAGCCGGGTGTTCAGATTAAACAGTGAGGAGAGCCAGGAGTTCAGATTAAACAGTGAGGAGAGCCAGGAGTTCAGATTAAACAGTGAGGAGAGCCGGGTGTTCAGATTAAACAGTGAGCAGAGCCGGGAGTTCAGATTAAACAGTGAGGAGAGCCGGGTGTTCAGATTAAACAGTGAGCAGAGCCGGGAGTTCAGATTAAACAGTGAGCAGAGCCGGGAGTTCAGATTAAACAGTGAGCAGAGCCGGGAGGTCGGATTAAACAGTGAGGAGAGCCGGGAGTTCAGTTTAAACAGTGAGGAGAGCCGGGAGGTCGGATTAAACTGTGAGGAGAGCCGGGAGTTCAGATTAAACAGTGAGGAGAGCCGGGAGTTCAGTTTAAACAGTGAGGAGAGCCGGGAGGTCGGATTAAACTGTGAGGGGAGCCGGGAGGTCAGATTAAACAGTGAGGAGAGCCGGGAGTTCAGATTAAACAGTGAGGAGAGCCGGGAGTTCAGATTAAACAGTGAGCAGAGCCGGGAGTTCAGATTAAACAGTGAGCAGAGCCAAGAGTTCAGTTTAAACAGTGAGGAGAGCCGGGAAGTCGAATTAAAGAGTGAGGAATGCCGGGAGTTCTGTTTAAACAGTGAGGAGAGCCGGGAGTTCAGATTAAACAGTGAGGAGAGCCGGGGGTTCAGATTGAACAGTGAGGAGATCCAGGAATTCAGATTAAACAGTGAGGAGAGTCGGGAGTTCAGAATAAACAGTGAGGAATGCCGGGAGTTCTGTTTAAACAGTGAGGAGAGCCGGGAGTTCAGTTTAAACAGTGAGGAGAGCCGGGAGTTCAGTTTAAACAGTGAGGAGAGCCGGGAGTTCAGTTTAAACAGTGAGGAGAGCCGGGAGGTCAAATTAAACAGTGAGGAATGCCGGGAGTTCAGATTAAACAGTGAGGGGAGCCGGGAGTTCAGTTTAAACAGTGAGGACAGCCGGGAGTTCTGTTTAAACAGTGAGGAGAGCCGGGAGTTCAGATTAAACAGTGAGGAGAGCCGGGGGTTCAGATTGAACAGTGAGGAGATCCAGGAATTCAGATTAAACAGTGAGGAGAGTCGGGAGTTCAGATTAAACAGTGAGGAATGCCGGGAGTTCTGTTTAAACAGTGAGGAGAGCCGGGAGTTCAGTTTAAACAGTGAGGAGAGCCGGGAGTTCAGTTTAAACAGTGAGGAGAGCCGGGAGTTCAGTTTAAACAGTGAGGAGAGCCGGGAGGTCAAATTAAACAGTGAGGAATGCCGGGAGTTCAGATTAAACAGTGAGGGGAGCCGGGAGTTCAGTTTAAACAGTGAGGAGAGCCGGGAGTTCAGTTTAAACAGTGAGGGGAGCCGGGAGTTCAGTTTAAACAGTGAGGAGAGCCGGGAGGTCAAATTAAACAGTGAGGAATGCCGCGAGTTCTGTTGAAACAGTGAGGAGAGCTGTGAGTTCAGATTAAACAGTGAGGAGAGCCGGGAGTTCAGATTAAACAGTGAGGAGAGTCGGGAGTTCAGATTAAACAGTGAGGAGAGCCGGGAGTTCAGATTAAACAGTGAGGAGAGCCGGGGGTTCAGATTAAACAGTGAGGAGAGCCGGGAGTTCAGATTAAACAGTGAGGAGAGCCGGGAGTTCAGATTAAACAGTGAGGAGAGCCGGGAGTTCAGATTAAACAGTGAGCAGAGCCGGGAGTTCAGTTTAAACAGTGAGGAGAGCCGGGAGTTCAGATTAAACAGTGAGGAGAGCCGGGGGTTCAGATTGAACAGTGAGGAGATCCAGGAATTCAGATTAAACAGTGAGGAGAGTCGGGAGTTCAGATTAAACAGTGAGGAGAGCCAGGAGTTCAGATTAAACAGTGAGCAGAGCCGGGAGTTCAGATTAAACAGTGAGCAGAGCCGGGAGTTCAGTTTAAACAGTGAGGAGAGCCGGGAGTTCAGATTAAACAGTGAGCAGAGCCGGGAGTTCAGATTAAACAGTGAGCAGAGCCGGGAGTTCAGATTAAACAGTGAGGAGAGTCGGGAGTTCAGATTAAACAGTGAGGAGAGCCGGGAGTTCAGATTAAACAGTGAGCAGAGCCGGGAGTTCAGATTAAACAGTGAGCAGAGCCGGGAGTTCAGATTAAACAGTGAGCAGAGCCGGGAGTTCAGTTTAAACAGTGAGGAGAGCCGGGAGGTCAAATTAAACAGTGAGGAGAGTCGGGAGTTCAGATTAAACAGTGAGCAGAGCCGGGAGTTCTGTTTAAACAGTGAGGAGAGCCGGGAGTTCAGATTAAACAGTGAGGAGAGCCGGGAGTTCAGTTTAAACAGTGAGGAGAGCCGGGAGTTCAGTTTAAACAGTGAGGACAGCCGGGAGTTCAGTTTAAACAGTGAGGACAGCCGGGAGGTCAAATTAAACAGTGAGGAATGCCGGGAGTTCAGTTTAAACAGTGAGGAGAGCCGGGAGTTCAGTTTAAACAGTGAGGAGAGCCGGGAGTTCAGTTTAAACAGTGAGGACAGCCGGGAGGTCAAATTAAACAGTGAGGAGTGCCGGGAGTTCTGTTTAAACAGTGAGGAGAGCCGGGAGTTCAGGTTAAACAGTGAGGGGAGCCGGGTGTTCAGTTTAAACAGTGAGGAGAGCCGGGAGGTCAAATTAAACAGTGAGGAATGCCGCGAGTTCTGTTTAAACAGTGAGGAGAGCTGTGAGTTCAGATTAAACAGTGAGGAGAGCCGGGAGTTCAGATTAAACAGTGAGGAGAGTCGGGAGTTCAGATTAAACAGTGAGGAGAGCCGGGAGTTCAGATTAAACAGTGAGGAGAGCCAGGAGTTCAGATTAAACAGTGAGGAGAGCCGGGAGTTCAGTTTAAACAGTGAGGAGAGCCGGGAGTTCAGATTAAACAGTGAGGAGAGCCGGGAGTTCAGTTTAAACAGTGAGGAGAGCCGGGCGTTCAGTTTAAACAGTGAGGACAGCCGGGAGTTCAGTTTAAACAGTGAGGACAGCCGGGAGGTCAAATTAAACAGTGAGGAATGCCGGGAGTTCAGTTTAAACAGTGAGGAGAGCCGGGAGTTCAGTTTAAACAGTGAGGAGAGCCGGGAGTTCAGTTTAAACAGTGAGGACAGCCGGGAGGTCAAATTAAACAGTGAGGAGTGCCGGGAGTTCTGTTTAAACAGTGAGGAGAGCCGGGAGTTCAGATTAAACAGTAAGGAGAGCCGGGAGTTCAGATTAAACAGTGAGGAGAGCCGGGAGTTCAGATTAAACAGTGAGGAGAGCCGGGAGTTCAGATTAAACAGTGAGGAGAGCCGGGAGTTCAGTTTCAACAGTGAGGAGAGCCGGGAGTTCAGATTAAACAGTGAGGAGAGGCGGGAGTTCAGTTTAAACAGTGAGGAGAGCCGGGAGTTCAGATTTGATGCGCGATTAATCCATTCGGGAGGCTAGATCGGACCCTGGAATAAAGGCTTTTATTCGCAACAAGAATAGAGCATACTGCTTAACAATACAATCCCAGACTAAAGGGTCACTAGGAAGTGCAGTGACCTTTACACTCCTATAGGAAGGCGGAGCCAACCGGAGTGTACCACAGGACAATGCTAACAGGTGGAACACCTCTGGTGAACCATCGTTGATTCCCACTGCATAGTACTGAGCCAGGGTCTGGCCAGTACTACAAGGATGTACATATGCTACTGTTGGGTTGTGCTACTTGTTGCCGTTGGGGTTAGGGTGGGGTTGTTACACCTTTGTACTGTAGTGTTGTGGTGCATCCCAGTCGAGCTCCGCCTCCTGGGAGAGGTATAAAAGTCCCTGCTCTGGCTGGGACCCCTTCAGTCTGGGATCGTGTATATAATTACTGGCTGCTTCATTACAGTAAATAAAAGCCTTTATTTCCCGAGCATCTAGCCTCGTGTTTGATAACGCCCATCAATTTTATTTACTGTTATTAAACTCTCGTCGAAGATAAAAAAAGAGTGTATGGAGCAGATCCTGAAGCCAGAACGCCTTACACTAGATCCACGTGCGGTGGGCGCCTCTAACACCTTCGACCACTGGCTGAAGTGCTTCGAAGACTACCTGGCAGCCTCCGCAGCGGTCACCACAGATGATGACAGACTCTGGGTCCTCCATGCGAGGGTAAGCGACACTGTCTACCTCGCGATCTGTGCGGCCACCGATTATACAAAGTCCCTCGAGCTTCTGAAGAAGCGTTATATCAAACCGCTCAATGAAATACACGCTCCTTACCTCTTAGCCACTCGACGACGGCAGTCTGGCGAAACGATGGAGGAATATGCGAACGAGCTCCTACAGCTAGCCAGGGGCTGTAACTGCAAAGCTGTGTCGGCTGAGCAGAGCATGAACGACCTCGCCCGAGATGCATTTGTGGCGGGAGTCGGATCGTCGTACATTCGACTTAAACTATTGGAGAAAGGTAACCTTGACCTTACCCAGGCAATCGAGCTAGCGGAGATGCTGGAGAAGGCCTCCAAAAGCCTAGTATTGTATCCTGAAGACCACGTGGAGACAACGTGGCAGGAGCAGTCGCCAATCCCTCCTCGTCCCTCGGGTTCGAAATGCTGCGTAATGGCGTGCTCACACTCGGGCCAGACGACGGCAGCAGCTCCGGGCGGCCCGCGGTGTTACTTCTGTGGGGGAGCGAAGCATACTCGGCAACGGTGTCCCGCTAAGGCTGTGTTGTGCTCCGCCTGTGGTAAGAAAGGGCACTATTTGAAAGTGTGCCGAACTAAATCTAGGAATGGCAGTGCGGCCTGCGATTCTTCAGAGCTCGGCTCTTTGTCGTCGAAATCATCGAGGGGTTCGTCCACGTGCAAGGCCAGGACGACGCCATTACGGTCGACGGAGTCGGAGGTGTGTAACCACCAGGGGTCGCTGAGTTTGGCGCCATCACCCACGTGCGACTTATGGGAGCGGCCATGTTGGTCGGCACCGACCGCGAACGACCAGCAGGGGTCCTCCTCGTCGATTTCAGCTGCCTGCAGTGGCGCTCATGAACCAACGGTGGCGTCGATCATCCTGGACCAGGCCAAGCCTCATAGACTTGACAAATCTATGATGAACATCCAGGTAAATGACCACGTGATTTATTGTCTGTTTGACAGCGGGAGCACTGAGAGCTTTATCCACCCAGACACTGTGAAGCGGTGTGGACTCCAGATTCAACCTGCCAAACAGACAATCTCTATGGCATCGAGGTCCCGGTCTGTCACCGTGCCAGGGAGTTGCGTGGTAACTTTGACGTTGCAAGGCCCACAGTTTACGAGCGTTTCAAGCTCCTAGTGTTGCCATACCTTTGCGCGCCAATACTTCTCGGACTAAACTTCATGGTCCACTTGAGGAGTGTAACCCTACAGTACGGTGGGCCACTCCCTTCACTGGCAGTGGGAGAAGAGCAGCAGCCTCCAAATTGCCCAATGCGCCCCGCCTGAAGCCTCTCGACGCTGAAGAGCACCACACCCTCCCTGTTCCAGAATCTTGTGCCAGGCTGCAAGCCCATCGCGACTAAAAGTAGGCGTTACAGCGCTGAGGATCGGATCTTCATTAGATCTGAGGTTCAGCGGCTCCTCAAAGAAAGGATCATACAACCCAGCGCTAGTCCGTGGAGGGCGCAGGTCGTGGTGGTCAAGAGCGGGAACAAACCCCGGATGGTCATTGACTATAGTCAGACCATTAATCGATATACGCAGCTGGATGCGTATCCTCTCCTGTGCATATCTGATATGGTCAATCAGATTGCGCAGTACCGGGTGTTCTCCACCATAGACCTCAAGTCTGCCTACCACCAACTCCCCATTCGCCCAGAGGACCGACAATACACGGCTTTTGAGGCGGATGGTCGCTTGTATCACTTTCTCAGGGTTCCCTTTGGTGTCACCAATGGGGTCTCGGTCTTCCAGCATGCTATGGACCGAATGGTGGACCAGAACGGACTGCGGGCTACCTTCCCGTACCTGGATAATGTCACCATCTGCGGCCATGACCAGCAGGACCACGACACGAATCTCCTGAATTTCCTACGCACTGCATCTCGCCTGAACTTGACCTACAACAGGGAGAAGTGTGTGTTTCGTATGCGCCGTTTCGCCATCCTAGGATACGTGGTGGAAAACAGGGTCATTGGCCATGATCCAGACCGTATGCGCCCCCTTTCTGAACTTCCCTTGCCTGCTAGTGGAAAAGCACTGAGAAGATGCTTAGGCTTCTTCTTTTATTATGCGCAGTGGGTTCCCAATTACGTGGACAAAGCCCGTCCGCTCATTAAGTCCACGACTTTTCCCCTAACGCCAGAGGCCCGATTGGCCTTCGATAAATTAAAAGCCGACATTGCGAAAGCTACGATGCACGCTGTTGACGAGTCCATCCCCTTTCAGGTGGAGAGCGATGCATCTGATTTCGCCCTGGCCGCCACACTTAACCAGGCGGGCAGGCCCGTCGCATTTTTTTCCCGCACCCTCCAAGGCCCCGAAATCCCGCATTCAGCGGTGGAAAAGGAGGCCCAGGCCATTGTGGAGGCCGTCAGGCACTGGCGCCATTACTTGGCGGGAAAACGGTTCACCCTGATCACAGACCAGCGGTCCGTGGCGTTCATGTTTAATAACACGCAGAGGGGCAAAATCAAGAATGACAAGATCTTGTGGTGGAGAATTGAACTCTCCACCTATAACTACGACATCATGTACCGTCCAGGGAAACTCAATGAGCCCTCGGATGCCCTCTCGCGTGGAACATGCGCCAGTATACAGGAGGACCGTTTGCAGGCTCTCCATAATGACCTATGCCATCCTGGGGTCACTCGGCTCTACCACTTTATAAAAGCCCGTAACCTGCCCTACTCGGAGTAGGACGTCAGGTCCGTAACAAGAAGCTGTCGGGTTTGCGCGGAATGCAAACAGCACTTTTACCGACCTGACCGGGCACATTTAGTCAAGGCCACTCGTCCCTTCGAGAGACTGAGTGTCGATTTTAAGGGCCCCCTTCCCTCAACAGATCGGAATGTGTACTTCCTCAATATCATTGACGAGTACTCTAGGTTCCCTTTTGTTGTTCCCTGCTCTGATACATCCGCTGCCACGGTTATCAAGGCATTCCGTGATCTCTTTACCCTGTTCGGGTACCCCGGCTACATTCATAGCGACAGGGGCTCGTCGTTCATGAGCGATGACTTGAGGCAATTCCTGCTCTCAGATGGGATTGCCTCTCGTAGGAACACGAGCTACAACCCTAGGGGTAACGGACAGGTGGAACGTGAGAATGCTACAGTCTGGAAGGCTGTCTTACTGGCGTTGAAGTCAAAAAGTCTTCCAGTCTCCCGTTGGCAAGAGGTGCTCCCTGATGCGCTCCATTCTATTCGCTCCCTCCTGTGTACGGCAACCAATGCTACTCCCCATGAGAGGATGTTTTCATT
The DNA here is from genome assembly GCF_964213995.1 of Mustelus asterias. Lineage (NCBI taxonomy): Eukaryota > Metazoa > Chordata > Chondrichthyes > Carcharhiniformes > Triakidae > Mustelus > Mustelus asterias. Next base: position 106,143,652 of record NC_135804.1, read on the forward strand.
CCCTCGGAAGTCTTCCTCGGGGACCTCATTACCGTCTTGGTTGACGTACTCAGGACCCGTCCTCCTGCGGCGACATGTAAGGGCCCGCAAGTCCGACCCGTTGGTCGAACAGGTCCATCTCCTCTACGCCAACCCTCAGTATGCCTATGTGGCATACCCTGACGGGCGAGAGGACACGGTCTCGATCCGAGACCTGGCGCCAGCAGGGGACGTAGCAACCCCTGTCGCTCCCATACTGTGGTGAACCATCGTTGGTTACCACTGTGGGTTGTTTCTATGTTACTGTTGGGTTAGGGTGTTGCCACTGTGGGGGTTGTATAATGTTGTTGGGTTAGGGTGTTTACCTGTGGCAAATGTTGTTATGGCACATCTCGGTCGGGCCCCGCCTCCTGGGGAGAGGTATGAGACCCTCTGCTCCGGCGGGACCCCTCCAGTCTGAACTGGTGTACTCGTGTTAGTTAGTTCCATTGTTTGCTAATAAAAGCCTTCAATAGCTGAAGCCTTGTTCCACGTGCTTGATTGTCGCGCATCAATTTTATTAGCAAACATAAAACTCTCAACAGTAAAAGGGAGTATGGAACAAATATTAAAACCAGAGCGTCTGGCGCTGGACCCACGTGCGGTCGGTGCCGCTAACACCTTCGAACACTGGTGGAAGTGTTTCGAAGACTACCTGGCAGCCTCTGCAGCTGTTACTACAGACGACGACAAACTCCAGGTCCTCCACGCGAGGGTAAGCGACACGATTTATCTTGCGATTCGTGCGGCCACCACTTACCCGAGGGCCATCGAGCTCTTGAAGAAACGATACACGAGACCACCCAACGAGATCCACGCTCGTTACCTCCTCGCTACACGACGTCGGCAGTCGGGCGAAACCATGGAGGACTACGCCAATGAGCTCTTGCAGCTTGCCAGGGGTTGCGACTGTAAAGATGTGTCAGCAGAGCAATATATGTACGACCTCGCCCGAGATGCGTTCGTAGCAGGGGTAGGGTCCTCGTACATCCGGCTTAAGCTATTAGAGAAAGGGAACCTCAACTTGACCCAAGCGATGGAGATGGCTGAGATGCTGGAGGCAGCGTCGAAAAGCTTGGCTCTGTACCCCGAAGACCACGTGGAGACAACGTGGCAAGAGCAAGCACAAATCCCTCCTCGCCCCACGGGCTCGCGCTCCCATATCGATCCGACGACGGCGGCAGCTCCAGGCGGCCAGCGATGCTATTTTTGCGGCGGAGCCAAGCATTCACGGCAACAGTGTCCTGCAAAAACGGCGATCTGCAGCCAGTGTGGTAAAAAGGGGCACTATGCTAAAGTTTGCAGGTCAAAGCCCAAAAACGGCAGTGCAGCCTGTGACCCTCCAGAGCGGAGACAATCTCCTTCGGCGTCGCAGTACCCACGAGGTCCGACCACATGCGAATCCAGGATGGCGCCATCGTGGCTGACGGAGGAGGAGGAAGACCACCAGGAGTCGCTACGTTTGGCGCCCTCACCCACGTGCGATTCATGGGGGCGGCCATCATGGTCAACGACGACTAGGAGCGACCAGCAGGGGTCCTCAGCATCAACCTCGGCTGCATGCAGTGACGCCCAGGGGCCAACGGTGGCGTCGATCTCTCTGGACCAGACTAAGCACCACAGGCTTGATAATTCCATGATGAACATCAAGGTAAATGGTCGTACTGTGTATTGTCTGTTTGACAGTGGGAGCACCGAGAGTTTTATTCACCCTGACATTGCAAAAAGGTGTGGACTCCGGGTTCTACCTGCCAAGCAGACAATTTCCATGGCATCACGGTCCCGGTCTGTACCGATCCAAGGACGTTGTATGGTAACCCTAGAGGTGCAGGGCACAATTTACGAGCGATACAGGCTCCTTGTGTTACCGCACCTTTGTGCGCCAATTCTCCTCGGACTAAACTTTATGGTCCACATGAAGAGTGTGATCCTACAGTACGGTGGGCCACTCCCTTCACTGGCAGTAGGGAATCAGCCGCAGCCTCCAAATTGCCCAAAGCGCCCCACATGCAATCTCTCCACACTAAAAATCACCACACCTTCTTTATTTAAGAATCTGGTACCAGGCTGCAAGCCCATCGCTACTAAGAGTGGGCGTTACAGCGCTGAAGACCGGATCTTTATCAGATCTGAGGTTCAGCGGCTCCTCAAGGAAGGGATCATACAGGCGAGTGCTAGTCCGTGGAGAGCGCAGGTCGTGGTGGTTAAAAGCGGGAACAAACCTCGGATGGTCATCGACTACAGTCAGACCATTAACCGTTATACGCAACTGGATGCGTACCCTCTCCCGCGCATTTCTGATATGGTCAATCAGATTGCGCAGTACCGGGTGTTCTCTACCATAGACCTTAAGTCCGCCTACCATCAACTCCCCATCCGCCCAGAGGACCGACAATACACGGCTTTTGAGGCGGATGGTCGTCTATACCAGTTTCTTAGGGTTCCATTTGGTGTCACCAATGGGGTCTCGGTCTTCCAGCATGCTATGGACCGAATGGTGGACCAGAACGGGTTGCGGGCTACCTTCCCGTACCTGGATAACGTCACCATCTGCGGCCATGACCAGCAGGACCATGACACGAATCTCCAACACTTTCTGCGCACTGCATCTCGCCTGAATCTGACCTATAACAGGGAGAAGTGCGTATTCCGTACGCGCAGGTTAGCTATCCTTGGATACGTGGTGGAAAACGGGGTCATCGGCCCTGATCCAGACCGTATGCGCCCCCTTACTGAACTTCCCTTGCCCGCTAGCACAAAAGCACTGAGGAGATGCCTCGGTTTCTTTTCGTATTATGCGCAGTGGGTCCCCAACTACGCGGACAAAGCTCGTCCGCTCATCAAGTCCACGACGTTCCCACTCACGCCGGAGGCCCAAGTGGCCTTCAAGGCTTTGAAAAGCGACATTGCGAAAGCCACGATGCACGCGGTGGATGAATCCATCCCTTTTCAGGTGGAAAGTGATGCATCTGATTTCGCCCTAGCCGCCACACTAAACCAGGCAGGCAGGCCCGTCGCGTTTTTTTCCCGCACCCTTCAAGGCCCCGAAATTCGGCACTCAGCGGTGGAGAAGGAGGCTCAGGCCATTGTGGAGGCCGTCAGACACTGGCGCCATTACCTGGTGGGGAAGCGGTTCACTCTGATCACGGATCAACGATCCGTGGCGTTTATGTTCAGTAACACGCAGAGGGGCAAGATCAAGAACGATAAGATCTTGCGGTGGAGAATTGAGCTCTCCACCTATAATTACGATATTATGTATCGTCCAGGGAAGCTCAATGAGCCCTCGGATGCCCTCTCGCGCGGAACATGCGCCATCATGCAGGAGGACCGCTTGAAGGCCCTCCACAATGACCTGTGCCATCCTGGAGTCACCCGACTCTACCACTTCGTAAAAGCCCGCAACCTGCCCTACTCGGTGGAGGATGTCAGGTCAGTGACAAGAAGCTGTCGGATTTGTGCGGAATGCAAACCGCACTTTTATCGACCGGACCGGGCACAATTGGTCAAGGCCACTTGCCCCTTCGAGAGGCTGAGTGTGGATTTTAAGGGCCCCCTTCCCTCAACGGACCGGAATGTCTATTTTCTCAATATAATAGATGAATACTCCCGGTTCCCGTTTGTTGTCCCCTGTGCGGACACGTCGACTGCCACTGAGATTAAGGCATTCAGTGACCTTTTTACCCTGTTCGGGTACCCCTGCTACATACATAGCGACAGGGGCTCGTCGTTCATGAGTAACGACTTGAGGCAATTCCTGCTCTCATACGGGATTGCCTCTAGTAGAACCACGAGCTACAACCCTAGGGGTAACGGACAGGTGGAGAGGGAGAATGCTACAGTCTGGAAGGCTGTCCTACTGGCGCTGAAATCCAGGGGCCTTCCAGTCTCCCGTTGGCAGGAGGTCCTTCCAAATGCGCTTCATTCCATTCGCTCCCTCCTGTGTACGGCAACCAATGCTACTCCCCACGAGAGGATGTTCTCATTCCCTCGGAAGTCGTCCTCGGGGATCTCCTTACCAGCCTGGTTGACGTACCCAGGACCCGTCCTTCTGCGGCGACATGTGAGGGCCCGCAGGTCCGACCCCTTGGTCAAACCGGTCCAACTCCTCCACGCCAACCCTCAGTATGCCTATGTGGCATATCCTGATGGGCGAGAGGACACAGTCTCCATTCGAGACCTGGCGCCCGCAGGGGACGTAGCAACTCCTGTCGCTCCCATACCCCCTGTCACGAATCCCCTATCACTTATTTCTTCCCCAGACGTGGCGCGGTCAGCACCGGACCAGTGCATAGCAGTTATACTCCCATGTACAGCTTGCCTGAGACTCGGAGATCGGCGCCACCACTGAAGGTTCCAGGATCCCCTGCACCATCGCCTCACCAGGGTCAACCGGCCAGGGAGTCCTCGAGGGGACAGCCGGACGCTGTTTTGGAGAGAACGCCACCGCAAGCACCTGCTCCGATGTCGCAACCGGTGTTGAGGAGATCACAGCGACGGTGCGGTCCTCCAGACCGTCTGGACTTGTGAATTTTGTACATATGTGACCTGTTTTCGCACCCCGCCGGCCTGTGTTTTTAAAGGAGGGGTGAATGTGGTGAAACATCGTTGGTTACCACTGTGGGTTGTTTCTATGTTACTGTTGGGTTAGGGTGTTGCCACTGTGGGGGTTGTATAATGTTGTTGGGTTAGGGTGTTTACCTGTGGTAAATGTTGTTATGGCACATCTCGGTCGGGCCCCGCCTCCTGGGGAGAGGTATAAGACCCTCTGCTCCGGCGGGACCCCTCCAGTCTGAACTGGTGTACTCGTGTTAGTTAGTTCCATTGTTTGCTAATAAAAGCCTTCAATAGCTGAAGCCTTGTTCCACGTGCTTGATTGTCGCACATCACATACCCCCTGTTACAAACCCCTTAACTCTTGTTTCTCACCCGGACACGGCGCGGGCAGCATCGGGACCATTGCTTAACCCTTTTACTCCCGTGTACAGCTTGCCTGAGCCCCGAGGATGGTCGCCACTGCAGGGCGTGTCAAGACCCCATGGACTACCGTCACCTCAGGGTCAACCGGCCTGTGCGTCCGTGGAAGAACAGCTGGACGTCGCCTTGGGGAGAACACCACCGCAAGTGCCTACTCCGGTGTCACCGCCGGTATTGAGGAGGTCACGACGGTGCGGTCCCCCTGACCGTCTGAACTTATAGACTGATGACACTTTATTCTGTTTTTTTTGTACCCCGCCGGCCTTTGTTCTCAAAGGAGGGGTGAATGTGGTGAACCATCGTTGGTTCCCACTGGATAGTACTGAGCCAGAGTCTGGCCAGTACGACAAGGATGTACATATGTTACTGTTGGGTTGTGCTACTTGTTGCCGTTGGGGTTAGGGTGGGGTTGTTACACCTTTGTACTGTAGTGTTGTGGTACATCCCAGTCGGGCTCCGCCTCCTGGGAGAGGTATAGAAGTCCCTGCTCTGGCCGGGACCCCTTCAGTCTGGGATCGTGTATATAATTATGGGCTGCTTCATTACAGTAAATAAAAGCCTTTATTTCCCGAGCATCGAGCCTCGTGTTTGATAACGCGCATCAACACCCCAACCCTAACCCCAACAGGAACAAGAGTAACATATCTACAAGGACCCATAGTGATACCCATCTATGGTTCAGTACCCATAGTGGTAACCATCTATGGTTCACCAGAAGATAAAACAGTGAGGAGAGCCGGGAGTTCAGATTAAACAGTGAGGAGAGCCGGGAGTTCAGTTTAAAACAGTGAAGAGACCTGGGAGTTCAGATTAAACAGTGAGGAGAGCCGGGAGTTCGGTTTTAACAGTGAGGAGAACTGGGAGTTCAGATTAAACAGTGAGGAGAGCCGGGAGTTCAGTTTAAACAGTGAGGAGAGCCGGGAGTTCAGATTAAACAGTGAGGAGAGCCGGGAGTTCAGATTAAACAGTGAGGAGAGCCGGGAGTTCAGATTAAACAGTAAGGAGAGCCGGATGTTCAGTATAAAACAGTGAGGAGAGCTGGGAGTTCAGATTAAACAGTGAGGAGAGCCGAGAGTTCAGATTAAACAGTGAGGAGCGACGGGAGTTCAGATTAAACAGTGAGGAGAGCCGGGAGTTCAGTTTAAACATTGAGGAGAGCCGGGAGTTCAGATTAAACTGTGAGGAGAGCTGGGAGTTCAGTTTAAACACTGAGGAGAGCCGGGAGTTCAGATTAAACAGTGAGGAGAGCCGGGAGTTCAGATTAAACAGTGAAAAGAGCCGGGAGCTCAGATAAAACAGTGAAAAGAGCTGGGAGTTCAGTTTAAATAGTGAGCAGAGCCGGGAGTTCAGATTAAACAGTGAAAAGAGCTGGGAGTTCAGATTACATAGTGAGGAGAGCCGGGAGATCAGATTAAACAGTGAGGAGAGCCGGGAGTTCAGATTACATAGTGAGGAGAGCCGGGAATTCAGATTAAACAGTGAGGAGAGCCGGGAGTTCAGATTAAACAGTGAGGAGAGCCGGGAGTTCAGATTAAACAGTGAGGAGAGCCAGCAGTTCAGTTTAAACAGTGAGGAGAGCCGGGAGTTCAGATAAAACAGTGAAAAGAGCTGGGAGTTCAGTTGAAATAGGGAGCAGAGCCGGGAGTTCAGATTAAACAGTGAAAAGAGCTGGGAGTTCAGTTTACATAGTGAGGAGAGCCGGGAATTCAGATTAAACAGTGAGGAGAGCCGGGAGTTGAGATTAAACAGTGAGGAGAGCCGGGAGTTCAGATTAAACAGTAAGGAGAGCCGGGAGTTCAGATTAAACAGTGAGGAGAGCCGGGAGTTCAGTTTAAACAGTGAGGAGAGTCGGGAGTTCACATAAAACAGTGAGGAGAGTTGGGAGTTCAGATTAAACAGTGAGGAGAGCCGGAAGTTCACATTAAACAGTGAGGAGAGCCGGGAGTTCAGATTAAACAGTGAGGAGAGCCGGAAGTTCACATTAAACAGTGAGGAGAGCCAGGAGTTCAGATTAAACAGTGAGGAGAGTCGGGAGTTCAGTGTAAACAGTGACGAGAGTCGGGAGTACAGATTAAACAGTGAGGAAAGTCGGGAGTTCAGTCTAAACAGTGAGGAGAGTCGGGAGTTCAGATTAAACAGTGAGGAGAGTCGGTAGTTCAGTCTAAACAGTGAGGAGAGTCGGGAGTTCAGTTTAAACAGTGAGGAGAGTCGGGAGTTCAGATTAAACAGTGAGGAGCGACGGGAGTTCAGATTAAACAGCGAAAAGAGCCGGGAGTTCAGTTTAAATAGTGAGGAGAGCCGGGGGTTCAGATTAAACAGTGAGGAGAGCCGGGAGTTCAGACTAAACAGTGAGGAGAGCCAGGAGTTCAGATTAAACAGTGAGGAGAGCCGGGAGTTCAGATTAAACAGTGAGGAGAGACGGGCATTCAGTTTAAAAAGTGAGGAGAGCCGGGAGTTCAGATTAAACAGTGAGGAGAGACGGGCATTCAGTTTAAACAGTGAGGAGAGCCGGGAGTTCAGACTAAACAGTGAGGAGAGACGGGAATTCAGTTCAAACAGTGAGGAGAGCCGGGAGATCAGATTAAACCGTGGGGAGAGCCGGGAGTTCACAATACACAGTGAGGAGAGCCGGGAGTTCAGATTAAACAGTGAAGAGAGCCGGGACTTCAGTTTAATCAGTGAGGAGAGCCGGGAGTTCTGATTAAACAGTGAGGAGAGCCGGGAGTTCAGATTAAACAGTGAGGAGAGTCGGGAGTTCAGTCTAAACAGTGAGGAGAGTCGGGAGTTCAGTTTAAACAGTGAGGAGAGTCGGGAGTTCAGTTTAAACAGTGAGGGGAGCTGGGAGTTCAGATCAAACAGTGAGGACAGCCGGGAGTTCAGATTAAACAGTGAGGAGAGCCGAGAGTTCAGACTAAACAGTGAGGAGAGCCGGGAGTTCAGATTAAACAGTAAGGAGAGTCGGGAGTTCAGATTAAACAGTGAGGAGAGCTGAGAGTTCAGATTGAACAGTGAGGGGAGCCAGGAGTTCAGATTAAACAGAGAGGAGAGCCAGGAGTTCAGACTAAACAGTGAGGAGAGCCGGGAGTTCAGATTAAACAGTGAGGAGAGCCGGGAGTTCGGTTTAAACAGTGAGGAGAGACGGGCATTCAGTTTAAACAGTGAGGAGAGCCGGGAGTTCAGATTAAACAGTGGGGAGAGCCGATAGTTCACAATAAATAGTGAGGAGAGCCGGGAGTTCAGATTAAACAGTGAAGAGAGCCGGGACTTCAGTTTAAACAGTGAGGAGAGCCGGGTGTTCAGTTTAAAACAGTGAGGAGAGCCGGGAGTTCAGATTAAACAGTGAGGAGAGCCGGGAGTTCAGATTTATCAGTGAGGAGAGTCGGGAGATCAGATTCAACAGTTAGGAGAGCCGGGAGTTCAGATTAAACAGTGAGGAGAGCCGGGAGTTCAGTTTAAACAGTGAGGAGAGCCGGGAGTTCAGATAAAACAGTGAGGAGAGCTGGGAGTTCAGATTAAACAGTGAGGAGAGCCGGGAGTTCAGATTAAACAGTGAGGAGAGCCGGGAGTTCACATTAAACAGTGAGGAGAGTCGGGAGTTCAGTCTCAACAGTGAGGAATGTCGGGAGTTCAGATTAAACAGTGAGGAGTTTCGGGAGTTCAGTCTAAACAGTGAGGAGAGTCGGGAGTTCAGATTAAACAGTGAGGAGTTTCGGGAGTTCAGTCTAAACAGTGTGGAGAGCCAGAAGATCAGATTAAACAGCGAGGAGAGCCGGGAGTTCAGATTCAATAGAGAGGAGAGCCGGGAGTTCAGATTAAACAGTGAGTAGAGACGGGAGTTCAGATTAAACAGTGAGGAGAGCCGAGAGTTCAGATTAAACAGTGAGGAGAGCTGGGAATTCAGTTTAAACAGTGAGGAGATCCGGGGTTCAGACTAAACGGTGAGGAGAGCAGGGAGTTCAGATTAAACAGTGAGGAGAGCCGGGAGTTCAGATTGAACAGTGAGGAGAGCCGGGAATTCAGTTTAAACAGTGAGGAGATCCAGGGTTCAGACTAAACGGTGAGGAGAGCAGGGAGTTCAGATTAAACAGTGAGGAGAGCCGGGAGTTCAGTTTAAACAGTGAGGAGAGCCGAGAGTTCAGACTAAACAGTGAGGAGAGGCGGGAGTTCAGATTAAACAGTGAGGAGAGCCGGGAATTCATTTTAAACAGTGAGGGGAGCAGGGAGTTCAGTTTAAACAGTGAGGAGAGCCGGGAGTTCAGATTAAACAGTGAGGAGAGAAAGGAATTCAGTTCAAACAGTGAGAAGAACTGGGAGTTCAGACTAAACAGTGAGGACAGACGGGCATTCAGTTTAAACAGTGAGGAGAGCCGGGAGTTCAGATTAAACAGTGAGGAGAGACGGGAATTCAGTTCAAACAGTGAGGAGAGCCGGGAGTTCAGATTAAACAGTGGGGAGAGCCGGGAGTTCACAATAAACAGTGAGGAGAGCCGGGAGTTCACATTAAACAGTGAAGAGAGCCGGGACTTCAGTTTAAAAAGTGAGGAGAGCCGGGTGTTCAGTTTAAAACAGTGAGGAGAGCCGGGAGTTCAGATTAAACAGTGAGGAGAGCCGGGAGTTCAGATTTATCAGTGAGGAGAGTCGGGAGTTCAGATTAAACAGTTAGGAGAGCCAGGAATTCAGTTTAAACAGGGAGGAGAGCCGGGAGTTCAGACTAAACAGTGAGGAGAACCGGGAGTTCAGATTAAACATTGAGGAGAGCCGAGAGTTCAGATTGAACAGTGAGTGGAGCCGGGAGTTCAGTATAAACAGTGAGGAGAGCCGGGAGTTCAGACTAAACAGTGAGGAGAGCCAGGAGTTCAGATTAAACAGTAAGGAGAGACGGGAGTTCAGATTAAACAGTGAGGAGAGCCGGGAGTTCAGACTAAACAGTGAGGAGAGCCAGGAGTTCAGATAAAACAGTGAGGGGAGCTGGGAGTTCAGATTAAACAGTGAGGAGAGCCGGGAGTTCAGATTAAACAGTGAAGAGAGTCGGGAGTTCAGTCTAAACAGTGACGAGAGTGGGGAGTACAGATTAAACAGTGAGGAGAGTCGGGAGTTCAGATTAAACAGTGAGGAGAGTCGGGAGTTCAGTCTAAACAGTGAGGAGAGTCGGGAGTTCAGTTTAAACAGTGAGGAGAGTCGGGAGTTCAGTTTAAACAGTGAGGGGAGCTGGGAGTTCAGATCAAACGGTGAGGACAGCCGGGAGTTCAGATTAAACAGTGAGGAGCGACGGGAATTCAGATTAAACAGCGAAAAGAGCCGGGAGTTCAGTTTAAATAGTGAGGAGAGCCGGGAGTTCAGATTAAACAGTGAGGAGAGCCGGGAGTTCAGATTAAACAGTGAGGAGAGCCGGGAGATCAGTTTAAACAGTGAGGAGCGACGGGAGTTCAGATTAAACAGCGAAAAGAGCCGGGAGTTCAGTTTAAATAGTGAGGAGAGCCGGGAGTTCAGATTAAACAGTGAGGAGAGCCGGGAGTTCAGATTAAACAGTGAGGAGAGCCGGGAGTTCAGATTAAACAGTGAGGAGCGACGGGAGTTCAGATTAAACAGTAAGGAGAGCCGGGAGTTCAGATTAAACAGTGAGGAGGGCCGGGAGTTCAGATTAAACAGTGAGGAGAGCCGGGAGTTCAGATTAAACAGTGAGGAGAGCCGGGAGATCAGTTTAAACAGTGAGGAGCGACGGGAGTTCAGATTAAACAGCGAAAAGAGCCGGGAGTTCAGTTTAAATAGTGAGGAGAGCCGGGAGTTCAGATTAAACAGTGAGGAGAGCCGGGAGTTCAGATTAAACAGTGAGGAGAGCCGGGAGTTCAGATTAAACAGTGAGGAGCGACGGGAGTTCAGATTAAACAGCGAAAAGAGCCGGGAGTTCAGTTTAAATAGTGAGGAGAGCCGGGAGTTCAGATTAAACAGTGAGGAGAGCCGGGAGTTCAGACGAAACAGTGAGGAGAGCCAGGAGTTCAGATTGAACAGTAAGGAGAGTCGGGAGTTCAGATTAAACAGTGAGGAGAGCCGAGAGTTCAGATTGAACAGTGAGGGGAGCCGGGAGTTCAGTTTAAACAGTGAGGAGAGCCAGGAGTTCAGAATAAACAGTGAGGAGACCCGGGAGTTCAGATTAAACAGTGAGGAGAGCCGGGAGTTCAGTTTAAACAGTGAGGAGAGACGGGCATTCAGTTTAAACAGTGAGGAGAGCCGAGAGATCAGATTAAAAAGTGAGGAGAGCCGGGCGTTCAGATTAAACAGTGGGGAGAGCCGGGAGTTCACAATAAACAGTGAGGAGAGCCGGGAGTTCAGATTAAACAGTGAAGAGAGCCGGGACTTCAGTTTAAACAGTGAGGAAAGCCGGGTGTTCAGTTTAAAACAGTGAGGGGAGCCGGGAGTTCAGATTAAACAGTGAGGAGAGCCGCTAGTTCAGATTGAACAGTGAGGAGAGCCAGGAATTCAGTTTAAACAGGGAGGAGAGCCAGGAGTTCAGACTAAACAGTGAGAAGAGCCGGGAGTTCAGTTTAAACAGTGAGGAGAGCCGGGAGTTCAGATTAAACAGTGAGGACAGCCGGGAGTTCAGAATAAACAGTGAGGAGAGCCGGGAGTTCAGTTTAAACAGTGAGGAGAGCCGAGAGATCAGATTAAAAAGTGAGGAGAGCCGGGAGTTCAGATTAAACAGTGGGGAGAGCCGGGAGTTCACAATAAACAGTGAGGAGAGCCGGGAGTTCAGATTAAATAGTGAAGAGAGCCGGGACTTCAGTTTAAACAGTGAGGAAAGCCGGGTGTTCAGTTTAAAACAGTGAGGAGAGCCGGGAGTTCAGATTAAACAGTGAGGAGAGCTGCTAGTTCAGATTGAACAGTGAGGAGAGCCGGGAGTTCAGATTAAACAGTGAGGGGAGCCGGCAGTTCAGATTAAACAGTAAGGAGAGCCGGGAGTTCAGATTAAACAGTGAGGAGAGCCGGGAGTACAGTTTAAACAATGAGGAGAGCCGGGAGTTCAGATTAAACAGTAAGGAGAGCCGGGAGTTCAGATTAAACAGTGAGGAGAACCAGGAGTTCAGATTAAACAGTGAGGAGAGTCGGGAGTTCAGATTAAACAGTAAGGAGAGCCGGGAGTTCAGATTAAACAGTGAGGGGAGCCGGGAGTTCAGATTAAACAGTGAGGAGAGCCGGGAGTTCAGTTTAAACAGTGAGGGGAGCTGGGAGTTCAGATTAAACAGTGAGGCGAGCCGGGAGTTCAGATTAAACAGTGAGGAGAGCCGGGAGTTCAGATTAACCAGTGAGGAGAGCCGGGAGTTCAGATTAAACAGTGAGGAGAGTCGGGAGTTCAGATTAAACAGTGAGGAGAGTCGGGAGTTCAGTCTCAACAGTGAGGAATGTCGGGAGTTCAGATTAAACAGTGAGGAGCTTCGGGGGTTCAGTCTAAACAGTGAGGAGAGTCGGAAGTTCAGATTAAACAGTGAGGAGTTTCGGGAGTTCAGTCTAAACAGTGAGGAGAGCCAGTAGATCAGATTAAACAGTGAGGAGAGACGGGAGTTCAGATTAAACAGTGAGGAGAGCCGAGAGTTCAGATTAAACAGTGAGGAGAGCCGGGAGTTCAGATTGAACAGTGAGGAGAGCCGGGAATTCAGTTTAAACAGTGAGGAGATCCGGGGTTCAGACTAAACGGTGAGGAGAGCAGGGAGTTCAGATTAAACAGTGAGGAGAGCCGGGTGTTCAGTATTAACAGTGAGGAGAGCCGAGAGTTCAGATTGAACAGTGAGGAGAGCCGGGAATTCAGTTTAAACAGTGAGGAGATCCGGGGTTCAGACTAAACGGTGAGGAGAGCCGGGAGTTCAGATTAAACAGTGAGGAGAGCCGGGAGTTCAGATTTAACAGTGAGGAGAGCCGGGAATTCAGTTTAAACAGTGAGGGGAGCAGGGAGTTCAGTTTAAACAGTGAGGAGAGCCGGGAGTTCAGATTAAACAGTGAGGAGAGACGGGAGTTCAGATTAAACAGTGAGGAGAGCCGAGAGTTCAGACTAAACAGTGAGGAGAGCCGGGAGTTCAGATTAAACAGTGAGGAGAGTCGGGAGTTCAGATTGAACAGTGAGGGGAGCCGGGGGTCCAGTTTAAACAGTGAGGAGAGCCAGGAGTTCAGACTAAACAGTGAGGAGAGCCGGGAGTTCACATTAAACAGTGAGGAGAGCCGGGAGTTCAGTTTAAACAGTGAGGAGAGACGGGCATTCAGTTTAAACAGTTAGGAGAGACGGGAATTCAGTTCAAACAATGAGGAGAGCCGGGAGTTCAGATTAAACAGTGAGGAGAGACGGGAATTCAGTTCAAACAGTGAGGAGAGCCGGGAGTTCAGATTAAACAGTGGGGAGAGCCGGGAGTTCACAATAAAGAGTGAGGAGAGCCGGGAGTTCAGATTAAACAGTGAAGAGAGCCGGGACTTCAGTTTAAACAGTGAGGAGAGCCGGGTGTTCAGTTTAAAACAGTGAGGAGAGCCGGGAGTTCAGATTAAACAGTGAGGAGAGCCGGGAGTTGAGATTTATCAGTGAGGAGAGCCGGGAGTTCAGATTAAACAGTGGGGAGAGCCGGGAGTTCACAATAAAGAGTGAGGAGAGCCGGGAGTTCAGATTAAACAGTGAAGAGAGCCGGGACTTCAGTTTAAACAGTTAGGAGAGCCAGGAATTCAGTTTAAACAGGGAGGAGAGCCGGGAGTTCAGACTAAACAGTGAGGAGAGCCGGGAGTTCAGTTTAAACAGTGAGGAGAGCCGGGAGTTCAGATTAAACAGTGAGGACAGCCGGGAGTTCAGAGTAAACAGTGAGGAGAGCCGGGAGTTCAGTTTAAACAGTGAGGAGAGCCGGGAGTTCAGATTAAACAGTGAGGAGAGCCGGGAGTTCGGATTAAACAGTGAGGAGAGCCGGGAGTTCAGATTAAACAGTGAGCAGAGCCGGGAGTTCAGATTAAACAGTGAGGAGAGCCGGGAGTTCAGATTAAACAGTGAAGAGAGCTGTGAGTTCAGATTAATCAGTGAAAAGTGCCGCGAGTTCAGATTAAACAGTGTGGAGAGCCGGGAGTTCAGATTGAACAGTAAGGAGAGCCGGGAGTTCAGTTTGAACAGTGAGGAGAGCCGGGAGTTCAGTTTAAACAGTGAAGAGAGCCGGGAGTTCAGATTAAACAGTGAGGAGAGCCGTGAGTTCAGATAAAACAGTGAGGAGAGCCGGGAGTTCAGTTTAAACAGTGAGGACAGCCGGGAGTTCACATTAAACAATGAGGAGAGCCGGGAGTTCCGAATAAACAGTGAGGAGAGCCGGGAGTTCAGATTAAACAGTGAAGAGAGCCGCTCGTTCAGATTGAACAGTGAGGAGAGCCGGGAGTTCAGATTAAACAGTGAGGAGAGCCGGGAGTTCAGTTTAAATAGTGAGGAGAGCCGGGAGTTCAGATTAAACAGTGAAAAGAGCCGGGAGTTCAGTTTACATAGTGAGGAGAGCCGGGAGTTCAGATTAAACAGTGAGGAGAGCCGGGAGTTCAGTTTAAACAGTGAGGAGAGCCGGGAGTTCAGATTAAACAGTAAGGAGAGCCGGGAGTTCAGATTAAACAGTGAGGAGAGCCGGGAGTTCAGATTAAACAGTGAGGAGAGTCGGGAGTTCAGTCTAAACAGTGAGGAGAGCCGGGAGTTCAGATTCAATAGAGAGGAGAGCTGGGAGTTCAGATTAAACAGTGAGGAGAGACGGGAGTTCAGGTTAAACAGTGAGGAGAGCCGAGAGTTCAGATTAAACAGTGAGGAGAGCCGGGAGTTCAGATTGAACAGTGAGGAGAGCCAGGAATTCAGTTTAAACAGTGAGGAGATCCAGGGTTCAGACTAAACGTTGAGGAGAGCAGGGAGTTCAGATTAAACAGTGAGGAGAGCCGGGTGTTCAGTTCAAACAGTGAGGAGAGCCGAGAGTTCAGACTAAACAGTGAGGAGAGCCGGGAGTTCAGATTAAACAGTGAGGAGAGCCGGGAATTCAGTTTAAACAGTGAGGGGAGCAGGGAGTTCAGTTTAAACAGTGAGGAGAGCCGGGAGTTCAGATTAAACAGTGAGGAGAGACGGGAATTCAGTTCAAACAGTGAGAAGAGCCGGGAGTTCAGACTAAACAGTGAGGAGAGCCGGGAGTTCAGATTAAACAGTGGGGAGAGCCGGGAGTTCACAATAAACAGTGAGGAGAGCCGGGAGTTCAGATTAAACAGTGAGGAGAGTCGGGAGTTCCGTTTAAACAGTCAGGAGAGCCGGGCATTCAGTTTAAACAGCGAGGAGAGCCGGGAGTTCAGACTAAATAGTGAGGAGAGCCGGGAGTTCAGTTTAAACAGTGAGGAGAGCCGGGAGTTCAGATTAAACAGTGAGGAGCGACGGGAGTTCAGATTAAACAGCGAAAAGAGCCGGGAGTTCAGTTTAAATAGTGAGGAGAGCCGGGAGTTCAGATTAAACAGTGAGGAGAGCCGGGAGTTCAGATTAAACAGTGAGGAGAGCCGGGAGTTCAGATTAAACAGTAAGGAGAGCCGGGAGTTCAGATTAAACAGTGAGGAGAGCCGGGAGTTCAGATTAAACAGTGAGGAGAGCCGGGAGTTCAGATTAAACATTGAGGACAGCCGGGAGTTCACATTAAACAGTGAGGAGAGCCGGGAGTTCAGATTAAACAATGAGGAGAGCCGGGAAATCATTTAAACAGTGAGGAGAGCCGGGAGATCAGTTTAAACAGTGAGGAGAGCCGGGAGTTCAGTTTCAATAGTGAGGAGATCCAGGAGTTCAGATTAAACAGTGAGGAGAGCCGGGAGTTCAGATTAAACAGTGAGGAGAGCCGGGAGTTCAGATTAAACAGTGAGGAGAGCTGTGAGTTCAGATTAAACAGTTACAAGAGCCGGGAGTTCAGTTTAAACAGTGGGGAGAGCCGGGAGTTCAGATTTAACAGTGAGGAGAGCCGGGAGTTCAGTTTAAACAGTGAGGAGAGCCGGGAGTTCAGATTAAACAGTGAGCAGAGCCGGGAGTTGAGATTAAACAGTGAGGAGAGCCGGGAGTTCAGTTTAAACAGTGAGGAGAGCCGGGAGTTCAGGTTACACAGTGAGGCGAGCCGGGAGTTCAGATTAAACAGTGAGGAGAGCCGGGAGTTCAGATTAAACAGTAAGGAGAGCCAGGAGTTCACATTAAACAGTGAGGAGATTCGGGAGTTCAGATTAAACAGTGAGGAGAGTCGGTAGTTCAGTCTCAACAGTGAGGAATGTCGGGAGTTCAGATTAAACAGTGAGGAGTTTCAGGGGTTCAGTCTAAACAGTGAGGAGAGTCGGGAGTTCAGATTAAACAGTGAGGAGTTTCGCGAGTTCAGTCTAAAGAGTGAGGAGAGCCAGTAGATCAGATTAAACAGCGAGGAGAGCCGGGAGTTCAGATTCAATAGAGAGGAGAGCCGGGTGTTCAGATTAAACAGTGAGGAGAGACGGGAGTTCAGATTAAACAGTGAGGAGAGCCGAGAGCTCAGATTAAACAGTGAGGAGAGCCGGGAGTTCAGATTGAACAGAGAGGAGAGCTGGGAATTCAGTTTAAACAGTGAGGAGATCCGGGGTTCAGACTAAACGGTGAGGAGAGCCGGGAGTTCAGATTAAACAGTGAGGAGAGCCGTGTGTTCAGTTTAAACAGTGAGGAGAGTCGAGAGTTCAGACTAAACAGTGAGGAGAGCCGGGAGTTCAGATTAAACAGTGAGGAGAGCCGGGAATTTAGTTTAAACAGTGAGGGGAGCAGGGAGTTCAGTTTAAACAGTGAGGAGAGCCGGGAGTTCAGATTAAACAGTGAGGAGAGACGGGAGTTCAGATTAAACAGTGAGGAGAGCCGAGAGTTCAGACTAAACAGTGAGGAGAGCCGGGAGTTCAGATTAAACAGTGAGGAGAGTCGGGAGTTCAGATTAAAAAGTGAGGAGAGCCGAGAGTTCAGATTGAACAGTGAGGGGAGCCGGGAGTTCAGATTAAACAGTGAGGAGAGCCAGGAGTTCAGACTAAACAGTGAGGAGAGCCGGGAGTTCAGATTAAACAGTGAGGAGAGCCGGGAGTTCAGTTTAAACAGTGAGGAGAGACGGGCATTCAGTTTAAACAGTGAGGAGAGCCGGGAGTTCAGATTAAACAGTGAGGAGAGATGGGAATTCAGTTCAAACAGTGAGGAGAGCCGGGAGTTCAGATTAAACAGTGGGGAGAGCCGGGAGTACACAATAAACAGTGAGGAGAGCCGGGAGTTCAGATTAAACAGTGAAGAGAGCCGGGACTTCAGATTAAACAGTGAGGAGAGCCGGGAGTTCAGATTTATCAGTGAGGAGAGTCGGGAGTTCAGATTAGACAGTTAGGAGAGCCAGGAATTCAGTTTAAACAGGGAGGAGAGCCGGGAGTTCAGACTAAACAGTGAGGAGAGCCGGGAGTTCAGTTTAAACAGTGAGGAGAGCCGGGAGTTCAGATTAAACAGTGAGGAGAGCCGGGAGTTCGGATTAAACAGTGAGGAGAGCCGGGAGTTCAGATTAATCACTGAGCAGAGCCGGGAGTTCAGATTAAATAGTGAGGAGAGCCGGGAGTTCAGATTAATCAGTGAAAAGTGCCGCGAGTTCAGTTTAAACAGTGTGGAGAGCCGGGAGTTCAGATTAAACAGTGAGGAGAGTCGGGAGATCAGTTTAAACAGCGAGGAGAGCCGGGAGTTCAGACTAAATAGTGAGGAGAGCCGGGAGTTCAGTTTAAACAGTGAGGAGAGCCGGGAGTTCAGATTAAACAGTGAGGAGCGACGGGAGTTCAGATTAAACAGCGAAAAGAGCCGGGAGTTCAGTTTAAATAGTGAGGAGAGCCGGGAGTTCAGATTAAACAGTGAGGAGAGCCGGGAGTTCAGATTAAACAGTGAGGAGAGCCGGGAGTTCAGATTAAACAGTAAGGAGAGCCGGGAGTTCAGATTAAACAGTGAGGAGAGCCGGGAATTTAGTTTAAACAGTGAGGGGAGCAGGGAGTTCAGTTTAAACAGTGAGGAGACCCGGGAGTTCAGATTAAACATTGAGGAGAGACGGGAGTTCAGATTAACAGTGAGGAGAGCCGAGAGTTCAGACGAAACAGTGAGGAGAGCCGGGAGTTCAGATTAAACAGTGAGGAGAGTCGGGAGTTCAGATTAAACAGTGAGGAGAGCCGAGAGTTCAGATTGAACAGTGAGGGGAGCCGGGAGTTCAGTTTAAACAGTGAGGAGAGCCAGGAGTTCAGACTAAACAGTGAGGAGAGCCGGGAGTTCAGATTAAACAGTGAGGAGAGCCGGGAGTTCAGTTTAAACAGTGAGGAGAGACGGGCATTCAGTTTAAACAGTGAGGAGAGCCGGGAGTTCAGATTAAACAGTGAGGAGAGATGGGAATTCTGTTCAAACAGTGAGGAGAGCCGGGAGTTCAGATTAAACAGTGGGGAGAGCCGGGAGTACACAATAAACAGTGAGGAGAGCCGGGAGTTCAGATTAAACAGTGAAGAGAGCCGGGACTTCAGATTAAACAGTGAGGAGAGCCGGGAGTTCGGATTAAACAGTGAGGAGAGCCGGGAGTTCAGATTAAACAGTGAGCAGAGCCGGGAGTTCAGATTAAACAGTGAGGAGAGCCGGGAGTTCAGATTAATCAGTGAAAAGTGCCGCGAGTTCAGTTTAAACAGTGTGGAGAGCCGGGAGTTCAGATTAAACAGTGAGGAGAGTCGGGAGATCAGTTTAAACAGCGAGGAGAGCCGTGAGTTCAGACTAAATAGTGAGGACAGCCGGGAGTTCAGTTTAAACAGTGAGGAGAGCCGGGAGTTCAGATTAAACAGTGAGGAGCGACGGGAGTTCAGATTAAACGGCGAAAAGAGCCGGGAGTTCAGTTTAAATAGTGAGGAGAGCCGGGAGTTCAGATTAAACAGTGAGGAGAGCCGGGAGTTCAGATTAAACAGTGAGGAGAGCCGGGAGTTCAGATTGAACAGTAAGGAGAGCCGGGAGTTCAGATTAAACAGTGAGGAGAGCCGGGAGTTCAGATTAAACAGTGAGGAGAGCCGAGAGTTCAGATTAAACATTGAGGACAGCCGGGAGTTCACATTAAACAGTGAGGAGAGCCGGGAGTTCAGATTAAACAGTGAGGAGAGCCGGGAAATCATTTAAACAGTGAGGAGAGCCGGGAGATCAGTTTAAACAGTGAGGAGAGCCGGGAGTTCAGATTAAACAGTGAGGAGAGCCGGGAGTTCAGATTCAATAGTGAGGAGATCCAGGAGTTCAGATTAAACAGTGAGGAGAGCCGGGAGTTCAGATTAAACAGTGAGGAGAGCCGGGAGTTCAGATTAAACAGTGAGGAGAGCTGTGAGTTCAGATTAAACAGTGACAAGAGCCGGGAGTTCAGTTTAAACAGTGAGGAGAGCCGGGAGTTCAGATTAAACAGTGAGGAGAGCCGGGAGTTCAGTTTAAACAGTGAGGAGAGCCGGGAGTTCAGATTAAACAGTGAGCAGAGCCGGGAGTTCAGTTTAAACAGTGAGGAGAGCCGGGAGTTCAGGTTACACAGTGAGGCGAGCCGGGAGTTCAGATTAAACAGTGAGGAGAGCCGGGAGTTCAGATTAAACAGTAAGGAGAGCCAGGAGTTCACATTAAACAGTGAGGAGATTCGGGAGTTCAGATTAAACAGTGAGGAGAGTCGGTAGTTCAGTCTCAACAGTGAGGAATGTCGGGAGTTCAGATTAAACAGTGAGGAGTTTCAGGGGTTCAGTCTAAACAGTGAGGAGAGTCGGGAGTTCAGATTAAACAGTGAGGAGTTTCGCGAGTTCAGTCTAAAGAGTGAGGAGAGCCAGTAGATCAGATTAAACAGCGAGGAGAGCCGGGAGTTCAGATTCAATAGAGAGGAGAGCCGGGAGTTCAGATTAAACAGTGAGGAGAGACGGGAGTTCAGATTAAACAGTGAGGAGAGCCGAGAGTTCAGATTAAACAGTGAGGAGAGCCGGGAGTTCAGATTGAACAGAGAGGAGAGCTGGGAATTCAGTTTAAACAGTGAGGAGATCCGGGGTTCAGACTAAACGGTGAGGAGAGCCGGGAGTTCAGATTAAACAGTGAGGAGAGCCGGGTGTTCAGTTTAAACAGTGAGGAGAGTCGAGAGTTCAGACTAAACATTGAGGAGAGCCGGGAGTTCAGATTAAACAGTGAGGAGAGCCGGGAATTTAGTTTAAACAGTGAGGGGAGCAGGGAGTTCAGTTTAAACAGTGAGGAGAGCCGGGAGTTCAGATTAAACAGTGAGGAGAGACGGGAGTTCAGATTAAACAGTGAGAAGAGCCGAGAGTTCAGACTAAACAGTGAGGAGAGCCGGGAGTTCAGATTAAACAGTGAGGAGAGTCGGGAGTTCAGATTAAACAGTGAGGAGAGCCGAGAGTTCAGATTGAACAGTGAGGGCAGCCGGGAGTTCAGTTTAAACAGTGAGGAGAGCCAGGAGTTCAGACTAAACAGTGAGGAGAGCCGGGAGTTCAGATTAAACAGTGAGGAGAGCCGGGAGTTCAGTTTAAACAGTGACGAGAGACGGGCATTCAGTTTAAACAGTGAGGAGAGCCGGGAGTTCAGATTAAACAGTGAGGAGAGATGGGAATTCAGTTCAAACAGTGAGGAGAGCCGGGAGTTCAGATTAAACAGTGGGGAGAGCCGGGAGTACACAATAAACAGTGAGGAGAGCCGGGAGTTCAGATTAAACAGTGAAGAGAGCCGGGACTTCAGATTAAACAGTGAGGAGAGCCGGGAGTTCAGATTTATCAGTGAGGAGAGTCGGGAGTTCAGATTAGACAGTTAGGAGAGCCAGGAATTCAGTTTAAACAGTGAGGAGAGCCGGGAGTTCGGATTAAACAGTGAGGAGAGCCGGGAGTTCAGATTAAACAGTGAGGAGAGATGGGAATTCAGTTCAAACAGTGAGGAGAGCCGGGAGTTCAGATTAAACAGTGGGGAGAGCCGGGAGTACACAACAAACAGTGAGGAGAGCCGGGAGTTCAGATTAAACAGTGAAGAGAGCCGGGACTTCAGATTAAACAGTGAGGAGAGCCGGGAGTTCAGACTAAACAGTGAGGAGAGCCGGGAGTTCAGTTTAAACAGTGAGGAGAGCCGGGAGTTCAGATTAAACAGTGAGGAGAGCCGGGAGTTCGGATTAAACAGTGAGGAGAGCCGGGAGTTCAGATTAAACAGTGAGCAGAGCCGGGAGTTCAGATTAAACAGTGAGGAGAGCCGGGAGTTCAGATTAAACATTGAGGAGAGACGGGAGTTCAGATTAACAGTGAGGAGAGCCGAGAGTTCAGACGAAACAGTGAGGAGAGCCGGGAGTTCAGATTAAACAGTGAGGAGAGTCGGGAGTTCAGATTAAACAGTGAGGAGAGCCGAGAGTTCAGATTGAACAGTGAGGGGAGCCGGGAGTTCAGTTTAAACAGTGAGGAGAGCCAGGAGTTCAGACTAAACAGTGAGGAGAGCCGGGAGTTCAGATTAAACAGTGAGGAGAGCCGGGAGTTCAGTTTAAACAGTGAGGAGAGACGGGCATTCAGTTTAAACAGTGAGGAGAGCCGGGAGTTCAGATTAAACAGTGAGGAGAGATGGGAATTCTGTTCAAACAGTGAGGAGAGCCGGGAGTTCAGATTAAACAGTGGGGAGAGCCGGGAGTACACAATAAACAGTGAGGAGAGCCGGGAGTTCAGATTAAACAGTGAAGAGAGCCGGGACTTCAGATTAAACAGTGAGGAGAGCCGGGAGTTCGGATTAAACAGTGAGGAGAGCCGGGAGTTCAGATTAAACAGTGAGCAGAGCCGGGAGTTCAGATTAAACAGTGAGGAGAGCCGGGAGTTCAGATTAATCAGTGAAAAGTGCCGCGAGTTCAGTTTAAACAGTGTGGAGAGCCGGGAGTTCAGATTAAACAGTGAGGAGAGTCGGGAGATCAGTTTAAACAGCGAGGAGAGCCGGGAGTTCAGACTAAATAGTGAGGACAGCCGGGAGTTCAGTTTAAACAGTGAGGAGAGCCGGGAGTTCAGATTAAACAGTGAGGAGCGACGGGAGTTCAGATTAAACGGCGAAAAGAGCCGGGAGTTCAGTTTAAATAGTGAGGAGAGCCGGGAGTTCAGATTAAACAGTGAGGAGAGCCGGGAGTTCAGATTAAACAGTGAGGAGAGCCGGGAGTTCAGATTGAACAGTAAGGAGAGCCGGGAGTTCAGATTAAACAGTGAGGAGAGCCGGGAGTTCAGATTAAACAGTGAGGAGAGCCGGGAGTTCAGATTAAACATTGAGGACAGCCGGGAGTTCACATTAAACAGTGAGGAGAGCCGGGAGTTCAGATTAAACAGTGAGGAGAGCCGGGAAATCATTTAAACAGTAAGGAGAGCCGGGAGATCAGTTTAAACAGTGAGGAGAGCCGGGAGTTCAGATTAAACAGTGAGGAGAGCCGGGAGTTCAGATTCAATAGTGAGGAGATCCAGGAGTTCAGATTAAACAGTGAGGAGAGCCGGGAGTTCAGATTAAACAGTGAGGAGAGCCGGGAGTTCAGATTAAACAGTGAGGAGAGCTGTGAGTTCAGATTAAACAGTGACAAGAGCCGGGAGTTCAGTTTAAACAGTGAGGAGAGCCGGGAGTTCAGATTAAACAGTGAGGAGAGCCGGGAGTTCAGTTTAAACAGTGAGGAGAGCCGGGAGTTCAGATTAAACAGTGAGCAGAGCCGGGAGTTCAGTGTAAACAGTGAGGAGAGCCGGGAGTTCAGGTTACACAGTGAGGCGAGCCGGGAGTTCAGATTAAACAGTGAGGAGAGCCGTGAGTTCAGATTAAACAGTAAGGAGAGCCAGGAGTTCACATTAAACAGTGAGGAGATTCGGGAGTTCAGATTAAACAGTGAGGAGAGTCGGTAGTTCAGTCTCAACAGTGAGGAATGTCGGGAGTTCAGATTAAACAGTGAGGAGTTTCAGGGGTTCAGTCTAAACAGTGAGGAGAGTCGGGAGTTCAGATTAAACAGTGAGGAGTTTCGCGAGTTCAGTCTAAAGAGTGAGGAGAGCCAGTAGATCAGATTAAACAGCGAGGAGAGCCGGGAGTTCAGATTCAATAGAGAGGAGAGCCGGGAGTTCAGATTAAACAGTGAGGAGAGACGGGAGTTCAGATTAAACAGTGAGGAGAGCCGAGAGTTCAGATTAAACAGTGAGGAGAGCCGGGAGTTCAGATTGAACAGAGAGGAGAGCTGGGAATTCAGTTTAAACAGTGAGGAGATCCGGGGTTCAGACTAAACGGTGAGGAGAGCCGGGAGTTCAGATTAAACAGTGAGGAGAGCCGGGTGTTCAGTTTAAACAGTGAGGAGAGTCAAGAGTTCAGACTAAACAGTGAGGAGAGCCGGGAGTTCAGATTAAACAGTGTGGAGAGCCGGGAGTTCAGATTAAACAGTGAGGAGAGTCGGGAGATCAGTTTAAACAGCGAGGAGAGCCGGGAGTTCAGACTAAATAGTGAGGACAGCCGGGAGTTCAGTTTAAACAGTGAGGAGAGCCGGGAGTTCAGATTAAACAGTGAGGAGCGACGGGAGTTCAGATTAAACGGCGAAAAGAGCCGGGAGTTCAGTTTAAATAGTGAGGAGAGCCGGGAGTTCAGATTAAACAGTGAGGAGAGCCGGGAGTTCAGATTAAACAGTGAGGAGAGCCGGGAGTTCAGATTGAACAGTAAGGAGAGCCGGGAGTTCAGATTAAACAGTGAGGAGAGCCGGGAGTTCAGATTAAACAGTGAGGAGAGCCGGGAGTTCAGATTAAACATTGAGGACAGCCGGGAGTTCACATTAAACAGTGAGGAGAGCCGGGAGTTCAGATTAAACAGTGAGGAGAGCCGGGAAATCATTTAAACAGTAAGGAGAGCCGGGAGATCAGTTTAAACAGTGAGGAGAGCCGGGAGTTCAGATTAAACAGTGAGGAGAGCCGGGAGTTCAGATTCAATAGTGAGGAGATCCAGGAGTTCAGATTAAACAGTGAGGAGAGCCGGGAGTTCAGATTAAACAGTGAGGAGAGCCGGGAGTTCAGATTAAACAGTGAGGAGAGCTGTGAGTTCAGATTAAACAGTGACAAGAGCCGGGAGTTCAGTTTAAACAGTGAGGAGAGCCGGGAGTTCAGATTAAACAGTGAGGAGAGCCGGGAGTTCAGTTTAAACAGTGAGGAGAGCCGGGAGTTCAGATTAAACAGTGAGCAGAGCCGGGAGTTCAGTGTAAACAGTGAGGAGAGCCGGGAGTTCAGGTTACACAGTGAGGCGAGCCGGGAGTTCAGATTAAACAGTGAGGAGAGCCGTGAGTTCAGATTAAACAGTAAGGAGAGCCAGGAGTTCACATTAAACAGTGAGGAGATTCGGGAGTTCAGATTAAACAGTGAGGAGAGTCGGTAGTTCAGTCTCAACAGTGAGGAATGTCGGGAGTTCAGATTAAACAGTGAGGAGTTTCAGGGGTTCAGTCTAAACAGTGAGGAGAGTCGGGAGTTCAGATTAAACAGTGAGGAGTTTCGCGAGTTCAGTCTAAAGAGTGAGGAGAGCCAGTAGATCAGATTAAACAGCGAGGAGAGCCGGGAGTTCAGATTCAATAGAGAGGAGAGCCGGGAGTTCAGATTAAACAGTGAGGAGAGACGGGAGTTCAGATTAAACAGTGAGGAGAGCCGAGAGTTCAGATTAAACAGTGAGGAGAGCCGGGAGTTCAGATTGAACAGAGAGGAGAGCTGGGAATTCAGTTTAAACAGTGAGGAGATCCGGGGTTCAGACTAAACGGTGAGGAGAGCCGGGAGTTCAGATTAAACAGTGAGGAGAGCCGGGTGTTCAGTTTAAACAGTGAGGAGAGTCAAGAGTTCAGACTAAACAGTGAGGAGAGCCGGGAGTTCAGATTAAACAGTGAGGAGAGCCGGGAATTTAGTTTAAACAGTGAGGGGAGCAGGGAGTTCAGTTTAAACAGTGAGGAGAGCCGGGAGTTCAGATTAAACAGTGAGGAGAGACGGGAGTTCAGATTAAACAGTGAGAAGAGCCGAGAGTTCAGACTAAACAGTGAGGAGAGCCGGGAGTTCAGATTAAACAGTGAGGAGAGTCGGGAGTTCAGATTAAACAGTGAGGAGAGCCGAGAGTTCAGATTGAACAGTGAGGGCAGCCGGGAGTTCAGTTTAAACAGTGAGGAGAGCCAGGAGTTCAGACTAAACAGTGAGGAGAGCCGGGAGTTCAGATTAAACAGTGAGGAGAGCCGGGAGTTCAGTTTAAACAGTGACGAGAGACGGGCATTCAGTTTAAACAGTGAGGAGAGCCGGGAGTTCAGATTAAACAGTGAGGAGAGATGGGAATTCAGTTCAAACAGTGAGGAGAGCCGGGAGTTCAGATTAAACAGTGGGGAGAGCCGGGAGTACACAATAAACAGTGAGGAGAGCCGGGAGTTCAGATTAAACAGTGAAGAGAGCCGGGACTTCAGATTAAACAGTGAGGAGAGCCGGGAGTTCAGATTTATCAGTGAGGAGAGTCGGGAGTTCAGATTAGACAGTTAGGAGAGCCAGGAATTCAGTTTAAACAGTGAGGAGAGCCGGGAGTTCGGATTAAACAGTGAGGAGAGCCGGGAGTTCAGATTAAACAGTGAGGAGAGATGGGAATTCAGTTCAAACAGTGAGGAGAGCCGGGAGTTCAGATTAAACAGTGGGGAGAGCCGGGAGTACACAATAAACAGTGAGGAGAGCCGGGAGTTCAGATTAAACAGTGAAGAGAGCCGGGACTTCAGATTAAACAGTGAGGAGAGCCGGGAGTTCAGACTAAACAGTGAGGAGAGCCGGGAGTTCAGTTTAAACAGTGAGGAGAGCCGGGAGTTCAGATTAAACAGTGAGGAGAGCCGGGAGTTCGGATTAAACAGTGAGGAGAGCCGGGAGTTCAGATTAAACAGTGAGCAGAGCCGGGAGTTCAGATTAAACAGTGAGGAGAGCCGGGAGTTCAGATTAATCAGTGAAAAGTGCCGCGAGTTCAGTTTAAACAGTGTGGAGAGCCGGGAGTTCAGATTAAACAGTGAGGAGAGTCGGGAGATCAGGTTAAACAGTGAGGAGAGCCGGGAGTTCAGTTTAAACAGTGAGGAGAGCCGGGAGTTCAGATTAAACAGTGAGGAGAGCCGGGAGTTCAGATAAAACAGTGAGGAGAGCCGGGAGTTCAGTTTAAACAGTGAGGACAGCCGGGAGTTCAGAATAAACAGTGAGGAGAGCTGGGAGTTCAGATTGAACAGTGAGGAGAGCCGGGAGTTCAGTTGAAACAGTGAGGAGAGCCGGGTGTTCAGTTTAAATAGTGAGGAGAGCCGGGAGTTCAGTTTAAACAGTGAAAAGAGCCGGGAGTTCAGATTAAACAGTGAGGGGAGCAGGCAGTTCAGATTAAACAGTGAGGAGAGCCGGGAGTTCAGATTAAACAAGGAGGAGAGCCGGGAGTTCAGTTTAAACAGTGAGGAGAGCCGGGAGTTCAGATTAAACAGTAAGGAGAGCCGGGAGTTCAGATTAAACAGTGAGGAGAGCCGGGAGTTCAGATTAAACAGTGAGGAGAGCCGGGAGTTCAGTTTAAACAGTGAGGAGAGCCGGGAGTTCAGATAAAACAGTGAGGGGAGCTGGGAGTTCAGATTAAACAGTGAGGAGAGCCGGGAGTTCACATTAAACAGTGAGGAGAGTCGGGAGTTCAGATTAAACAGTGAGGAGAGTCGAGAGTTCAGTTCAAACAGTGAGGAGAGCCGAGAGTTCAGATTAAACAGTAAGGAGAGTCGGGAGTTCAGATTAAACAGTGAGGAGAGTCGGGAGTTCAGTCTCAACAGTGAGGAATGTCGGGAGTTCAGATTAAACAGTGAGGAGTTTCGGGGGTTCAGTCTAAACAGTGAGGAGAGTCGGGAGTTCAGATTAAACAGTGAGGAGTTTCGGGAGTTCAGTCTAAACAGTGAGGAGAGCCAGTAGATCAGATTAAACAGCGAGGAGAGCCGGGAGTTCAGATTCAATAGAGTGGAGAGCCGGGAGTTCAGATTAAACAGTGAGGAGAGACGGGAGTTCAGATTAAACAGTGAGGAGAGCCGAGAGTTCAGATTAAACAGTGAGGAGTTTCGGGAGTTCAGTCTAAACAGTGAGGAGAGCCAGTAGATCAGATTAAACAGCGAGGAGAGCCGGGAGTTCAGATTCAATAGAGAGGAGAGCCGGGAGTTCAGATTAAACAGTGAGGAGAGACGGGAGTTCAGATTAAACAGTGAGGAGAGCCGGGAGTTCAGTTCAAACAGTGAGGAGAGCCGGGAGTTCAGATTAAACAGTGACAAGAGCCGGGAGTTCAGTTTAAACAGTGAGGAGAGTCGGGAGTTCAGATTAAACAGTGAGGACAGCCGGGAGTTCACTTTAAACAGTGAGGAGAGCCGGGAGTTCAGATTACACAGTGAGGCGAGCCGGGAGTTCAGATTAAACAGTGAGGAGAGCCGGGAGTTCAGATTAAACAGTAAGGAGAGCCGGGAGTTCACATTAAACAGTGAGGAGATTCGGGAGTTCAGATTAAAAAGTGAGGAGTGTCGGTAGTTCAGTCGCAACAGTGAGGAATGTCGGGAGTTCAGATTAAACAGTGAGGAGTTTCAGGGGTTCAGTCTAAACAGTGAGGAGAGTCGGGAGTTCAGATTAAACAGTGAGGAGTTTCGGGATTTCAGTCTAAAGAGTGAGGAGAGCCAGTAGATCAGATTAAACAGCGAGGAGAGCCGGGAGTTCAGATTAAACAGTGAGGCGAGCCGGGAATTCAGTTTAAACAGTGAGGGGAGCAGGGAGTTCAGTTTAAACAGTGAGGAGAGCCGGGAGTTCAGTTTAAACAGTGAGGAGAGACGGGAGTTCAGATTAAACAGTGAGGAGAGCCGAGAGTTCAGACTAAACAGTGAGGAGAGCCGGGAGTTCAGACTAAACAGTGAGGAGAGCCGGGAGTTCAGATTAAACAGTGAGGAGAGTCGGGAGTTCAGATTAAACAGTGAGGAGAGCCGGGAGTTCAGATTAAACAGTGAGGAGAGTCGGGAGTTCAGATTAAACAGTGAGGAGAGCTGGGAGTTCAGATTAAACAGTGAGGAGAGTCGGGAGTTCAGATTAAACAGTGAGGAGAGCCGAGAGTTCAGATTGAACAGTGAGGGGAGCCGGGAGTTCAGTTTAAACAGTGAGGAGAGCCAGGAGTTCAGACTAAACAGTGAGGAGAGCCGGGAGTTCAGTTTGAACAGTGAGGAGGGACGGGCATTCAGTTTAAACAGTGAGGAGAGCCGGGAGTTCAGATTAAACAGTGAGGAGAGATGGGAATTCAGTTCAAACAGTGAGGAGAGCCGGGAGTTCAGATTAAACAGTGGGGAGAGCCGGGAGTACACAATAAACAGTGAGGGGAGCCGGGAGTTCAGATTAAACAGTGAAGAGAGCCGGGACATCAGTTTAAACAGTGAGCAGAGCCGGGTGTTCAGTTTAAAACAGTGAGGAGAGCCGGGAGTTCAGATTAAACAGTGAGGAGAGCCGGGAGTTCAGATTTATCAGTGAGGAGAGTCGGGAGTTCAGATTAGACAGTTAGGAGAGCCAGGAATTCAGTTTAAACAGGGAGGAGAGCCGGGAGTTCAGACTAAACAGTGAGGAGAGCCGGGAGTTCAGTTTAAACAGTGAGGAGAGCCGGGAGTTCAGATTAAACAGTGAGGAGAGCCGAGAGTTCAGATTAAACAGTGAGGAGAGCCGGGAGTTCAGATTGAACAGAGAGGAGAGCTGGGAATTCAGTTTAAACATTGAGGAGATCCGGGGTTCAGACTAAATGGTGAGGAGAGCAGGGAGTTCAGATTAAACAGTGAGGGGTGCCGGGTGTTCAGTATAAACAGTGAGGAGAGTCGAGAGTTCAGACTAAACAGTGAGGAGTGCCGGGAATTCAGTTTAAACAGTGAGGGGAGCAGGGAGTTCAGTTTGAACAGTGAGGAGAGACGGGCATTCAGTTTAAACAGTGAGGAGAGCCGGGAGTTCAGATTAAACAGTGAGGAGAGATGGGAATTCAGTTCAAACAGTGAGGAGAGCCGGGAGTTCAGATTAAACAGTGGGGAGAGCCGGGAGTACACAATAAACAGTGAGGGGAGCCGGGAGTTCAGATTAAACAGTGAAGAGAGCCGGGACATCAGTTTAAACAGTGAGCAGAGCCGGGTGTTCAGTTTAAAACAGTGAGGAGAGCCGGGAGTTCAGATTAAACAGTGAGGAGAGCCGGGAGTTCAGATTTATCAGTGAGGAGAGTCGGGAGTTCAGATTAGACAGTTAGGAGAGCCAGGAATTCAGTTTAAACAGGGAGGAGAGCCGGGAGTTCAGACTAAACAGTGAGGAGAGCCGGGAGTTCAGTTTAAACAGTGAGGAGAGCCGGGAGTTCAGATTAAACAGTAAGGAGAGCCGGGAGTTCAGATTAAACAGTGAGGAGAGCCGGGAGTTCAGATTAAACAGTGAGGAGAGTCGGGAGTTCAGTCTAAACAGTGAGGAGAGCCGGGAGTTCAGATTCAATAGAGAGGAGAGCTGGGAGTTCAGATTAAACAGTGAGGAGAGACGGGAGTTCAGGTTAAACAGTGAGGAGAGCCGAGAGTTCAGATTAAACAGTGAGGAGAGCCGGGAGTTCAGATTGAACAGTGAGGAGAGCCAGGAATTCAGTTTAAACAGTGAGGAGATCCAGGGTTCAGACTAAACGTTGAGGAGAGCAGGGAGTTCAGATTAAACAGTGAGGAGAGCCGGGTGTTCAGTTCAAACAGTGAGGAGAGCCGAGAGTTCAGACTAAACAGTGAGGAGAGCCGGGAGTTCAGATTAAACAGTGAGGAGAGCCGGGAATTCAGTTTAAACAGTGAGGGGAGCAGGGAGTTCAGTTTAAACAGTGAGGAGAGCCGGGAGTTCAGATTAAACAGTGAGGAGAGACGGGAATTCAGTTCAAACAGTGAGAAGAGCCGGGAGTTCAGACTAAACAGTGAGGAGAGCCGGGAGTTCAGATTAAACAGTGGGGAGAGCCGGGAGTTCACAATAAACAGTGAGGAGAGCCGGGAGTTCAGATTAAACAGTGAGGAGAGTCGGGAGTTCCGTTTAAACAGTCAGGAGAGCCGGGCATTCAGTTTAAACAGCGAGGAGAGCCGGGAGTTCAGACTAAATAGTGAGGAGAGCCGGGAGTTCAGTTTAAACAGTGAGGAGAGCCGGGAGTTCAGATTAAACAGTGAGGAGCGACGGGAGTTCAGATTAAACAGCGAAAAGAGCCGGGAGTTCAGTTTAAATAGTGAGGAGAGCCGGGAGTTCAGATTAAACAGTGAGGAGAGCCGGGAGTTCAGATTAAACAGTGAGGAGAGCCGGGAGTTCAGATTAAACAGTAAGGAGAGCCGGGAGTTCAGATTAAACAGTGAGGAGAGCCGGGAGTTCAGATTAAACAGTGAGGAGAGCCGGGAGTTCAGATTAAACATTGAGGACAGCCGGGAGTTCACATTAAACAGTGAGGAGAGCCGGGAGTTCAGATTAAACAATGAGGAGAGCCGGGAAATCATTTAAACAGTGAGGAGAGCCGGGAGATCAGTTTAAACAGTGAGGAGAGCCGGGAGTTCAGTTTCAATAGTGAGGAGATCCAGGAGTTCAGATTAAACAGTGAGGAGAGCCGGGAGTTCAGATTAAACAGTGAGGAGAGCCGGGAGTTCAGATTAAACAGTGAGGAGAGCTGTGAGTTCAGATTAAACAGTTACAAGAGCCGGGAGTTCAGTTTAAACAGTGGGGAGAGCCGGGAGTTCAGATTTAACAGTGAGGAGAGCCGGGAGTTCAGTTTAAACAGTGAGGAGAGCCGGGAGTTCAGATTAAACAGTGAGCAGAGCCGGGAGTTGAGATTAAACAGTGAGGAGAGCCGGGAGTTCAGTTTAAACAGTGAGGAGAGCCGGGAGTTCAGGTTACACAGTGAGGCGAGCCGGGAGTTCAGATTAAACAGTGAGGAGAGCCGGGAGTTCAGATTAAACAGTAAGGAGAGCCAGGAGTTCACATTAAACAGTGAGGAGATTCGGGAGTTCAGATTAAACAGTGAGGAGAGTCGGTAGTTCAGTCTCAACAGTGAGGAATGTCGGGAGTTCAGATTAAACAGTGAGGAGTTTCAGGGGTTCAGTCTAAACAGTGAGGAGAGTCGGGAGTTCAGATTAAACAGTGAGGAGTTTCGCGAGTTCAGTCTAAAGAGTGAGGAGAGCCAGTAGATCAGATTAAACAGCGAGGAGAGCCGGGAGTTCAGATTCAATAGAGAGGAGAGCCGGGAGTTCAGATTAAACAGTGAGGAGAGACGGGAGTTCAGATTAAACAGTGAGGAGAGCCGAGAGCTCAGATTAAACAGTGAGGAGAGCCGGGAGTTCAGATTGAACAGAGAGGAGAGCTGGGAATTCAGTTTAAACAGTGAGGAGATCCGGGGTTCAGACTAAACGGTGAGGAGAGCCGGGAGTTCAGATTAAACAGTGAGGAGAGCCGTGTGTTCAGTTTAAACAGTGAGGAGAGTCGAGAGTTCAGACTAAACAGTGAGGAGAGCCGGGAGTTCAGATTAAACAGTGAGGAGAGCCGGGAATTTAGTTTAAACAGTGAGGGGAGCAGGGAGTTCAGTTTAAACAGTGAGGAGAGCCGGGAGTTCAGATTAAACAGTGAGGAGAGACGGGAGTTCAGATTAAACAGTGAGGAGAGCCGAGAGTTCAGACTAAACAGTGAGGAGAGCCGGGAGTTCAGATTAAACAGTGAGGAGAGTCGGGAGTTCAGATTAAAAAGTGAGGAGAGCCGAGAGTTCAGATTGAACAGTGAGGGGAGCCGGGAGTTCAGATTAAACAGTGAGGAGAGCCAGGAGTTCAGACTAAACAGTGAGGAGAGCCGGGAGTTCAGATTAAACAGTGAGGAGAGCCGGGAGTTCAGTTTAAACAGTGAGGAGAGACGGGCATTCAGTTTAAACAGTGAGGAGAGCCGGGAGTTCAGATTAAACAGTGAGGAGAGATGGGAATTCAGTTCAAACAGTGAGGAGAGCCGGGAGTTCAGATTAAACAGTGGGGAGAGCCGGGAGTACACAATAAACAGTGAGGAGAGCCGGGAGTTCAGATTAAACAGTGAAGAGAGCCGGGACTTCAGATTAAACAGTGAGGAGAGCCGGGAGTTCAGATTTATCAGTGAGGAGAGTCGGGAGTTCAGATTAGACAGTTAGGAGAGCCAGGAATTCAGTTTAAACAGGGAGGAGAGCCGGGAGTTCAGACTAAACAGTGAGGAGAGCCGGGAGTTCAGTTTAAACAGTGAGGAGAGCCGGGAGTTCAGATTAAACAGTGAGGAGAGCCGGGAGTTCGGATTAAACAGTGAGGAGAGCCGGGAGTTCAGATTAATCACTGAGCAGAGCCGGGAGTTCAGATTAAATAGTGAGGAGAGCCGGGAGTTCAGATTAATCAGTGAAAAGTGCCGCGAGTTCAGTTTAAACAGTGTGGAGAGCCGGGAGTTCAGATTAAACAGTGAGGAGAGTCGGGAGATCAGTTTAAACAGCGAGGAGAGCCGGGAGTACAGACTAAATAGTGAGGAGAGCCGGGAGTTCAGTTTAAACAGTGAGGAGAGCCGGGAGTTCAGATTAAACAGTGAGGAGCGACGGGAGTTCAGATTAAACAGCGAAAAGAGCCGGGAGTTCAGTTTAAATAGTGAGGAGAGCCGGGAGTTCAGATTAAACAGTGAGGAGAGCCGGGAGTTCAGATTAAACAGTGAGGAGAGCCGGGAGTTCAGATTAAACAGTAAGGAGAGCCGGGAGTTCAGATTAAACAGTGAGGAGAGCCGGGAATTTAGTTTAAACAGTGAGGGGAGCAGGGAGTTCAGTTTAAACAGTGAGGAGACCCGGGAGTTCAGATTAAACATTGAGGAGAGACGGGAGTTCAGATTAACAGTGAGGAGAGCCGAGAGTTCAGACGAAACAGTGAGGAGAGCCGGGAGTTCAGATTAAACAGTGAGGAGAGTCGGGAGTTCAGATTAAACAGTGAGGAGAGCCGAGAGTTCAGATTGAACAGTGAGGGGAGCCGGGAGTTCAGTTTAAACAGTGAGGAGAGCCAGGAGTTCAGACTAAACAGTGAGGAGAGCCGGGAGTTCAGATTAAACAGTGAGGAGAGCCGGGAGTTCAGTTTAAACAGTGAGGAGAGACGGGCATTCAGTTTAAACAGTGAGGAGAGCCGGGAGTTCAGATTAAACAGTGAGGAGAGATGGGAATTCTGTTCAAACAGTGAGGAGAGCCGGGAGTTCAGATTAAACAGTGGGGAGAGCCGGGAGTACACAATAAACAGTGAGGAGAGCCGGGAGTTCAGATTAAACAGTGAAGAGAGCCGGGACTTCAGATTAAACAGTGAGGAGAGCCGGGAGTTCGGATTAAACAGTGAGGAGAGCCGGGAGTTCAGATTAAACAGTGAGCAGAGCCGGGAGTTCAGATTAAACAGTGAGGAGAGCCGGGAGTTCAGATTAATCAGTGAAAAGTGCCGCGAGTTCAGTTTAAACAGTGTGGAGAGCCGGGAGTTCAGATTAAACAGTGAGGAGAGTCGGGAGATCAGTTTAAACAGCGAGGAGAGCCGTGAGTTCAGACTAAATAGTGAGGACAGCCGGGAGTTCAGTTTAAACAGTGAGGAGAGCCGGGAGTTCAGATTAAACAGTGAGGAGCGACGGGAGTTCAGATTAAACGGCGAAAAGAGCCGGGAGTTCAGTTTAAATAGTGAGGAGAGCCGGGAGTTCAGATTAAACAGTGAGGAGAGCCGGGAGTTCAGATTGAACAGTGAGGAGAGCCGGGAGTTCAGATTGAACAGTAAGGAGAGCCGGGAGTTCAGATTAAACAGTGAGGAGAGCCGGGAGTTCAGATTAAACAGTGAGGAGAGCCGAGAGTTCAGATTAAACATTGAGGACAGCCGGGAGTTCACATTAAACAGTGAGGAGAGCCGGGAGTTCAGATTAAACAGTGAGGAGAGCCGGGAAATCATTTAAACAGTGAGGAGAGCCGGGAGATCAGTTTAAACAGTGAGGAGAGCCGGGAGTTCAGATTAAACAGTGAGGAGAGCCGGGAGTTCAGATTCAATAGTGAGGAGATCCAGGAGTTCAGATTAAACAGTGAGGAGAGCCGGGAGTTCAGATTAAACAGTGAGGAGAGCCGGGAGTTCAGATTAAACAGTGAGGAGAGCTGTGAGTTCAGATTAAACAGTGACAAGAGCCGGGAGTTCAGTTTAAACAGTGAGGAGAGCCGGGAGTTCAGATTAAACAGTGAGGAGAGCCGGGAGTTCAGTTTAAACAGTGAGGAGAGCCGGGAGTTCAGATTAAACAGTGAGCAGAGCCGGGAGTTCAGTTTAAACAGTGAGGAGAGCCGGGAGTTCAGGTTACACAGTGAGGCGAGCCGGGAGTTCAGATTAAACAGTGAGGAGAGCCGGGAGTTCAGATTAAACAGTAAGGAGAGCCAGGAGTTCACATTAAACAGTGAGGAGATTCGGGAGTTCAGATTAAACAGTGAGGAGAGTCGGTAGTTCAGTCTCAACAGTGAGGAATGTCGGGAGTTCAGATTAAACAGTGAGGAGTTTCAGGGGTTCAGTCTAAACAGTGAGGAGAGTCGGGAGTTCAGATTAAACAGTGAGGAGTTTCGCGAGTTCAGTCTAAAGAGTGAGGAGAGCCAGTAGATCAGATTAAACAGCGAGGAGAGCCGGGAGTTCAGATTCAATAGAGAGGAGAGCCGGGAGTTCAGATTAAACAGTGAGGAGAGACGGGAGTTCAGATTAAACAGTGAGGAGAGCCGAGAGTTCAGATTAAACAGTGAGGAGAGCCGGGAGTTCAGATTGAACAGAGAGGAGAGCTGGGAATTCAGTTTAAACAGTGAGGAGATCCGGGGTTCAGACTAAACGGTGAGGAGAGCCGGGAGTTCAGATTAAACAGTGAGGAGAGCCGGGTGTTCAGTTTAAACAGTGAGGAGAGTCGAGAGTTCAGACTAAACATTGAGGAGAGCCGGGAGTTCAGATTAAACAGTGAGGAGAGCCGGGAATTTAGTTTAAACAGTGAGGGGAGCAGGGAGTTCAGTTTAAACAGTGAGGAGAGCCGGGAGTTCAGATTAAACAGTGAGGAGAGACGGGAGTTCAGATTAAACAGTGAGAAGAGCCGAGAGTTCAGACTAAACAGTGAGGAGAGCCGGGAGTTCAGATTAAACAGTGAGGAGAGTCGGGAGTTCAGATTAAACAGTGAGGAGAGCCGAGAGTTCAGATTGAACAGTGAGGGCAGCCGGGAGTTCAGTTTAAACAGTGAGGAGAGCCAGGAGTTCAGACTAAACAGTGAGGAGAGCCGGGAGTTCAGATTAAACAGTGAGGAGAGCCGGGAGTTCAGTTTAAACAGTGACGAGAGACGGGCATTCAGTTTAAACAGTGAGGAGAGCCGGGAGTTCAGATTAAACAGTGAGGAGAGATGGGAATTCAGTTCAAACAGTGAGGAGAGCCGGGAGTTCAGATTAAACAGTGGGGAGAGCCGGGAGTACACAATAAACAGTGAGGAGAGCCGGGAGTTCAGATTAAACAGTGAAGAGAGCCGGGACTTCAGATTAAACAGTGAGGAGAGCCGGGAGTTCAGATTTATCAGTGAGGAGAGTCGGGAGTTCAGATTAGACAGTTAGGAGAGCCAGGAATTCAGTTTAAACAGTGAGGAGAGCCGGGAGTTCGGATTAAACAGTGAGGAGAGCCGGGAGTTCAGATTAAACAGTGAGGAGAGATGGGAATTCAGTTCAAACAGTGAGGAGAGCCGGGAGTTCAGATTAAACAGTGGGGAGAGCCGGGAGTACACAACAAACAGTGAGGAGAGCCGGGAGTTCAGATTAAACAGTGAAGAGAGCCGGGACTTCAGATTAAACAGTGAGGAGAGCCGGGAGTTCAGACTAAACAGTGAGGAGAGCCGGGAGTTCAGTTTAAACAGTGAGGAGAGCCGGGAGTTCAGATTAAACATTGAGGAGAGACGGGAGTTCAGATTAACAGTGAGGAGAGCCGAGAGTTCAGACGAAACAGTGAGGAGAGCCGGGAGTTCAGATTAAACAGTGAGGAGAGTCGGGAGTTCAGATTAAACAGTGAGGAGAGCCGAGAGTTCAGATTGAACAGTGAGGGGAGCCGGGAGTTCAGTTTAAACAGTGAGGAGAGCCAGGAGTTCAGACTAAACAGTGAGGAGAGCCGGGAGTTCAGATTAAACAGTGAGGAGAGCCGGGAGTTCAGTTTAAACAGTGACGAGAGACGGGCATTCAGTTTAAACAGTGAGGAGAGCCGGGAGTTCAGATTAAACAGTGAGGAGAGATGGGAATTCTGTTCAAACAGTGAGGAGAGCCGGGAGTTCAGATTAAACAGTGGGGAGAGCCGGGAGTACACAATAAACAGTGAGGAGAGCCGGGAGTTCAGATTAAACAGTGAAGAGAGCCGGGACTTCAGATTAAACAGTGAGGAGAGCCGGGAGTTCGGATTAAACAGTGAGGAGAGCCGGGAGTTCAGATTAAACAGTGAGCAGAGCCGGGAGTTCAGATTAAACAGTGAGGAGAGCCGGGAGTTCAGATTAATCAGTGAAAAGTGCCGCGAGTTCAGTTTAAACAGTGTGGAGAGCCGGGAGTTCAGATTAAACAGTGAGGAGAGTCGGGAGATCAGTTT
The DNA here is from genome assembly GCF_964213995.1 of Mustelus asterias. NCBI lineage: Eukaryota > Metazoa > Chordata > Chondrichthyes > Carcharhiniformes > Triakidae > Mustelus > Mustelus asterias. The sequence continues at coordinate 106,180,284 of NC_135804.1, forward strand.
AAACAGCGAGGAGAGCCGGGAGTTCAGACTAAATAGTGAGGACAGCCGGGAGTTCAGTTTAAACAGTGAGGAGAGCCGGGAGTTCAGATTAAACAGTGAGGAGCGACGGGAGTTCAGATTAAACGGCGAAAAGAGCCGGGAGTTCAGTTTAAATAGTGAGGAGAGCCGGGAGTTCAGATTAAACAGTGAGGAGAGCCGGGAGTTCAGATTAAACAGTGAGGAGAGCCGGGAGTTCAGATTGAACAGTAAGGAGAGCCGGGAGTTCAGATTAAACAGTGAGGAGAGCCGGGAGTTCAGATTAAACAGTGAGGAGAGCCGGGAGTTCAGATTAAACATTGAGGACAGCCGGGAGTTCACATTAAACAGTGAGGAGAGCCGGGAGTTCAGATTAAACAGTGAGGAGAGCCGGGAAATCATTTAAACAGTAAGGAGAGCCGGGAGATCAGTTTAAACAGTGAGGAGAGCCGGGAGTTCAGATTAAACAGTGAGGAGAGCCGGGAGTTCAGATTCAATAGTGAGGAGATCCAGGAGTTCAGATTAAACAGTGAGGAGAGCCGGGAGTTCAGATTAAACAGTGAGGAGAGCCGGGAGTTCAGATTAAACAGTGAGGAGAGCTGTGAGTTCAGATTAAACAGTGACAAGAGCCGGGAGTTCAGTTTAAACAGTGAGGAGAGCCGGGAGTTCAGATTAAACAGTGAGGAGAGCCGGGAGTTCAGTTTAAACAGTGAGGAGAGCCGGGAGTTCAGATTAAACAGTGAGCAGAGCCGGGAGTTCAGTTTAAACAGTGAGGAGAGCCGGGAGTTCAGGTTACACAGTGAGGCGAGCCGGGAGTTCAGATTAAACAGTGAGGAGAGCCGGGAGTTCAGATTAAACAGTAAGGAGAGCCAGGAGTTCACATTAAACAGTGAGGAGATTCGGGAGTTCAGATTAAACAGTGAGGAGAGTCGGTAGTTCAGTCTCAACAGTGAGGAATGTCGGGAGTTCAGATTAAACAGTGAGGAGTTTCAGGGGTTCAGTCTAAACAGTGAGGAGAGCCGGGAGTTCAGATTAAACAGTGAGGAGAGCCGGGTGTTCAGTTTAAACAGTGAGGAGAGTCGAGAGTTCAGACTAAACATTGAGGAGAGCCGGGAGTTCAGATTAAACAGTGAGGAGAGCCGGGAATTTAGTTTAAACAGTGAGGGGAGCAGGGAGTTCAGTTTAAACAGTGAGGAGAGCCGGGAGTTCAGATTAAACAGTGAGGAGAGACGGGAGTTCAGATTAAACAGTGAGAAGAGCCGAGAGTTCAGACTAAACAGTGAGGAGAGCCGGGAGTTCAGATTAAACAGTGAGGAGAGTCGGGAGTTCAGATTAAACAGTGAGGAGAGCCGAGAGTTCAGATTGAACAGTGAGGGCAGCCGGGAGTTCAGTTTAAACAGTGAGGAGAGCCAGGAGTTCAGACTAAACAGTGAGGAGAGCCGGGAGTTCAGATTAAACAGTGAGGAGAGCCGGGAGTTCAGTTTAAACAGTGACGAGAGACGGGCATTCAGTTTAAACAGTGAGGAGAGCCGGGAGTTCAGATTAAACAGTGAGGAGAGATGGGAATTCAGTTCAAACAGTGAGGAGAGCCGGGAGTTCAGATTAAACAGTGGGGAGAGCCGGGAGTACACAATAAACAGTGAGGAGAGCCGGGAGTTCAGATTAAACAGTGAAGAGAGCCGGGACTTCAGATTAAACAGTGAGGAGAGCCGGGAGTTCAGATTTATCAGTGAGGAGAGTCGGGAGTTCAGATTAGACAGTTAGGAGAGCCAGGAATTCAGTTTAAACAGTGAGGAGAGCCGGGAGTTCGGATTAAACAGTGAGGAGAGCCGGGAGTTCAGATTAAACAGTGAGGAGAGATGGGAATTCAGTTCAAACAGTGAGGAGAGCCGGGAGTTCAGATTAAACAGTGGGGAGAGCCGGGAGTACACAATAAACAGTGAGGAGAGCCGGGAGTTCAGATTAAACAGTGAAGAGAGCCGGGACTTCAGATTAAACAGTGAGGAGAGCCGGGAGTTCAGACTAAACAGTGAGGAGAGCCGGGAGTTCAGTTTAAACAGTGAGGAGAGCCGGGAGTTCAGATTAAACAGTGAGGAGAGCCGGGAGTTCGGATTAAACAGTGAGGAGAGCCGGGAGTTCAGATTAAACAGTGAGCAGAGCCGGGAGTTCAGATTAAACAGTGAGGAGAGCCGGGAGTTCAGATTAATCAGTGAAAAGTGCCGCGAGTTCAGTTTAAACAGTGTGGAGAGCCGGGAGTTCAGATTAAACAGTGAGGAGAGTCGGGAGATCAGGTTAAACAGTGAGGAGAGCCGGGAGTTCAGTTTAAACAGTGAGGAGAGCCGGGAGTTCAGATTAAACAGTGAGGAGAGCCGGGAGTTCAGATAAAACAGTGAGGAGAGCCGGGAGTTCAGTTTAAACAGTGAGGACAGCCGGGAGTTCAGAATAAACAGTGAGGAGAGCTGGGAGTTCAGATTGAACAGTGAGGAGAGCCGGGAGTTCAGTTGAAACAGTGAGGAGAGCCGGGTGTTCAGTTTAAATAGTGAGGAGAGCCGGGAGTTCAGTTTAAACAGTGAAAAGAGCCGGGAGTTCAGATTAAACAGTGAGGGGAGCAGGCAGTTCAGATTAAACAGTGAGGAGAGCCGGGAGTTCAGATTAAACAAGGAGGAGAGCCGGGAGTTCAGTTTAAACAGTGAGGAGAGCCGGGAGTTCAGATTAAACAGTAAGGAGAGCCGGGAGTTCAGATTAAACAGTGAGGAGAGCCGGGAGTTCAGATTAAACAGTGAGGAGAGCCGGGAGTTCAGTTTAAACAGTGAGGAGAGCCGGGAGTTCAGATAAAACAGTGAGGGGAGCTGGGAGTTCAGATTAAACAGTGAGGAGAGCCGGGAGTTCACATTAAACAGTGAGGAGAGTCGGGAGTTCAGATTAAACAGTGAGGAGAGTCGAGAGTTCAGTTCAAACAGTGAGGAGAGCCGAGAGTTCAGATTAAACAGTAAGGAGAGTCGGGAGTTCAGATTAAACAGTGAGGAGAGTCGGGAGTTCAGTCTCAACAGTGAGGAATGTCGGGAGTTCAGATTAAACAGTGAGGAGTTTCGGGGGTTCAGTCTAAACAGTGAGGAGAGTCGGGAGTTCAGATTAAACAGTGAGGAGTTTCGGGAGTTCAGTCTAAACAGTGAGGAGAGCCAGTAGATCAGATTAAACAGCGAGGAGAGCCGGGAGTTCAGATTCAATAGAGAGGAGAGCCGGGAGTTCAGATTAAACAGTGAGGAGAGACGGGAGTTCAGATTAAACAGTGAGGAGAGCCGAGAGTTCAGATTAAACAGTGAGGAGTTTCGGGAGTTCAGTCTAAACAGTGAGGAGAGCCAGTAGATCAGATTAAACAGCGAGGAGAGCCGGGAGTTCAGATTCAATAGAGAGGAGAGCCGGGAGTTCAGATTAAACAGTGAGGAGAGACGGGAGTTCAGATTAAACAGTGAGGAGAGCCGGGAGTTCAGTTCAAACAGTGAGGAGAGCCGGGAGTTCAGATTAAACAGTGACAAGAGCCGGGAGTTCAGTTTAAACAGTGAGGAGAGTCGGGAGTTCAGATTAAACAGTGAGGACAGCCGGGAGTTCACTTTAAACAGTGAGGAGAGCCGGGAGTTCAGATTACACAGTGAGGCGAGCCGGGAGTTCAGATTAAACAGTGAGGAGAGCCGGGAGTTCAGATTAAACAGTAAGGAGAGCCGGGAGTTCACATTAAACAGTGAGGAGATTCGGGAGTTCAGATTAAAAAGTGAGGAGTGTCGGTAGTTCAGTCGCAACAGTGAGGAATGTCGGGAGTTCAGATTAAACAGTGAGGAGTTTCAGGGGTTCAGTCTAAACAGTGAGGAGAGTCGGGAGTTCAGATTAAACAGTGAGGAGTTTCGGGATTTCAGTCTAAAGAGTGAGGAGAGCCAGTAGATCAGATTAAACAGCGAGGAGAGCCGGGAGTTCAGATTAAACAGTGAGGAGAGCCGGGAATTCAGTTTAAACAGTGAGGGGAGCAGGGAGTTCAGTTTAAACAGTGAGGAGAGCCGGGAGTTCAGTTTAAACAGTGAGGAGAGACGGGAGTTCAGATTAAACAGTGAGGAGAGCCGAGAGTTCAGACTAAACAGTGAGGAGAGCCGGGAGTTCAGATTAAACAGTGAGGAGAGTCGGGAGTTCAGATTAAACAGTGAGGAGAGCCGGGAGTTCAGATTAAACAGTGAGGAGAGTCGGGAGTTCAGATTAAACAGTGAGGAGAGCTGGGAGTTCAGATTAAACAGTGAGGAGAGTCGGGAGTTCAGATTAAACAGTGAGGAGAGCCGAGAGTTCAGATTGAACAGTGAGGGGAGCCGGGAGTTCAGTTTAAACAGTGAGGAGAGCCAGGAGTTCAGACTAAACAGTGAGGAGAGCCGGGAGTTCAGTTTGAACAGTGAGGAGAGACGGGCATTCAGTTTAAACAGTGAGGAGAGCCGGGAGTTCAGATTAAACAGTGAGGAGAGATGGGAATTCAGTTCAAACAGTGAGGAGAGCCGGGAGTTCAGATTAAACAGTGGGGAGAGCCGGGAGTACACAATAAACAGTGAGGGGAGCCGGGAGTTCAGATTAAACAGTGAAGAGAGCCGGGACATCAGTTTAAACAGTGAGCAGAGCCGGGTGTTCAGTTTAAAACAGTGAGGAGAGCCGGGAGTTCAGATTAAACAGTGAGGAGAGCCGGGAGTTCAGATTTATCAGTGAGGAGAGTCGGGAGTTCAGATTAGACAGTTAGGAGAGCCAGGAATTCAGTTTAAACAGGGAGGAGAGCCGGGAGTTCAGACTAAACAGTGAGGAGAGCCGGGAGTTCAGTTTAAACAGTGAGGAGAGCCGGGAGTTCAGATTAAACAGTGAGGAGAGCCGAGAGTTCAGATTAAACAGTGAGGAGAGCCGGGAGTTCAGATTGAACAGAGAGGAGAGCTGGGAATTCAGTTTAAACATTGAGGAGATCCGGGGTTCAGACTAAATGGTGAGGAGAGCAGGGAGTTCAGATTAAACAGTGAGGGGTGCCGGGTGTTCAGTATAAACAGTGAGGAGAGTCGAGAGTTCAGACTAAACAGTGAGGAGTGCCGGGAATTCAGTTTAAACAGTGAGGGGAGCAGGGAGTTCAGTTTGAACAGTGAGGAGAGACGGGCATTCAGTTTAAACAGTGAGGAGAGCCGGGAGTTCAGATTAAACAGTGAGGAGAGATGGGAATTCAGTTCAAACAGTGAGGAGAGCCGGGAGTTCAGATTAAACAGTGGGGAGAGCCGGGAGTACACAATAAACAGTGAGGGGAGCCGGGAGTTCAGATTAAACAGTGAAGAGAGCCGGGACATCAGTTTAAACAGTGAGCAGAGCCGGGTGTTCAGTTTAAAACAGTGAGGAGAGCCGGGAGTTCAGATTAAACAGTGAGGAGAGCCGGGAGTTCAGATTTATCAGTGAGGAGAGTCGGGAGTTCAGATTAGACAGTTAGGAGAGCCAGGAATTCAGTTTAAACAGGGAGGAGAGCCGGGAGTTCAGACTAAACAGTGAGGAGAGCCGGGAGTTCAGTTTAAACAGTGAGGAGAGCCGGGAGTTCAGATTAAACAGTGAGGAGAGCCGAGAGTTCAGATTAAACAGTGAGGAGAGCCGGGAGTTCAGATTGAACAGAGAGGAGAGCTGGGAATTCAGTTTAAACATTGAGGAGATCCGGGGTTCAGACTAAATGGTGAGGAGAGCAGGGAGTTCAGATTAAACAGTGAGGGGTGCCGGGTGTTCAGTATAAACAGTGAGGAGAGTCGAGAGTTCAGACTAAACAGTGAGGAGTGCCGGGAATTCAGTTTAAACAGTGAGGGGAGCAGGGAGTTCAGTTTAAACAGTGAGGAGAGCCGGGAGTTCAGTTTAAACAGTGAGAAGAGACGGGAGTTCGGATTAAACAGTGAGGAGAGCCGAGAGTTCAGACTAAACAGTGAGGAGAGCCGGGAGTTCAGATTAAACAGTGAGGAGAGTCGGGAGTTCAGATTAAACAGTGAGGAGAGCCGGGAGTTCAGATTAAACAGTGAGGAGAGTCGGGAGTTCAGATTTAACAGTGAGGAGAGCTGGGAGTTCTGATTAAACAGTGAGGAGAGTCGGGAGTTCAGATTAAACAGTGAGGAGAGCCGAGAGTTCAGATTAAACAGTGAGGGGAGCCGGGAGTTCAGTTTAAACAGTGAGGAGAGCCAGGAGATCAGACTAAACAGTGAGGAGAGCCGGGAGTTCAGATTAAACAGTGAGGAGAGCCGGGAGTTCAGTTTGAACAGTGAGGAGAGACGGGCATTCAGTTTAAACAGTGAGGAGAGCCGGGAGTTCAGATTAAACAGTGAGGAGAGACGGGCATTCAGTTTAAACAGTGAGGAGAGCCGGGAGTACACAATAAACAGTGAGGGGAGCCGGGAGTTCAGATTAAACAGTGAAGAGAGCCGGGACTTCAGTTTAAACAGTGAGGAGAGCCGGGTGTTCATTTTAAAACAGTGAGGGGAGCCGGGAGTTCAGATTAAACAGTGAGGAGAGCCGGGAGTTCAGATAAAACAGTGAGGAGAGTCGGGAGTTCAGATTAAACAGTGAGGAGAGCTCTGAGTTCAGATTAAACAGTGAGGAGAGCCGGGGGTTCAGTTGAAACAGTGAGGAGAGCCGGGAGTTCAGATTAAACAGTGAGGAGAGCCGGGAGTTCAGATTAAACAGTGAGGACAGCCGGGAGTTCACTTTAAACAGTGAGGAGAGCCGGGAGTTCAGATTACACAGTGAGGCGAGCCGGGAGTTCAGATTAAACAGTGAGGAGAGCCGGGAGTTCAGATTAAACAGTAAGGAGAGCCGGGAGTTCACATTAAACAGTGAGGAGATTCGGGAGTTCAGATTAAACAGTGAGGAGAGTCGGTAGTTCAGTCTCAACAGTGAGGAATGTCGGGAGTTCAGATTAAACAGTGAGGAGTTTCAGGGGTTCAGTCTAAACAGTGAGGAGAGTCGGGAGTTCAGATTAAACAGTGAGGAGTTTCGGGAGTTCAGTCTAAAGAGTGAGGAGAGCCAGTAGATCAGATTAAACAGCGAGGAGAGCCGGGAGTTCAGATTCAATAGAGAGGAGAGCCGGGAGTTCAGATTAAACAGTGAGGAGAGACGGGAGTTCAGATTAAACAGTGAGGAGAGCCGAGAGTTCAGATTAAACAGTGAGGAGAGCTGGGAATTCAGTTTAAACATTGAGGAGATCCGGGGTTCAGACTAAATGGTGAGGAGAGCAGGGAGTTCAGATTAAACAGTGAGGAGAGCCGGGTGTTCAGTATAAACAGTGAGGAGAGTCGAGAGTTCAGACTAAACAGTGAGGAGAGCCGGGAGTTCAGATTAAACAGTGAGGAGAGCCGGGAATTCAGTTTAAACAGTGAGGGGAGCAGGGAGTTCAGTTTAAACAGTGAGGAGAGCCGGGAGTTCAGTTTAAACAGTGAGATGAGACGGGAGTTCAGATTAAACAGTGAGGAGAGCAGAGAGTTCAGACTAAACAGTGAGGAGAGCCGGGGGTTCAGATTAAACAGTGAGGAGAGTCAGGAGTTCAGATTGAACAGTGAGGAGAGTCGGGAGTTCAGATTAAACAGTGACGAGAGCCGGGAGTTCAGATTAAACAGTGAGGAGAGTCGGGAGATCAGATTAAACAGTGAGGAGAGCTGGGAGTTCAGATTAAACAGTGAGGAGAGTCGGGAGTTCAGATTAAACAGTGAGGAGATCCGAGAGTTCAGATTGAACAGTGAGGGGAGCCGGGAGTTCAGTTTAAACAGTGAGGAGAGCCAGGAGTTCAGACTAAACAGTGAGGAGAGCCGGGAGTTCAGATTAAACAGTGAGGAGAGCCGGGAGTTCAGTTTGAACAGTGAGGAGAGACGGGCATTCAGTTTAAACAGTGAGGAGAGCCGGGAGTTCAGATTAAACAGTGAGGAGAGATGGGAATTCAGTTCAAACTGTGAGGAGAGCCGGGAGTTCAGATTAAACAGTGGGGAGAGCCGGGAGTACACAATAAACAGTGAGGGGAGCCGGGAGTTCAGATTAAACAGTGAAGAGAGCCGGGACTTCAGTTTAAACAGTGAGGAGAGCCGGGTGTTCAGTTTAAAACAGTGAGGAGAGCCGGGAGTTCAGATTAAACAGTGAGGAGAGCCGGGAGTTCAGATTTATCAGTGAGGAGAGTCGGGAGTTCAGATTAGACAGTTAGGAGAGCCAGGAATTCAGTTTAAACAGGGAGGAGAGCCGGGAGTTCAGACTAAACAGTGAGGAGAGCCGGGAGTTCAGTTTAAACAGTGAGGAGAGCCGGGAGTTCAGATTAAACAGTGAGGAGAGCCGGGAGTTCGGATTAAACAGTGAGGAGAGCCGGGAGTTCAGATTAAACAGTGAGGAGAGCCGGGAGTTCAGATTAAACAGTGAGGAGAGCCGGGAGTTCAGATTAAACAGAGAGAAGAGCCGGGAGTTCAGTTTAAACAGTGTGGAGAGCCGGGAGTTCAGATTAAACAGTGAGGAGAGCCGGGAGTTCAGATAAAACAGTGAGGAGAGCCGGGAGTTCAGTTTAAACAGTGAGGAGAGCCGGGAGTTCAGATTAAACAGTGAGCAGAGCTGGGAGTTCAGATTAAACAGTGAGGACAGCCGGGAGTTCAGAATAAACAGTGAGGAGAGCCGGGAGTTCAGATTAAACAGTGAGGAGAGCCGCTAGTTCAGATTGAACAGTGAGGAGAGCCGGGAGTTCAGTTGAAACAGTGAGGAGAGCCGGGTGTTCAGTTGAAACAGTGAGGAGAGCCGGGAGTTCAGTTTAAATAGTGAGGAGAGCCGGGAGTTCAGTTTACATAGTGAGGAGAGCCGGGAGTTCAGATTAAACAGTGAAAAGAGCCGGGAGTTCAGTTTATATAGTGAGGAGAGCCGGGAGTTCAGATTAAACAGTGAGGAGAGCCGGGAGTTCAGGTTAAACAGTGAGGGGAGCAGGCAGTTCAGATTAAACAGTAAGGAGAGCCGGGAGTTCAGATTAAACAATGAGGAGAGCCGGGAGTTCAGTTTAAACAGTGAGGAGAGCCGGGAGTTCAGATTAAACAGTAAGGAGAGCCGGGAGTTCAGATTAAACAGAGAGAAGAGCCGGGAGTTCAAATTAAACAGTGAGGAGAGCCGGGAGTTCAGATAAAACAGTGAGGGGAGCTGGGAGTTCAGATTATACAGTGAGGAGAGCCGAGAGTTCAGATTAAACAGTGAGGAGAGCCGGGAGTTCAGATTAAACAGTGAGGAGAGCCGGGAGTTCAGATTAAACAGTGAGGAGAGCCGGGAGTTCAGATTAAACAGTGAGGAGAGTCGGGAGTTCAGATTAAACAGTGAGGATAGTCGGGAGTTCAGATTAAACAGTGAGGAGAGTCGGGACTTCAGTCTCAACAGTGAGGAATGTCGGGAGTTCAGATTAAACAGTGAGGATTTTCGGGGGTTCAGTCAAAACAGTGAGGAGAGTCGGGAGTTCAGATTAAACAGTGAGGAGTTTCGGGAGTTCAGTCTAAACAGTGAGGAGAGCCAGTAGATCAGATTAAACAGCGAGGAGAGCTGGGAGTTCAGATTCAATAGAGAGGAGAGCCGGGAGTTCAGATAAAACAGTGAGGAGAGCCGGGAGTTCAGTCTAATCAGTGAGTAGAGCCAGTAGATCTGATTAAACAGCGAGAAGAGCCGGGAGTTCAGATTCAATAGAGAGGAGAGCCGGGAGTTCAGATTAAACAGTGAGGAGAGACGGGAGTTCAGATTAAACAGTGAGGAGAGCCGAGAGTTCAGATTAAACAGTGAGGAGAGCCGGGAGTTCAGATTGAACAGTGAGGAGAGCCGGGAGTTAAGATTAAACAGTGGGGAGAGCCGGGAGTTCACAATAAACAGTGAGGAGAGCCGGGAGTTCAGATTAAACAGTGAGGAGAGTCGGGAGTTCAGTTTAAACAGTCAGGAGAGCCGGGAATTCAGTTTAAACAGTGAGGAGCGACGGGAGTTCAGATTAAACAGCGAAAACAGCCAGGAGTTCAGTTTAAATAGTGAGGAGAGCCGGGAGTTCAGATTAAACAGTGAGGAGAGCCGGGAGTTCAAATTAAACAGTGAGGAGAGCCGGGAGTTCAGATTAAACAGTAAGGAGAGCCGGGAGTTCAGATTAAACAGTGAGGAGAGACGGGAGTTCAGATTAAACAGTGAGGAGATCCGGGGTTCAGACTAAACGGTGAGGAGAGCAGGGAGTTCTGATTAAACAGTGAGGAGAGCCGGGTGTTCAGTTTAAATAGTGAGGAGAGCCGAGAGTTCAGATTAAACAGTGAGGAGAGCCGGGAATTCAGTTTAAACAGTGAGGGGAGCAGGGAGTTTAGTTTAAACAGTGAGGAGAGACGGGAATTCAGTTCAAACAGTGAGAAGAGCCGGGAGTTCAGACTAAACAGTGAGGAGAGCCGGGAGTTAAGATTAAACAGTGGGGAGAGCCGGGAGTTCACAATAAACAGTGAGGAGAGCCGGGAGTTCAGATTAAACAGTGAGGAGAGCCGGGAGTTCAGATTCAATAGAGAGGAGAGCCGGGAGTTCAGATTAAACAGTGAGGAGAGACGGGAGTTCAGATTAAACAGTGAGGAGAGCCGAGAGTTCAGATTAAACAGTGAGGAGAGCTGGGAATTCAGTTTAAACATTGAGGAGATCCGGGGTTCAGACTAAATGGTGAGGAGAGCAGGGAGTTCAGATTAAACAGTGAGGAGAGCCGGGTGTTCAGTATAAACAGTGAGGAGAGTCGAGAGTTCAGACTAAACAGTGAGGAGAGCCGGGAGTTCAGATTAAACAGTGAGGAGAGCCGGGAATTCAGTTTAAACAGTGAGGGGAGCAGGGAGTTCAGTTTAAACAGTGAGGAGAGCCGGGAGTTCAGTTTAAACAGTGAGAAGAGACGGGAGTTCAGATTAAACAGTGAGGAGAGCAGAGAGTTCAGACTAAACAGTGAGGAGAGCCGGGGGTTCAGATTAAACAGTGAGGAGAGTCAGGAGTTCAGATTGAACAGTGAGGAGAGTCGGGAGTTCAGATTAAACAGTGACGAGAGCCGGGAGTTCAGATTAAACAGTGAGGAGAGTCGGGAGATCAGATTAAACAGTGAGGAGAGCTGGGAGTTCAGATTAAACAGTGAGGAGAGTCGGGAGTTCAGATTAAACAGTGAGGAGAGCCGAGAGTTCAGATTGAACAGTGAGGGGAGCCGGGAGTTCAGTTTAAACAGTGAGGAGAGCCAGGAGTTCAGACTAAACAGTGAGGAGAGCCGGGAGTTCAGATTGAACAGTGAGGAGAGCCGGGAGTTCAGTTTGAACAGTGAGGAGAGACGGGCATTCAGTTTAAACAGTGAGGAGAGCCGGGAGTTCAGATTAAACAGTGAGGAGAGATGGGAATTCAGTTCAAACTGTGAGGAGAGCCGGGAGTTCAGATTAAACAGTGGGGAGAGCCGGGAGTACACAATAAACAGTGAGGGGAGCCGGGAGTTCAGATTAAACAGTGAAGAGAGCCGGGACTTCAGTTTAAACAGTGAGGAGAGCCGGGTGTTCAGTTTAAAACAGTGAGGAGAGCCGGGAGTTCAGATTAAACAGTGAGGAGAGCCGGGAGTTCAGATTTATCAGTGAGGAGAGTCGGGAGTTCAGATTAGACAGTTAGGAGAGCCAGGAATTCAGTTTAAACAGGGAGGAGAGCCGGGAGTTCAGACTAAACAGTGAGGAGAGCCGGGAGTTCAGTTTAAACAGTGAGGAGAGCCGGGAGTTCAGATTAAACAGTGAGGAGAGCCGGGAGTTCGGATTAAACAGTGAGGAGAGCCGGGAGTTCAGATTAAACAGTGAGGAGAGCCGGGAGTTCAGATTAAACAGTGAGGAGAGCCAGGAGTTCAGATTAATCAGTGAAAAGTGCCGCGAGTTCAGTTTAAACAGTGTGGAGAGCCGGGAGTTCAGATTGAACAGTGAGGAGAGTCGGGAGTTCAGTTTAAACAGTGTGGAGAGCCGGGAGTTCAGATTAAACAGTGAGGAGAGCCGGGAGTTCAGATAAAACAGTGAGGAGAGCCGGGAGTTCAGTTTAAACAGTGAGGAGAGCCGGGAGTTCAGATTAAACAGTGAGCAGAGCTGGGAGTTCAGATTAAACAGTGAGGACAGCCGGGAGTTCAGAATAAACAGTGAGGAGAGCCGGGAGTTCAGATTAAACAGTGAGGAGAGCCGCTAGTTCAGATTGAACAGTGAGGAGAGCCGGGAGTTCAGTTGAAACAGTGAGGAGAGCCAGGTGTTCAGTTGAAACAGTGAGGAGAGCCGGGAGTTCAGTTTAAATAGTGAGGAGAGCCAGGAGTTCTGTTTACATAGTGAGGAGAGCCGGGAGTTCAGATTAAACAGTGAAAAGAGCCGGGAGTTCAGTTTATATAGTGAGGAGAGCCGGGAGTTCAGATTAAACAATGAGGAGAGCCGGGAGTTCAGTTTAAACAGTGAGGAGAGCCGGGAGTTCAGATTAAACAGTAAGGAGAGCCGGGAGTTCAGATTAAACAGTGAGGAGAGCCGGGAGTTCAGATTAAACAGTGAGGAGAGCCGGGAGTTCAGATTAAACAGAGAGAAGAGCCGGGAGTTCAAATTAAACAGTGAGGAGAGCCGGGAGTTCAGATAAAACAGTGAGGGGAGCTGGGAGTTCAGATTATACAGTGAGGAGAGCCGAGAGTTCAGATTAAACAGTGAGGAGAGCCGGGAGTTCAGATTAAACAGTGAGGAGAGCCGGGAGTTCAGATTAAACAGTGAGGAGAGCCGGGAGTTCAGATTAAACAGTGAGGAGAGTCGGGAGTTCAGATTAAACAGTGAGGATAGTCGGGAGTTCAGATTAAACAGTGAGGAGAGTCGGGACTTCAGTCTCAACAGTGAGGAATGTCGGGAGTTCAGATTAAACAGTGAGGATTTTCGGGGGTTCAGTCTAAACAGTGAGGAGAGTCGGGAGTTCAGATTAAACAGTGAGGAGTTTCGGGAGTTCAGTCTAAACAGTGAGGAGAGCCAGTAGATCAGATTAAACAGCGAGGAGAGCTGGGAGTTCAGATTCAATAGAGAGGAGAGCCGGGAGTTCAGATAAAACAGTGAGGAGAGCCGGGAGTTCAGTCTAATCAGTGAGTAGAGCCAGTAGATCAGATTAAACAGCGAGGAGAGCCGGGAGTTCAGATTCAATAGAGAGGAGAGCCGGGAGTTCAGATTAAACAGTGAGGAGAGACGGGAGTTCAGATTAAACAGTGAGGAGAGCCGAGAGTTCAGATTAAACAGTGAGGAGAGCCGGGAGTTCAGATTGAACAGTGAGGAGAGCCGGGAGTTAAGATTAAACAGTGGGGAGAGCCGGGAGTTCACAATAAACAGTGAGGAGAGCCGGGAGTTCAGATTAAACAGTGAGGAGAGTCGGGAGTTCAGTTTAAACAGTCAGGAGAGCCGGGAATTCAGTTTAAACAGTGAGGAGCGACGGGAGTTCAGATTAAACAGCGAAAACAGCCAGGAGTTCAGTTTAAATAGTGAGGAGAGCCGGGAGTTCAGATTAAACAGTGAGGAGAGCCGGGAGTTCAAATTAAACAGTGAGGAGAGCCGGGTGTTCAGATTAAACAGTAAGGAGAGCCGGGAGTTCAGATTAAACAGTGAGGAGAGACGGGAGTTCAGATTAAACAGTGAGGAGATCCGGGGTTCAGACTAAACGGTGAGGAGAGCAGGGAGTTCTGATTAAACAGTGAGGAGAGCCGGGTGTTCAGTTTAAATAGTGAGGAGAGCCGAGAGTTCAGATTAAACAGTGAGGAGAGCCGGGAATTCAGTTTAAACAGTGAGGGGAGCAGGGAGTTCAGTTTGAACAGTGAGGAGAGCCGCTAGTTCAGATTGAACAGTGAGGAGAGCCGGGAGTTCAGTTGAAACAGTGAGGAGAGCCGGGTGTTCAGTTGAAACAGTGAGGAGAGCCGGGAGTTCAGTTTAAATAGTGAGGAGAGCCAGGAGTTCAGTTTACATAGTGAGGAGAGCCGGGAGTTCAGATTAAACAGTGAAAAGAGCCGGGAGTTCAGTTTATATAGTGAGGAGAGCCGGGAGTTCAGATTAAACAATGAGGAGAGCCGGGAGTTCAGTTTAAACAGTGAGGAGAGCCGGGAGTTCAGATTAAACAGTAAGGAGAGCCGGGAGTTCAGATTAAACAGTGAGGAGAGCCGGGAGTTCAGATTAAACAGTGAGGAGAGCCGGGAGTTCAGATTAAACAGAGAGAAGAGCCGGGAGTTCAAATTAAACAGTGAGGAGAGCCGGGAGTTCAGATAAAACAGTGAGGGGAGCTGGGAGTTCAGATTATACAGTGAGGAGAGCCGAGAGTTCAGATTAAACAGTGAGGAGAGCCGGGAGTTCAGATTAAACAGTGAGGAGAGCCGGGAGTTCAGATTAAACAGTGAGGAGAGCCGGGAGTTCAGATTAAACAGTGAGGAGAGTCGGGAGTTCAGATTAAACAGTGAGGATAGTCGGGAGTTCAGATTAAACAGTGAGGAGAGTCGGGACTTCAGTCTCAACAGTGAGGAATGTCGGGAGTTCAGATTAAACAGTGAGGATTTTCGGGGGTTCAGTCTAAACAGTGAGGAGAGTCGGGAGTTCAGATTAAACAGTGAGGAGTTTCGGGAGTTCAGTCTAAACAGTGAGGAGAGCCAGTAGATCAGATTAAACAGCGAGGAGAGCTGGGAGTTCAGATTCAATAGAGAGGAGAGCCGGGAGTTCAGATAAAACAGTGAGGAGAGCCGGGTGTTCAGTCTAATCAGTGAGTAGAGCCAGTAGATCAGATTAAACAGCGAGGAGAGCCGGGAGTTCAGATTCAATAGAGAGGAGAGCCGGGAGTTCAGATTAAACAGTGAGGAGAGACGGGAGTTCAGATTAAACAGTGAGGAGAGCCGAGAGTTCAGATTAAACAGTGAGGAGAGCCGGGAGTTCAGATTGAACAGTGAGGAGAGCCGGGAGTTAAGATTAAACAGTGGGGAGAGCCGGGAGTTCACAATAAACAGTGAGGAGAGCCGGGAGTTCAGATTAAACAGTGAGGAGAGTCGGGAGTTCAGTTTAAACAGTCAGGAGAGCCGGGAATTCAGTTTAAACAGTGAGGAGCGACGGGAGTTCAGATTAAACAGCGAAAACAGCCAGGAGTTCAGTTTAAATAGTGAGGAGAGCCGGGAGTTCAGATTAAACAGTGAGGAGAGCCGGGAGTTCAAATTAAACAGTGAGGAGAGCCGGGAGTTCAGATTAAACAGTAAGGAGAGCCGGGAGTTCAGATTAAACAGTGAGGAGAGACGGGAGTTCAGATTAAACAGTGAGGAGATCCGGGGTTCAGACTAAACGGTGAGGAGAGCAGGGAGTTCTGATTAAACAGTGAGGAGAGCCGGGTGTTCAGTTTAAATAGTGAGGGGAGCCGAGAGTTCAGATTAAACAGTGAGGAGAGCCGGGAATTCAGTTTAAACAGTGAGGGGAGCAGGGAGTTCAGTTTAAACAGTGAGGAGAGACGGGAATTCAGTTCAAACAGTGAGAAGAGCCGGGAGTTCAGACTAAACAGTGAGGAGAGCCGGGAGTTAAGATTAAACAGTGGGGAGAGCCGGGAGTTCACAATAAACAGTGAGGAGAGCCGGGAGTTCAGATTAAACAGTGAGGAGAGTCGGGAGTTCAGTTTAAACAGTCAGGAGAGCCGGGAATTCAGTTTAAACAGGGAGGAGAGCCGGGAGTTCAAATTAAACAGTGAGGAGAGCCGGGAGTTCAGATTAAACAGTAAGGAGAGCCGGGAGTTCAGATTAAACAGTGAGGAGAGCCGGGAGTTCAGATTAAACAGTGAGGAGAGTCGGGAGTTCAGATTAAACAGTGAGGAGAGCCGAGAGTTCAGATTGAACAGTGAGGGGAGCCGGGAGTTCAGTTTAAACAGTGAGGAGAGCCAGGAGTTCAGACTAAACAGTGAGGAGAGCCGGGAGTTCAGATTAAACAGTGAGGAGAGCCGGGAGTTCAGTTTAAACACTGAGGAGAGACGGGCATTCAGTTTAAACAGTTAGGAGAGCCGGGAGTTCAGATTAAACAGTGAGGAGAGACGGGAATTCAGTTCAAACAGTGAGGAGAGCCGTGAGTTCAGATTAAACAGTGGGGAGAGCCGGGAGTTCAGATTAAACGGTGAAGAGAGCCGGGACTTCAGTTTAAACAGTGAGGAGAGCCGGGTGTTCAGTTTAAAACAGTGAGGAGAGCCGGGAGTTCAGATTAAACAGTGAGGAGAGCCGGGAGTTCAGATTTATCAGTGAGGAGAGTCGGGAGTTCAGATTAAACAGTTCGGAGAGCCAGGAATTCAGTTTAAACAGGGAGGAGAGCCGGGAGTTCAGACTAAACAGTGCGGAGAGCCGGGAGTTCAGTTTAAACAGTGAGGAGAGCCGGGAGTTCAGATTAAACAGTAAGGAGAGCCGGGAGTTCAGTTTAAACAGTGAGGAGAGCCGGGAGTTCAGTTTAAACAGTGAGGAGAGCCGGGAGTTCAGATTAAACAGTGAGGAGAGCCGGGAGTTCAGATAAAACAGTGAGGAGAGCCGGGAGTTCAGTTTAAACAGTGAGGACAGCCGGGAGTTCACATTAAACAGTGAGGAGAGCCGGGAGTTCAGAATAAACAGTGAGGAGAGCCGGGAGTTCAGATTGAACAGTGAGGAGAGCCGCTAGTTCAGATTGAACAGTGAGGAGAGCCGGGAGTTCAGTTGAAACAGTGAGGAGAGCCGGGAGTTCAGTTTAAATAGTGAGGAGAGCCGGGAGTTCAGATTAAACAGTGAAAAGAGCCGGGAGTTCAGATTAAACAGTGGGGAGAGCCGGGAGTACACAATAAACAGTGAGGGGAGCCGGGAGTTCAGATTAAACAGTGAAGAGAGCCGGGACTTCAGTTTAAACAGTGAGGAGAGCCGGGTGTTCAGTTAAAACAGTGAGGAGAGCCGGGAGTTCAGATTAACCAGTGAGGAGAGCCGGGAGTTCAGATTTATCAGTGAGGAGAGTCGGGAGTTCAGATTAGACAGTTAGGAGAGCCAGGAATTCAGTTTAAACAGGGAGGAGAGCCGGGAGTTCAGACTAAACAGTGAGGAGAGCCGGGAGTTCAGTTTAAACAGTGAGGAGAGCCGGGAGTTCAGATTAAACAGTGAGGAGAGCCGGGAGTTCGGATTAAACAGTGAGGAGAGCCGGGAGTTCAGATTAAACAGTGAGCAGAGCCGGGAGTTCAGATTAAACAGTGAGGAGAGCCGGGAGTTCAGATTAATCAGTGAGGAGATCCGGGGTTCAGACTAAACGGTGAGGAGAGCAGGGAGTTCTGATTAAACAGTGAGGAGAGCCGGGTGTTCAGTTTAAATAGTGAGGAGAGCCGAGAGTTCAGATTAAACAGTGAGGAGAGCCGGGAATTCAGTTTAAACAGTGAGGGGAGCAGGGAGTTCAGTTTGAACAGTGAGGAGAGACGGGAATTCAGTTCAAACAGTGAGAAGAGCCGGGAGTTCAGACTAAACAGTGAGGAGAGCCGGGAGTTAAGATTAAACAGTGGGGAGAGCCGGGAGTTCACAATAAACAGTGAGGAGAGCCGGGAGTTCAGATTAAACAGTGAGGAGAGTCGGGAGTTCAGTTTAAACAGTCAGGACAGCCGGGATTTCAGTTTAAACAGGGAGGAGAGCCGGGAGTTCAGACTAAACAGTGAGGAGAGCCGGGAGTTCAGTTTAAACAGTGAGGAGATCCGGGAGTTCAGATTAAACAGTGAGGAGAGTCGGGAGTTCAGATTAAACAGTGAGGAGAGCCGAGAGTTCAGATTGAACAGTGAGGGGAGCCGGGAGTTCAGTTTAAACAGTGAGGAGAGCCAGGAGTTCAGACTAAACAGTGAGGAGAGCCGGGAGTTCAGATTAAACAGTGAGGAGAGCCGGGAGTTCAGTTTAAACACTGAGGAGAGACGGGCATTCAGTTTAAACAGTTCGGAGAGCCGGGAGTTCAGATTAAACAGTGAGGAGAGACGGGAATTCAGTTCAAACAGTGAGGAGAGCCGTGAGTTCAGATTAAACAGTGGGGAGAGCCGGGAGTTCAGATTAAACAGTGAAGAGAGCCGGGACTTCAGTTTAAACAGTGAGGAGAGCCGGGTGTTCAGTTTAAAACAGTGAGGAGAGCCGGGAGTTCAGATTAAACAGTGAGGAGAGCCGGGAGTTCAGATTTATCAGTGAGGAGAGTCGGGAGTTCAGATTAAACAGTTCGGAGAGCCAGGAATTCAGTTTAAACAGGGAGGAGAGCCGGGAGTTCAGACTAAACAGTGCGGAGAGCCGGGAGTTCAGTTTAAA
This sequence comes from Mustelus asterias, assembly GCF_964213995.1. Taxonomy (NCBI): domain Eukaryota; kingdom Metazoa; phylum Chordata; class Chondrichthyes; order Carcharhiniformes; family Triakidae; genus Mustelus; species Mustelus asterias. Next base: position 106,198,615 of record NC_135804.1, read on the forward strand.
CAGTGAGGAGAGCCGGGAGTTCAGATTAAACAGTAAGGAGAGCCGGGAGTTCAGTTTAAACAGTGAGGAGAGCCGGGAGTTCAGTTTAAACAGTGAGGAGAGCCGGGAGTTCAGATTAAACAGTGAGGAGAGCCGGGAGTTCAGATAAAACAGTGAGGAGAGCCGGGAGTTCAGTTTAAACAGTGAGGACAGCCGGGAGTTCACATTAAACAGTGAGGAGAGCCGGGAGTTCAGAATAAACAGTGAGGAGAGCCGGGAGTTCAGATTGAACAGTGAGGAGAGCCGCTAGTTCAGATTGAACAGTGAGGAGAGCCGGGAGATCAGTTGAAACAGTGAGGAGAGCCGGGAGTTCAGTTTAAATAGTGAGGAGAGCCGGGAGTTCAGATTAAACAGTGAAAAGAGCCGGGAGTTCAGATTAAACAGTGGGGAGAGCCGGGAGTACACAATAAACAGTGAGGGGAGCCGGGAGTTCAGATTAAACAGTGAAGAGAGCCGGGACTTCAGTTTAAACAGTGAGGAGAGCCGGGTGTTCAGTTTAAAACAGTGAGGAGAGCCGGGAGTTCAGATTAAACAGTGAGGAGAGCCGGGAGTTCAGATTTATCAGTGAGGAGAGTCGGGAGTTCAGATTAGACAGTTAGGAGAGCCAGGAATTCAGTTTAAACAGGGAGGAGAGCCGGGAGTTCAGACTAAACAGTGAGGAGAGCCGGGAGTTCAGTTTTAACAGTGAGGAGAGCCGGGAGTTCAGATTAAACAGTGAGGAGAGCCGGGAGTTCGGATTAAACAGTGAGGAGAGCCGGGAGTTCAGATTAAACAGTGAGCAGAGCCGGGAGTTCAGATTAAACAGTGAGGAGAGCCGGGAGTTCAGATTAATCAGTGAGGAGATCCGGGGTTGAGACTGAACGGTGAGGAGAGCAGGGAGTTCTGATTAAACAGTGAGGAGAGCCGGGTGTTCAGTTTAAATAGTGAGGAGAGCCGAGAGTTCAGATTAAACAGTGAGGAGAGCCGGGAATTTAGTTTAAACAGTGAGGGGAGCAGGGAGTTCAGTTTAAACAGTGAGGAGAGACGGGAATTCAGTTCAAACAGTGAGAAGAGCCGGGAGTTCAGACTAAACAGTGAGGAGAGCCGGGAGTTAAGATTAAACAGTGGGGAGAGCCGGGAGTTCACAATAAACAGTGAGGAGAGCCGGGAGTTCAGATTAAACAGTGAGGAGAGTCGGGAGTTCAGTTTAAACAGTCAGGGCAGCCGGGATTTCAGTTTCAACAGGGAGGAGAGCCAGGAGTTCAGACTAAACAGTGAGGAGAGCCGGGAGTTCAGTTTAAACAGTGAGGAGATCCGGGAGTTCAGATTAAACAGTGAGGAGAGTCGGGAGTTCAGATTAAACAGTGAGGAGAGCCGAGAGTTCAGATTGAACAGTGAGGGGAGCCGGGAGTTCAGTTTAAACAGTGAGGAGAGACGGGAATTCAGTTCAAACAGTGAGAAGAGCCGGGAGTTCAGACTAAACAGTGAGGAGAGCCGGGAGTTAAGATTAAACAGTGGGGAGAGCCGGGAGTTCACAATAAACAGTGAGGAGAGCCGGGAGTTCAGATTAAACAGTGAGGAGAGTCGGGAGTTCAGTTTAAACAGTCAGGACAGCCGGGATTTCAGTTTAAACACGGAGGAGAGCCGGGAGTTCAGACTAAACAGTGAGGAGAGCCGGGAGTTCAGTTTAAACAGTGAGGAGATCCGGGAGTTCAGATTAAACAGTGAGGAGAGTCGGGAGTTCAGATTAAACAGTGAGGAGAGCCGAGAGTTCAGATTGAACAGTGAGGGGAGCCGGGAGTTCAGTTTAAACAGTGAGGAGAGCCAGGAGTTCAGACTAAACAGTGAGGAGAGCCGGGAGTTCAGATTAAACAGTGAGGAGAGCCGGGAGTTCAGTTGAAACAGTGAGGAGAGCCGGGAGTTCAGTTTAAATAGTGAGGAGAGCCGGGAGTTCAGATTAAACAGTGAAAAGAGCCGGGAGTTCAGATTAAACAGTGGGGAGAGCCGAGAGTACACAATAAACAGTGAGGGGAGCCGGGAGTTCAGATTAAACAGTGAAGAGAGCCGGGACTTCAGTTTAAACAGTGAGGAGAGCCGGGTGTTCAGTTTAAAACAGTGAGGAGAGCCGGGAGTTCAGATTAAACAGTGAGGAGAGCCGGGAGTTCAGATTTATCAGTGAGGAGAGTCGGGAGTTCAGATTAAACAGTTCGGAGAGCCAGGAATTCAGTTTAAACAGGGAGGAGAGCCGGGAGTTCAGACTAAACAGTGCGGAGAGCCGGGAGTTCAGTTTAAACAGTGAGGAGAGCCGGGAGTTCAGATTAAACAGTAAGGAGAGCCGGGAGTTCAGTTTAAACAGTGAGGAGAGCCGGGAGTTCAGTTTAAACAGTGAGGAGAGCCGGGAGTTTAGATTAAACAGTGAGGAGAGCCGGGAGTTCAGATAAAACAGTGAGGAGAGCCGGGAGTTCAGTTTAAACAGTGAGGACAGCCGGGAGTTCACATTAAACAGTGAGGAGAGCCGGGAGTTCAGAATAAACAGTGAGGAGAGCCGGGAGTTCAGATTTATCAGTGAGGAGAGTCGGGAGTTCAGATTAGACAGTTAGGAGAGCCAGGAATTCAGTTTAAACAGGGAGGAGAGCCGGGAGTTCAGACTAAACAGTGAGGAGAGCCGGGAGTTCAGTTTTAACAGTGAGGAGAGCCGGGAGTTCAGATTAAACAGTGAGGAGAGCCGGGAGTTCGGATTAAACAGTGAGGAGAGCCGGGAGTTCAGATTAAACAGTGAGCAGAGCCGGGAGTTCAGATTAAACAGTGAGGAGAGCCGGGAGTTCAGATTAATCAGTGAGGAGATCCGGGGTTGAGACTGAACGGTGAGGAGAGCAGGGAGTTCTGATTAAACAGTGAGGAGAGCCGGGTGTTCAGTTTAAATAGTGAGGAGAGCCGAGAGTTCAGATTAAACAGTGAGGAGAGCCGGGAATTTAGTTTAAACAGTGAGGGGAGCAGGGAGTTCAGTTTAAACAGTGAGGAGAGACGGGAATTCAGTTCAAACAGTGAGAAGAGCCGGGAGTTCAGATTAAACAGTGGGGAGAGCCGAGAGTACACAATAAACAGTGAGGGGAGCCGGGAGTTCACATTAAACAGTGAAGAGAGCCGGGACTTCAGTTTAAACAGTGAGGAGAGCCGGGTGTTCAGTTTAAAACAGTGAGGAGAGCCGGGAGTTCAGATTAAACAGTGAGGAGAGCCGGGAGTTCAGATTTATCAGTGAGGAGAGTCGGGAGTTCAGATTAAACAGTTCGGAGAGCCAGGAATTCAGTTTAAACAGGGAGGAGAGCCGGGAGTTCAGACTAAACAGTGCGGAGAGCCGGGAGTTCAGTTTAAACAGTGAGGAGAGCCGGGAGTTCAGATTAAACAGTAAGGAGAGCCGGGAGTTCAGTTTAAACAGTGAGGAGAGCCGGGAGTTCAGTTTAAACAGTGAGGAGAGCCGGGAGTTCAGATTAAACAGTGAGGAGAGCCGGGAGTTCAGATAAAACAGTGAGGAGAGCCGGGAGTTCAGTTTAAACAGTGAGGACAGCCGGGTGTTCACATTAAACAGTGAGGAGAGCCGGGAGTTCAGAATAAACAGTGAGGAGAGCCGGGAGTTCAGATTGAACAGTGAGGAGAGCCGCTAGTTCAGATTGAACAGTGAGGAGAGCCGGGAGTTCAGTTGAAACAGTGAGGAGAGCCGGGAGTTCAGTTTAAATAGTGAGGAGAGCCGGGAGTTCAGATTAAACAGTGAAAAGAGCCGGGAGTTCAGATTAAACAGTGGGGAGAGCCGGGAGTACACAATAAACAGTGAGGGGAGCCGGGAGTTCAGATTAAACAGTGAAGAGAGCCGGGACTTCAGTTTAAACAGTGAGGAGAGCCGGGTGTTCAGTTTAAAACAGTGAGGAGAGCCGGGAGTTCAGATTAAACAGTGAGGAGAGCCGGGAGTTCAGATTTATCAGTGAGGAGAGTCGGGAGTTCAGATTAGACAGTTAGGAGAGCCAGGAATTCAGTTTAAACAGGGAGGAGAGCCGGGAGTTCAGACTAAACAGTGAGGAGAGCCGGGAGTTCAGTTTTAACAGTGAGGAGAGCCGGGAGTTCAGATTAAACAGTGAGGAGAGCCGGGAGTTCGGATTAAACAGTGAGGAGAGCCGGGAGTTCAGATTAAACAGTGAGCAGAGCCGGGAGTTCAGATTAAACAGTGAGGAGAGCCGGGAGTTCAGATTAATCAGTGAGGAGATCCAGGGTTGAGACTAAACGGTGAGGAGAGCAGGGAGTTCTGATTAAACAGTGAGGAGAGCCGGGTGTTCAGTTTAAATAGTGAGGAGAGCCGAGAGTTCAGATTAAACAGTGAGGAGAGCCGGGAATTTAGTTTAAACAGTGAGGGGAGCAGGGAGTTCAGTTTAAACAGTGAGGAGAGACGGGAATTCAGTTCAAACAGTGAGAAGAGCCGGGAGTTCAGACTAAACAGTGAGGAGAGCCGGGAGTTAAGATTAAACAGTGGGGAGAGCCGGGAGTTCACAATAAACAGTGAGGAGAGCCGGGAGTTCAGATTAAACAGTGAGGAGAGTCGGGAGTTCAGTTTAAACAGTCAGGGCAGCCGGGATTTCAGTTTCAACAGGGAGGAGAGCCAGGAGTTCAGACTAAACAGTGAGGAGAGCCGGGAGTTCAGTTTAAACAGTGAGGAGATCCGGGAGTTCAGATTAAACAGTGAGGAGAGTCGGGAGTTCAGATTAAACAGTGAGGAGAGCCGAGAGTTCAGATTGAACAGTGAGGGGAGCCGGGAGTTCAGTTTAAACAGTGAGGAGAGACGGGAATTCAGTTCAAACAGTGAGAAGAGCCGGGAGTTCAGACTAAACAGTGAGGAGAGCCGGGAGTTAAGATTAAACAGTGGGGAGAGCCGGGAGTTCACAATAAACAGTGAGGAGAGCCGGGAGTTCAGATTAAACAGTGAGGAGAGTCGGGAGTTCAGTTTAAACAGTCAGGACAGCCGGGATTTCAGTTTAAACACGGAGGAGAGCCGGGAGTTCAGACTAAACAGTGAGGAGAGCCGGGAGTTCAGTTTAAACAGTGAGGAGATCCGGGAGTTCAGATTAAACAGTGAGGAGAGTCGGGAGTTCAGATTAAACAGTGAGGAGAGCCGAGAGTTCAGATTGAACAGTGAGGGGAGCCGGGAGTTCAGTTTAAACAGTGAGGAGAGCCAGGAGTTCAGACTAAACAGTGAGGAGAGCCGGGAGTTCAGATTAAACAGTGAGGAGAGCCGGGAGTTCAGTTGAAACAGTGAGGAGAGCCGGGAGTTCAGTTTAAATAGTGAGGAGAGCCGGGAGTTCAGATTAAACAGTGAAAAGAGCCGGGAGTTCAGATTAAACAGTGGGGAGAGCCGAGAGTACACAATAAACAGTGAGGGGAGCCGGGAGTTCAGATTAAACAGTGAAGAGAGCCGGGACTTCAGTTTAAACAGTGAGGAGAGCCGGGTGTTCAGTTTAAAACAGTGAGGAGAGCCGGGAGTTCAGATTAAACAGTGAGGAGAGCCGGGAGTTCAGATTTATCAGTGAGGAGAGTCGGGAGTTCAGATTAAACAGTTCGGAGAGCCAGGAATTCAGTTTAAACAGGGAGGAGAGCCGGGAGTTCAGACTAAACAGTGCGGAGAGCCGGGAGTTCAGTTTAAACAGTGAGGAGAGCCGGGAGTTCAGATTAAACAGTAAGGAGAGCCGGGAGTTCAGTTTAAACAGTGAGGAGAGCCGGGAGTTCAGTTTAAACAGTGAGGAGAGCCGGGAGTTTAGATTAAACAGTGAGGAGAGCCGGGAGTTCAGATAAAACAGTGAGGAGAGCCGGGAGTTCAGTTTAAACAGTGAGGACAGCCGGGAGTTCACATTAAACAGTGAGGAGAGCCGGGAGTTCAGAATAAACAGTGAGGAGAGCCGGGAGTTCAGATTGAACAGTGAGGAGAGCCGCTAGTTCAGATTGAACAGTGATGAGAGCCGGGAGTGCAGTTGAAACAGTGAGGAGAGCCGGGAGTTCAGTTTAAATAGTGAGGAGAGCCGGGAGTTCAGATTAAACAGTGAAAAGAGCCGGGAGTTCAGATTAAACAGTGAGGAGAGCCGGGAGTTCAGTTTAAATAGTGAGGAGAGCCGGGAGTTCAGATTAAACAGTGAAGAGAGCCGGGACTTCAGTTTAAACAGTGAGGAGAGCCGGGTGTTCAGTTTAAAACAGTGAGGAGAGCCGGGAGTTCAGATTAAACAGTGAGGAGAGCCGGGAGTTCAGATTTATCAGTGAGGAGAGTCGGGAGTTCAGATTAGACAGTTAGGAGAGCCAGGAATTCAGTTTAAACAGGGAGGAGAGCCGGGAGTTCAGACTAAACAGTGAGGAGAGCCGGGAGTTCAGTTTAAACAGTGAGGAGAGCCGGGAGTTCAGATTAAACAGTGAGGAGAGCCGGGAGTTCGGATTAAACAGTGAGGAGAGCCGGGAGTTCAGATTAAACAGTGAGCAGAGCCGGGAGTTCAGATTAAATAGTGAGGAGAGCCGGGAGTTCAGATTAATCAGTGAGGAGATCCGGGGTTCAGACTAAACGGTGAGGAGAGCAGGGAGTTCTGATTAAACAGTGAGGAGAGCCGGGTGTTCAGTTTAAATAGTGAGGAGAGCCGAGAGTTCAGATTAAACAGTGAGGAGAGCCGGGAATTCAGTTTAAACAGTGAGGGGAGCAGGGAGTTCAGGTTAAACAGTGAGGAGAGACGGGAATTCAGTTCAAACAGTGAGAAGAGCCGGGAGTTCAGACTAAACAGTGAGGAGAGCCGGGAGTTAAGATTAAACAGTGAGGAGAGCCGGGAGTTCACAATAAACAGTGAGGAGAGCCGGGAGTTCAGATGAAACAGTGAGGAGAGTCGGGAGTTCAGTTTAAACAGTCAGGACAGCCGGGATTTCAGTTTAAACAGGGAGGAGAGCCGGGAGTTCAGATTAAACAGTGAGGAGAGACGGGAATTCAGTTCAAACAGTGAGGAGAGCCGTGAGTTCAGATTAAACAGTGGGGAGAGCCGGGAGTTCAGATTAAACAGTGAAGAGAGCCGGGACTTCAGTTTAAACAGTGAGGAGAGCCGGGTGTTCAGTTTAAAACAGTGAGGAGAGCCGGGAGTTCAGATTAAACAGTGAGGAGAGCCGGGAGTTCAGATTTATCAGTGAGGAGAGTCGGGAGTTCAGATTAAACAGTTCGGAGAGCCAGGAATTCAGTTTAAACAGGGAGGAGAGCCGGGAGTTCAGACTAAACAGTGCGGAGAGCCGGGAGTTCAGTTTAAACAGTGAGGAGAGCCGGGAGTTCAGATTAAACAGTAAGGAGAGCCGGGAGTTCAGTTTAAACAGTGAGGAGAGCCGGGAGTTCAGTTTAAACAGTGAGGAGAGCCGGGAGTTCAGATTAAACAGTGAGGAGAGCCGGGAGTTCAGATAAAACAGTGAGGAGAGCCGGGAGTTCAGTTTAAACAGTGAGGACAGCCGGGAGTTCACATTAAACAGTGAGGAGAGCCGGGAGTTCAGAATAAACAGTGAGGAGAGCCGGGAGTTCAGATTGAACAGTGAGGAGAGCCGCTCGTTCAGATTGAACAGTGAGGAGAGCCGGGAGTTCAGTTGAAACAGTGAGGAGAGCCGGGAGTTCAGTTTAAATAGTGAGGAGAGCCGGGAGTTCAGATTAAACAGTGAAAAGAGCCGGGAGTTCAGATTAAACAGTGGGGAGAGCCGGGAGTACACAATAAACAGTGAGGGGAGCCGGGAGTTCAGATTAAACAGTGAAGAGAGCCGGGACTTCAGTTTAAACAGTGAGGAGAGCCGGGTGTTCAGTTTAAAACAGTGAGGAGAGCCGGGAGTTCAGATTAAACAGTGAGGAGAGCCGGGAGTTCAGATTTATCAGTGAGGAGAGTCGGGAGTTCAGATTAGACAGTTAGGAGAGCCAGGAATTCAGTTTAAACAGGGAGGAGAGCCGGGAGTTCAGACTAAACAGTGAGGAGAGCCGGGAGTTCAGTTTTAACAGTGAGGAGAGCCGGGAGTTCAGATTAAACAGTGAGGAGAGCCGGGTGTTCGGATTAAACAGTGAGGAGAGCCGGGAGTTCAGATTAAACAGTGAGCAGAGCCGGGAGTTCAGATTAAACAGTGAGGAGAGCCGGGAGTTCAGATTAATCAGTGAGGAGATCCGGGGTTCAGACTAAACGGTGAGGAGAGCAGGGAGTTCTGATTAAACAGTGAGGAGAGCCGGGTGTTCAGTTTAAATAGTGAGGAGAGCCGAGAGTTCAGATTAAACAGTGAGGAGAGCCGGGAATTTAGTTTAAACAGTGAGGGGAGCAGGGAGTTCAGTTTAAACAGTGAGGAGAGACGGGAATTCAGTTCAAACAGTGAGAAGAGCCGGGAGTTCAGACTAAACAGTGAGGAGAGCCGGGAGTTAAGATTAAACAGTGGGGAGAGCCGGGAGTTCACAATAAACAGTGAGGAGAGCCGGGAGTTCAGATTAAACAGTGAGGAGAGTCGGGAGTTCAGTTTAAACAGTCAGGACAGCCGGGATTTCAGTTTCAACAGGGAGGAGAGCCGGGAGTTCAGACTAAACAGTGAGGAGAGCCGGGAGTTCAGTTGAAACAGTGAGGAGATCCGGGAGTTCAGATTAAACAGTGAGGAGAGTCGGGAGTTCAGATTAAACAGTGAGGAGAGCCGAGAGTTCAGATTGAACAGTGAGGGGAGCCGGGAGTTCAGTTTAAACAGTGAGGAGAGACGGGAATTCAGTTCAAACAGTGAGAAGAGCCGGGAGTTCAGACTAAACAGTGAGGAGAGCCGGGAGTTAAGATTAAACAGTGGGGAGAGCCGGGAGTTCACAATAAACAGTGAGGAGAGCCGGGAGTTCAGATTAAACAGTGAGGAGAGTCGGGAGTTCAGTTTAAACAGTCAGGACAGCCGGGATTTCATTTTAAACAGGGAGGAGAGCCGGGAGTTCAGACTAAACAGTGAGGAGAGCCGGGAGTTCAGTTTAAACAGTGAGGAGATCCGGGAGTTCAGATTAAACAGTGAGGAGAGTCGGGAGTTCAGATTAAACAGTGAGGAGAGCCGAGAGTTCAGATTGAACAGTGAGGGGAGCCGGGAGTTCAGTTTAAACAGTGAGGAGAGCCAGGAGTTCAGACTAAACAGTGAGGAGAGCCGGGAGTTCAGATTAAACAGTGAGGAGAGCCGGGAGTTCAGTTTAAACAGTGAGGAGAGACGGGCATTCAGTTTAAACAGTTAGGAGAGCCGGGAGTTCAGATTAAACAGTGAGGAGAGACGGGAATTCAGTTCAAACAGTGAGGAGAGCCGTGAGTTCAGATTAAACAGTGGGGAGAGCCGGGAGTTCAGATTAAACAGTGAAGAGAGCCGGGACTTCAGTTTAAACAGTGAGGAGAGCCGGGTGTTCAGTTTAAAACAGTGAGGAGAGCCGGGAGTTCAGATTAAACAGTGAGGAGAGCCGGGAGTTCAGATTTATCAGTGAGGAGAGTCGGGAGTTCAGATTAAACAGTTCGGAGAGCCAGGAATTCAGTTTAAACAGGGAGGAGAGCTGGGAGTTCAGAATAAACAGTGCGGGGAGCCGGGAGTTCAGTTTAAACAGTGAGGAGAGCCGGGAGTTCAGATTAAACAGTAAGGAGAGCCGGGAGTTCAGTTTAAACAGTGAGGAGAGCCGGGAGTTCAGTTTAAACAGTGAGGAGAGCCGGGAGTTCAGATTAAACAGTGAGGAGAGCCGGGAGTTCAGATAAAACAGTGAGGAGAGCCGGGAGTTCAGTTTAAACAGTGAGGACAGCCGGGAGTTCACATTAAACAGTGAGGAGAGCCGGGAGTTCAGAATAAACAGTGAGGAGAGCCGGGAGTTCAGATTGAACAGTGAGGAGAGCCGCTAGTTCAGATTGAACAGTGAGGAGAGCCGGGAGTTCAGTTGAAACAGTGAGGAGAGCCGGGAGTTCAGTTTAAATAGTGAGGAGAGCCGGGAGTTCAGATTAAACAGTGAAAAGAGCCGGGAGTTCAGATTAAACAGTGGGGAGAGCTGGGAGTACACAATAAACAGTGAGGGGAGCCGGGAGTTCAGATTAAACAGTGAAGAGAGCCGGGACTTCAGTTTAAACAGTGAGGAGAGCCGGGTGTTCAGTTTAAAACAGTGAGGAGAGCCGGGAGTTCAGATTAAACAGTGAGGAGAGCCGGGAGTTCAGATTTATCAGTGAGGAGAGTCGGGAGTTCAGATTAGACAGTTAGGAGAGCCAGGAATTCAGTTTAAACAGGGAGGAGAGCCGGGAGTTCAGACTAAACAGTGAGGAGAGCCGGGAGTTCAGTTTAAACAGTGAGGAGAGCCGGGAGTTCAGATTAAACAGTGAGGAGAGCCGGGAGTTCGGATTAAACAGTGAGGAGAGCCGGGAGTTCAGATTAAACAGTGAGCAGAGCCGGGAGTTCAGATTAAACAGTGAGGAGAGCCGGGAGTTCAGATTAATCAGTGAGGAGATCCGGAGTTCAGACTAAACGGTGAGGAGAGCAGGGAGTTCTGATTAAACAGTGAGGAGAGCCGGGTGTTCAGTTTAAATAGTGAGGAGAGCCGAGAGTTCAGATTAAACAGTGAGGAGAGCCGGGAATTCAGTTTAAACAGTGAGGGGAGCAGGGAGTTCAGTTTAAACAGTGAGGAGAGACGGGAATTCAGTTCAAACAGTGAGAAGAGCCGGGAGTTCAGACTAAACAGTGAGGAGAGCCGGGAGTTAAGATTAAACAGTGGGGAGAGCCGGGAGTTCACAATAAACAGTGAGGAGAGCCGGGAGTTCAGATTAAACAGTGAGGAGAGTCGGGAGTTCAGTTTAAACAGTCAGGACAGCCGGGATTTCAGTTTAAACAGGGAGGAGAGCCGGGAGTTCAGACTAAACAGTGAGGAGAGCCGGGAGTTCAGTTTAAACAGTGAGGAGATCCGGGAGTTCAGATTAAAGAGTGAGGAGAGTCGGGAGTTCAGATTAAACAGTGAGGAGAGCCGAGAGTTCAGATTGAACAGTGAGGGGAGCCGGGAGTTCAGTTTAAACAGTGAGGAGAGCCAGGAGTTCAGACTAAACAGTGAGGAGAGCCGGGAGTTCAGATTAAACAGTGAGGAGAGCCGGGAGTTCAGTTTAAACACTGAGGAGAGACGGGCATTCAGTTTAAACAGTTAGGAGAGCCGGGAGTTCAGATTAAACAGTGAGGAGAGACGGGAATTCAGTTCAAACAGTGAGGAGAGCCGTGAGTTCAGATTAAGCAGTGGGGAGAGCCGGGAGTTCAGATTAAACAGTGAAGAGAGCCGGGACTTCAGTTTAAACAGTGAGGAGAGCCGGGTGTTAAGTTTAAAACAGTGAGGAGAGCCGGGAGTTCAGATTAAACAGTGAAAAGAGCCGGGAGTTCAGATTAAACAGTGGGGAGAGCCGGGAGTACACAATAAACAGTGGGGGGAGCCGGGAGTTCAGATTAAACAGTGAAGAGAGCCGGGACTTCAGTTTAAACAGTGAGGAGAGCCGGGTGTTCAGTTTAAAACAGTGAGGAGAGCCGGGAGTTCAGATTAAACAGTGAGGAGAGCCGGGAGTTCAGATTTATCAGTGAGGAGAGTCGGGAGTTCAGATTAGACAGTTAGGAGAGCCAGGAATTCAGTTTAAACAGGGAGGAGAGCCGGGAGTTCAGACTAAACAGTGAGGAGAGCCGGGAGTTCAGTTTAAACAGAGAGGAGAGCCGGGAGTTCAGATTAAACAGTGAGGAGAGCCGGGAGTTCGGATTAAACAGTGAGGAGAGCCGGGAGTTCAGATTAAACAGTGAGCAGAGCCGGGAGTTCAGATTAAACAGTGAGGAGAGCCGGGAGTTCAGATTAATCAGTGAGGAGATCCGGAGTTCAGACTAAACGGTGAGGAGAGCAGGGAGTTCTGATTAAACAGTGAGGAGAGCCGGGAGTTCAGTTTAAACAGAGAGGAGAGCCGGGAGTTCAGATTAAACAGTGAGGAGAGCCGGGAGTTCGGATTAAACAGTGAGGAGAGCCGGGAGTTCAGATTAAACAGTGAGCAGAGCCGGGAGTTCAGATTAAACAGTGAGGAGAGCCGGGAGTTCAGATTAATCAGTGAGGAGATCCGGAGTTCAGACTAAACGGTGAGGAGAGCAGGGAGTTCTGATTAAACAGTGAGGAGAGCCGGGTGTTCAGTTTAAATAGTGAGGAGAGCCGAGAGTTCAGATTAAACAGTGAGGAGAGCCGGGAATTCAGTTTAAACAGTGAGGGGAGCAGGGAGTTCAGTTTAAACAGTGAGGAGAGACGGGAATTCAGTTCAAACAGTGAGAAGAGCCGGGAGTTCAGACTAAACAGTGAGGAGAGCCAGGAGTTACGATTAAACAGTGGGGAGAGCCGGGAGTTCACAATAAACAGTGAGGAGAGCCGGGAGTTCAGATTAAACAGTGAGGAGAGTCGGGAGTTCAGTTTAAACAGTCAGGACAGCCGGGATTTCAGTTTAAACAGGGAGGAGAGCCGGGAGTTCAGACTAAACAGTGAGGAGAGCCGGGAGTTCAGTTTAAACAGTGAGGAGATCCGGGAGTTCAGATTAAACAGTGAGGAGAGTCGGGAGTTCAGATTAAACAGTGAGGAGAGCCGAGAGTTCAGATTGAACAGTGAGGGGAGCCGGGAGTTCAGTTTAAACAGTGAGGAGAGCCAGGAGTTCAGACTAAACAGTGAGGAGAGCCGGGAGTTCAGATTAAACAGTGAGGAGAGCCGGGAGTTCAGTTTAAACACTGAGGAGAGACGGGCATTCAGTTTAAACAGTTAGGAGAGCCGGGAGTTCAGATTAAACAGTGAGGAGAGACGGGAATTCAGTTCAAACAGTGAGGAGAGCCGTGAGTTCAGATTAAGCAGTGGGGAGAGCCGGGAGTTCAGATTAAACAGTGAAGAGAGCCGGGACTTCAGTTTAAACAGTGAGGCGAGCCGGGTGTTAAGTTTAAAACAGTGAGGAGAGCCGGGAGTTCAGATTAAACAGTGAAAAGAGCCGGGAGTTCAGATTAAACAGTGGGGAGAGCCGGGAGTACACAATAAACAGTGGGGGGAGCCGGGAGTTCAGATTAAACAGTGGGGGGAGCCGGGACTTCAGTTTAAACAGTGAGGAGAGCCGGGTGTTCAGTTTAAAACAGTGAGGAGAGCCGGGAGTTCAGATTAAACAGTGAGGAGAGCCGGGAGTTCAGATTTATCAGTGAGGAGAGTCGGGAGTTCAGATTAGACAGTTAGGAGAGCCAGGAATTCAGTTTAAACAGGGAGGAGAGCCGGGAGTTCAGACTAAACAGTGAGGAGAGCCGGGAGTTCAGTTTAAACAGAGAGGAGAGCCGGGAGTTCAGATTAAACAGTGAGGAGAGCCGGGAGTTCGGATTAAACAGTGAGGAGAGCCGGGAGTTCAGATTAAACAGTGAGCAGAGCCGGGAGTTCAGATTAAACAGTGAGGAGAGCCGGGAGTTCAGATTAATCAGTGAAAAGTGCCGCGAGTTCAGTTTAAACAGTGTGGAGAGCCGGGAGTTCAGATTAAACAGTGAGGAGAGTCGGGAGTTCAGTTTAAACAGTGAGGAGAGCCGGGAGTTCAGATAAAACAGTGAGGAGAGCCGGGAGTTCAGTTTAAACAGTGAGGACAGCCGGGAGTTCAGAATAAACAGTGAGGAGAGCCGGGAGTTCAGATTAAACAGTGAGGAGAGCCGCTAGTTCAGATTGAACAGTGAGGAGAGCCGGGAGTTCAGTTGAAACAGTGAGGAGAGCCGGGTGTTCAGTTGAAACAGTGAGGAGAGCCGGGAATTCAGTTTACATAGTGAGGAGAGCCGGGAGTTCAGATTAAACAGTGAAAAGAGCCGGGAGTGCAGTTTATATAGTGAGGAGAGCCGGGAGTTCAGATTAAACAGTGAGGAGAGCCGGGAGTTCAGATTAAACAGTGAGGGGAGCCGGGAGTTCAGTTTAAACAGTGAGGAGAGCCGGGAGTTCAGATTAAACAGTCAGGAGAGCCGGGAGTTCAGATTAAACAGTGAGGAGAGCCGGGAGTTCAGATTAAACAGTGAGGAGAGTCGGGAGTTCAGATTAAACAGTGGGGAGAGCCGGGAGTTCAGATTAAACAGTAAGGAGAGCCGGGAGTTCAGATTAAACAGTGAGGAGAGCCGGGAGTTCAGTTTAAACAGTGAGGAGAGCCGGGAGTTCAGATAAAACAGTGAGGGGAGCTGGGAGTTCAGATTAAACAGTGAGGAGAGCCGAGAGTTCAGATTAAACAGTGAGGAGAGTCGGGAGTTCAGATTAAACAGTGAGGAGAGTCGGGAGTTCAGATTAAACAGTGAGGAGAGTCAGGAGTTCAGTCTCAACAGTGAGGAATGTCGGGAGTTCAGATTAAACAGTGAGGAGTTTCGGGGGTTCAGTCTAAACAGTGAGGAGAGTCGGGAGTTCACATTAAACAGTGAGGAGTTTCGGGAGTTCAGTCTAAACAGTGAGGAGAGCCAGTAGATCAGATTAAACAGCGAGGAGAGCCGGGAGTTCAGATTCAATAGAGAGGAGAGCCGGGAGTTCAGATTAAACAGTGAGGAGAGACGGGAGTTCAGATTAAACAGTGAGGAGAGCCGAGAGTTCAGATTAAACAGTGAGGAGAGCCGGGAGTTCAGATTGAACAGTGAGGAGAGCCGGGAATTCAGTTTAAACAGTGAGGAGATCCGGGGTTCAGACTAAACGGTGAGGAGAGCAGGGAGTTCTGATTAAACAGTGAGGAGAGCCGGGTGTTCAGTTTAAATAGTGAGGAGAGCCGAGAGTTCAGATTAAACAGTGAGGAGAGCCGGGAATTCAGTTTAAACAGTGAGGGGAGCAGGGAGTTCAGTTTAAACAGTGAGGAGAGACGGGAATTCAGTTCAAACAGTGAGAAGAGCCGGGAGTTCAGACTAAACAGTGAGGAGAGCCGGGAGTTAAGATTAAACAGTGGGGAGAGCCGGGAGTTCACAATAAACAGTGAGGAGAGCCGGGAGTTCAGATTAAACAGTGAGGAGAGTCGGGAGTTCAGTTTAAACAGTCAGGACAGCCGGGATTTCAGTTTAAACAGGGAGGAGAGCCGGGAGTTCAGACTAAACAGTGAGGAGAGCCGGGAGTTCAGTTTAAACAGTGAGGAGATCCGGGAGTTCAGATTAAACAGTGAGGAGCGACGGGAGTTCAGATTAAACAGCGAAAAGAGCCAAGAGTTCAGTTTAAATAGTGAGGAGAGCCGGGAGTTCAGATTAAATAGTGAGGAGAGCCGGGAGTTCAAATTAAACAGTGAGGAGAGCCGGGAGTTCAGATTAAACAGTAAGGAGTGCCGGGAGTTCAGATTAAACAGTGAGGAGAGCCGGGAGTTCAGATTAAACAGTGAGGAGAGTCGGGAGTTCAGATTAAACAGTGAGGAGAGCCGAGAGTTCAGATTGAACAGTGAGGGGAGCCGGGAGTTCAGTTTAAACAGTGAGGAGAGCCAGGAGTTCAGACTAAACAGTGAGGAGAGCCGGGAGTTCAGATTAAACAGTGAGGAGAGCCGGGAGTTCAGTTTAAACACTGAGGAGAGACGGGCATTCAGTTTAAACAGTGAGGAGAGCCGGGAGTTCAGATTAAACAGTGAGGAGAGACGGGAATTCAGTTCAAACAGTGAGGAGAGCCGTGAGTTCAGATTAAACAGTGGGGAGAGCCGGGAGTTCAGATTAAACAGTGAAGAGAGCCGGGACTTCAGTTTAAACAGTGAGGAGAGCCGGGTGTTCAGTTTAAAACAGTGAGGAGAGCCGGGAGTTCAGATTAAACATTGAGGAGAGTCGGGAGTTCAGATTAAACAGTTAGGAGAGCCAGGAATTCAGTTTAAACAGGGAGGAGAGCCAGGAGTTCAGACTAAACAGTGCGGAGAGCCGGGAGTTCAGTTTAAACAGTGAGGAGAGCCGGGAGTTCAGCTTAAACAGTGAGGAGAGCCGGGAGTTCGGATTAAACAATGAGGAGAGCCGGGAGTTCAGATTAAACAGTGAGCAGAGCCGGGAGTTCAGATTAAACAGTGAGGAGAGCCGGGAGTTCAGATTAAACAGTGAGGAGAGCCGGGAGTTCGGATTAAACAGTGAGGAGAGCCGGGAGTTCAGATTAAACAGTGAGCAGAGCCGGGAGTTCAGATTAAACAGTGAGGAGAGCCGGGAGTTCAGATTAAACAGTGAGGAGAGCTGTGAGTTCAGATTAATCAGTGAAAAGTGCCGCGAGTTCAGTTTAAAAAGTGTGGAGAGCCGGGAGTTCAGATTAAACAGTAAGGAGAGCCGGGAGTTCAGTTTAAACAGTAAGGAGAGCCGGGAGTTCAGTTTATACAGTGAGGAGAGCCGGGAGTTCAGATTAAACAGTGAGGAGAGCCGGGATTTCAGATAAAACAGTGAGGAGAGCCGGGAGTTCAGTTTAAACAGTGAGGACAGCCGGGAGTTCAGATTAAACAGTGAGGAGAGCCGGGAGTTCAGATTAAACAGTGAGGAGAGCCGGGAGTTCAGATTAAACAGTGAGCAGAGCCGGGAGTTCAGATTAAACAGTGAGGAGAGCCGGGAGTTCAGATTAAACAGTGAAAAGAGCCGGGAGTTCAGATTAAACAGTGGGGAGAGCCGGGAGTACACAATAAACAGTGGGGGGAGCCGGGAGTTCAGATTAAACAGTGAAGAGAGCCGGGACTTCAGTTTAAACAGTGAGGAGAGCCGGGTGTTCAGTTTAAAACAGTGAGGAGAGCCGGGAGTTCAGATTAAACAGTGAGGAGAGCCGGGAGTTCAGATTTATCAGTGAGGAGAGTCGGGAGTTCAGATTAGACAGTTAGGAGAGCCAGGAATTCAGTTTAAACAGGGAGGAGAGCCGGGAGTTCAGACTAAACAGTGAGGAGAGCCGGGAGTTCAGTTTAAACAGAGAGGAGAGCCGGGAGTTCAGATTAAACAGTGAGGAGAGCCGGGAGTTCGGATTAAACAGTGAGGAGAGCCGGGAGTTCAGATTAAACAGTGAGCAGAGCCGGGAGTTCAGATTAAACAGTGAGGAGAGCCGGGAGTTCAGATTAATCAGTGAGGAGATCCGGAGTTCAGACTAAACGGTGAGGAGAGCAGGGAGTTCTGATTAAACAGTGAGGAGAGCCGGGAGTTCAGTTTAAACAGAGAGGAGAGCCGGGAGTTCAGATTAAACAGTGAGGAGAGCCGGGAGTTCGGATTAAACAGTGAGGAGAGCCGGGAGTTCAGATTAAACAGTGAGCAGAGCCGGGAGTTCAGATTAAACAGTGAGGAGAGCCGGGAGTTCAGATTAATCAGTGAGGAGATCCGGAGTTCAGACTAAACGGTGAGGAGAGCAGGGAGTTCTGATTAAACAGTGAGGAGAGCCGGGTGTTCAGTTTAAATAGTGAGGAGAGCCGAGAGTTCAGATTAAACAGTGAGGAGAGCCGGGAATTCAGTTTAAACAGTGAGGGGAGCAGGGAGTTCAGTTTAAACAGTGAGGAGAGACGGGAATTCAGTTCAAACAGTGAGAAGAGCCGGGAGTTCAGACTAAACAGTGAGGAGAGCCGGGAGTTAAGATTAAACAGTGGGGAGAGCCGGGAGTTCACAATAAACAGTGAGGAGAGCCGGGAGTTCAGATTAAACAGTGAGGAGAGTCGGGAGTTCAGATTAAACAGTGAGGAGAGCCGGGAGTTCAGATTAAACAGTGAGGAGAGCCGGGAGTTCAGATTAAACAGTGAGGAGAGCCGGGAGTTCAGATTAAACAGTGAGCAGAGCCGGGAGTTCAGATTAAACAGTGAGGAGAGCCGGGAGTTCAGATTAAACAGTGAAAAGAGCCGGGAGTTCAGATTAAACAGTGGGGAGAGCCGGGAGTACACAATAAACAGTGGGGGGAGCCGGGAGTTCAGATTAAACAGTGAAGAGAGCCGGGACTTCAGTTTAAACAGTGAGGAGAGCCGGGTGTTCAGTTTAAAACAGTGAGGAGAGCCGGGAGTTCAGATTAAACAGTGAGGAGAGCCGGGAGTTCAGATTTATCAGTGAGGAGAGTCGGGAGTTCAGATTAGACAGTTAGGAGAGCCAGGAATTCAGTTTAAACAGGGAGGAGAGCCGGGAGTTCAGACTAAACAGTGAGGAGAGCCGGGAGTTCAGTTTAAACAGAGAGGAGAGCCGGGAGTTCAGATTAAACAGTGAGGAGAGCCGGGAGTTCGGATTAAACAGTGAGGAGAGCCGGGAGTTCAGATTAAACAGTGAGCAGAGCCGGGAGTTCAGATTAAACAGTGAGGAGAGCCGGGAGTTCAGATTAATCAGTGAGGAGATCCGGAGTTCAGACTAAACGGTGAGGAGAGCAGGGAGTTCTGATTAAACAGTGAGGAGAGCCGGGAGTTCAGTTTAAACAGAGAGGAGAGCCGGGAGTTCAGATTAAACAGTGAGGAGAGCCGGGAGTTCGGATTAAACAGTGAGGAGAGCCGGGAGTTCAGATTAAACAGTGAGCAGAGCCGGGAGTTCAGATTAAACAGTGAGGAGAGCCGGGAGTTCAGATTAATCAGTGAGGAGATCCGGAGTTCAGACTAAACGGTGAGGAGAGCAGGGAGTTCTGATTAAACAGTGAGGAGAGCCGGGTGTTCAGTTTAAATAGTGAGGAGAGCCGAGAGTTCAGATTAAACAGTGAGGAGAGCCGGGAATTCAGTTTAAACAGTGAGGGGAGCAGGGAGTTCAGTTTAAACAGTGAGGAGAGACGGGAATTCAGTTCAAACAGTGAGAAGAGCCGGGAGTTCAGACTAAACAGTGAGGAGAGCCGGGAGTTAAGATTAAACAGTGGGGAGAGCCGGGAGTTCACAATAAACAGTGAGGAGAGCCGGGAGTTCAGATTAAACAGTGAGGAGAGTCGGGAGTTCAGTTTAAACAGTCAGGACAGCCGGGATTTCAGTTTAAACAGGGAGGAGAGCCGGGAGTTCAGACTAAACAGTGAGGAGAGCCGGGAGTTCAGTTTAAACAGTGAGGAGATCCGGGAGTTCAGATTAAACAGTGAGGAGAGTCGGGAGTTCAGATTAAACAGTGAGGAGAGCCGAGAGTTCAGATTGAACAGTGAGGGGAGCCGGGAGTTCAGTTTAAACAGTGAGGAGAGCCAGGAGTTCAGACTAAACAGTGAGGAGAGCCGGGAGTTCAGATTAAACAGTGAGGAGAGCCGGGAGTTCAGTTTAAACACTGAGGAGAGACGGGCATTCAGTTTAAACAGTTAGGAGAGCCGGGAGTTCAGATTAAACAGTGAGGAGAGACGGGAATTCAGTTCAAACAGTGAGGAGAGCCGTGAGTTCAGATTAAGCAGTGGGGAGAGCCGGGAGTTCAGATTAAACAGTGAAGAGAGCCGGGACTTCAGTTTAAACAGTGAGGAGAGCCGGGTGTTAAGTTTAAAACAGTGAGGAGAGCCGGGAGTTCAGATTAAACAGTGAAAAGAGCCGGGAGTTCAGATTAAACAGTGGGGAGAGCCGGGAGTACACAATAAACAGTGGGGGGAGCCGGGAGTTCAGATTAAACAGTGAAGAGAGCCGGGACTTCAGTTTAAACAGTGAGGAGAGCCGGGTGTTCAGTTTAAAACAGTGAGGAGAGCCGGGAGTTCAGATTAAACAGTGAGGAGAGCCGGGAGTTCAGATTTATCAGTGAGGAGAGTCGGGAGTTCAGATTAGACAGTTAGGAGAGCCAGGAATTCAGTTTAAACAGGGAGGAGAGCCGGGAGTTCAGACTAAACAGTGAGGAGAGCCGGGAGTTCAGTTTAAACAGAGAGGAGAGCCGGGAGTTCAGATTAAACAGTGAGGAGAGCCGGGAGTTCGGATTAAACAGTGAGGAGAGCCGGGAGTTCAGATTAAACAGTGAGCAGAGCCGGGAGTTCAGATTAAACAGTGAGGAGAGCCGGGAGTTCAGATTAATCAGTGAAAAGTGCCGCGAGTTCAGTTTAAACAGTGTGGAGAGCCGGGAGTTCAGATTAAACAGTGAGGAGAGTCGGGAGTTCAGTTTAAACAGTGAGGAGAGCCGGGAGTTCAGATAAAACAGTGAGGAGAGCCGGGAGTTCAGTTTAAACAGTGAGGACAGCCGGGAGTTCAGAATAAACAGTGAGGAGAGCCGGGAGTTCAGATTAAACAGTGAGGAGAGCCGCTAGTTCAGATTGAACAGTGAGGAGAGCCGGGAGTTCAGTTGAAACAGTGAGGAGAGCCGGGTGTTCAGTTGAAA
This sequence comes from Mustelus asterias, assembly GCF_964213995.1. NCBI lineage: Eukaryota > Metazoa > Chordata > Chondrichthyes > Carcharhiniformes > Triakidae > Mustelus > Mustelus asterias. The sequence goes on from NC_135804.1 coordinate 106,218,841, forward strand.
CAGTGAGGAGAGCCGGGAGTTCAGTTTACATAGTGAGGAGAGCCGGGAGTTCAGATTAAACAGTGAAAAGAGCCGGGAGTGCAGTTTATATAGTGAGGAGAGCCGGGAGTTCAGATTAAACAGTGAGGAGAGCCGGGAGTTCAGATTAAACAGTGAGGGGAGCCGGGAGTTCAGTTTAAACAGTGAGGAGAGCCGGGAGTTCAGATTAAACAGTCAGGAGAGCCGGGAGTTCAGATTAAACAGTGAGGAGAGCCGGGAGTTCAGATTAAACAGTGAGGAGAGTCGGGAGTTCAGATTAAACAGTGGGGAGAGCCGGGAGTTCAGATTAAACAGTAAGGAGAGCCGGGAGTTCAGATTAAACAGTGAGGAGAGCCGGGAGTTCAGTTTAAACAGTGAGGAGAGCCGGGAGTTCAGATAAAACAGTGAGGGGAGCTGGGAGTTCAGATTAAACAGTGAGGAGAGCCGAGAGTTCAGATTAAACAGTGAGGAGAGTCGGGAGTTCAGATTAAACAGTGAGGAGAGTCGGGAGTTCAGATTAAACAGTGAGGAGAGTCAGGAGTTCAGTCTCAACAGTGAGGAATGTCGGGAGTTCAGATTAAACAGTGAGGAGTTTCGGGGGTTCAGTCTAAACAGTGAGGAGAGTCGGGAGTTCACATTAAACAGTGAGGAGTTTCGGGAGTTCAGTCTAAACAGTGAGGAGAGCCAGTAGATCAGATTAAACAGCGAGGAGAGCCGGGAGTTCAGATTCAATAGAGAGGAGAGCCGGGAGTTCAGATTAAACAGTGAGGAGAGACGGGAGTTCAGATTAAACAGTGAGGAGAGCCGAGAGTTCAGATTAAACAGTGAGGAGAGCCGGGAGTTCAGATTGAACAGTGAGGAGAGCCGGGAATTCAGTTTAAACAGTGAGGAGATCCGGGGTTCAGACTAAACGGTGAGGAGAGCAGGGAGTTCTGATTAAACAGTGAGGAGAGCCGGGTGTTCAGTTTAAATAGTGAGGAGAGCCGAGAGTTCAGATTAAACAGTGAGGAGAGCCGGGAATTCAGTTTAAACAGTGAGGGGAGCAGGGAGTTCAGTTTAAACAGTGAGGAGAGACGGGAATTCAGTTCAAACAGTGAGAAGAGCCGGGAGTTCAGACTAAACAGTGAGGAGAGCCGGGAGTTAAGATTAAACAGTGGGGAGAGCCGGGAGTTCACAATAAACAGTGAGGAGAGCCGGGAGTTCAGATTAAACAGTGAGGAGAGTCGGGAGTTCAGTTTAAACAGTCAGGACAGCCGGGATTTCAGTTTAAACAGGGAGGAGAGCCGGGAGTTCAGACTAAACAGTGAGGAGAGCCGGGAGTTCAGTTTAAACAGTGAGGAGATCCGGGAGTTCAGATTAAACAGTGAGGAGCGACGGGAGTTCAGATTAAACAGCGAAAAGAGCCAAGAGTTCAGTTTAAATAGTGAGGAGAGCCGGGAGTTCAGATTAAATAGTGAGGAGAGCCGGGAGTTCAAATTAAACAGTGAGGAGAGCCGGGAGTTCAGATTAAACAGTAAGGAGTGCCGGGAGTTCAGATTAAACAGTGAGGAGAGCCGGGAGTTCAGATTAAACAGTGAGGAGAGTCGGGAGTTCAGATTAAACAGTGAGGAGAGCCGAGAGTTCAGATTGAACAGTGAGGGGAGCCGGGAGTTCAGTTTAAACAGTGAGGAGAGCCAGGAGTTCAGACTAAACAGTGAGGAGAGCCGGGAGTTCAGATTAAACAGTGAGGAGAGCCGGGAGTTCAGTTTAAACACTGAGGAGAGACGGGCATTCAGTTTAAACAGTGAGGAGAGCCGGGAGTTCAGATTAAACAGCGAGGAGAGACGGGAATTCAGTTCAAACAGTGAGGAGAGCCGTGAGTTCAGATTAAACAGTGGGGAGAGCCGGGAGTTCAGATTAAACAGTGAAGAGAGCCGGGACTTCAGTTTAAACAGTGAGGAGAGCCGGGTGTTCAGTTTAAAACAGTGAGGAGAGCCGGGAGTTCAGATTAAACATTGAGGAGAGTCGGGAGTTCAGATTAAACAGTTAGGAGAGCCAGGAATTCAGTTTAAACAGGGAGGAGAGCCAGGAGTTCAGACTAAACAGTGCGGAGAGCCGGGAGTTCAGTTTAAACAGTGAGGAGAGCCGGGAGTTCAGCTTAAACAGTGAGGAGAGCCGGGAGTTCGGATTAAACAATGAGGAGAGCCGGGAGTTCAGATTAAACAGTGAGCAGAGCCGGGAGTTCAGATTAAACAGTGAGGAGAGCCGGGAGTTCAGATTAAACAGTGAGGAGAGCCGGGAGTTCGGATTAAACAGTGAGGAGAGCCGGGAGTTCAGATTAAACAGTGAGCAGAGCCGGGAGTTCAGATTAAACAGTGAGGAGAGCCGGGAGTTCAGATTAAACAGTGAGGAGAGCTGTGAGTTCAGATTAATCAGTGAAAAGTGCCGCGAGTTCAGTTTAAAAAGTGTGGAGAGCCGGGAGTTCAGATTAAACAGTAAGGAGAGCCGGGAGTTCAGTTTAAACAGTAAGGAGAGCCGGGAGTTCAGTTTATACAGTGAGGAGAGCCGGGAGTTCAGATTAAACAGTGAGGAGAGCCGGGATTTCAGATAAAACAGTGAGGAGAGCCGGGAGTTCAGTTTAAACAGTGAGGACAGCCGGGAGTTCAGATTAAACAGTGAGGAGAGCCGGGAGTTCGGATTAAACAATGAGGAGAGCCGGGAGTTCAGATTAAACAGTGAGCAGAGCCGGGAGTTCAGATTAAACAGTGAGGAGAGCCGGGAGTTCAGATTAAACAGTGAGGAGAGCCGGGAGTTCGGATTAAACAGTGAGGAGAGCCAGGAGTTCAGACTAAACAGTGCGGAGAGCCGGGAGTTCAGTTTAAACAGTGAGGAGAGCCGGGAGTTCAGATTAAACAGTGAGGAGAGCCGGGAGTTCGGATTAAACAATGAGGAGAGCCGGGAGTTCAGATTAAACAGTGAGCAGAGCCGGGAGTTCAGATTAAACAGTGAGGAGAGCCGGGAGTTCAGATTAAACAGTGAGGAGAGCCGGGAGTTCGGATTAAACAGTGAGGAGAGCCGGGAGTTCAGATTAAACAGTGAGCAGAGCCGGGAGTTCAGATTAAACAGTGAGGAGAGCCGGGAGTTCAGATTAAACAGTGAGGAGAGCTGTGAGTTCAGATTAATCAGTGAAAAGTGCCGCGAGTTCAGTTTAAAAAGTGTGGAGAGCCGGGAGTTCAGATTAAACAGTAAGGAGAGCCGGGAGTTCAGTTTAAACAGTAAGGAGAGCCGGGAGTTCAGTTTATACAGTGAGGAGAGCCGGGAGTTCAGATTAAACAGTGAGGAGAGCCGGGATTTCAGATAAAACAGTGAGGAGAGCCGGGAGTTCAGTTTAAACAGTGAGGACAGCCGGGAGTTCACATTAAACAGTGAGGAGAGCCGGGAGTTCAGAATAAACAGTGAGGAGAGCCGGGAGTTCAGATTGAACAGTGAGGAGAGCCGCTAGTTCAGATTGAACAGTGAGGAGAGCCGGGAGTTCAGTTGAAACAGTGAGGAGAGCCGGGAGTTCAGTTTAAATAGTGAGGAGAGCCGGGAGTTCAGATTAAACAGTGAAAAGACCCGGGAGTTCAGATTAAACAGTGAGGAGAGCCGGGAGTTCAGATTAAACAGTAAGGAGAGCCGGGAATTCAGATTAAACAGTGAGGAGAGCCGGGAGTTCAGATTAAACAGTGAGGAGAGTCGGGAGTTCAGATTAAACAGTGGGGGAGCCGGGAGTTCAGATTAAACAGTGAGGAGTTTCGGGAGTTCAGTCGAAACAGTGAGGAGAGCCAGTAGATCAGATTAAACAGCGAGGAGAGCCGGGAGTTCAGATTCAATAGAGAGGAGAGCTGGGAGTTCAGATTAAACAGTGAGGAGAGACGGGAGTTCAGGTTAAACAGTGAGGAGAGTCGGGAGTTCAGATTAAACAGTGAGGAGAGCCGGGAATTCAGTTTAAACAGTGAGGGGAGCAGGGAGTTCAGTTTAAACAGTGAGGAGAGCCGAGAGTTCAGACTAAACAGTGAGGAGAGCCGGGAGTTCAGATTAAACAGTGAGGAGAGCCGGGAATTCAGTTTAAACAGTGAGGAGAGCCGGGTGTTCAGTTTAAACAGTGAGGAGAGCCGAGAGTTCAGACTCAACAGTGAGGAGAGCCGGGAGTTCAGGTTAAACAGTGAGGAGAGCCGGGAATTCAGTTTAAACAGTGAGGGGAGCAGGGAGTTCAGTTTAAACAGTGAGGAGAGTCGGGAGTTCAGATTAAACAGTGAGGAGAGACGGGAATTCAGTTCAAACAGTGAGAAGAGCCGGGAGTTCAGACTAAACAGTCAGGAGAGCCGGGAGTTAAGATTAAACAGTGGGGAGAGCCGGGAGTTCACAATAAACAGTGAGGAGAGCCGGGAGTTCAGATTAAACAGTGAGGAGAGTCGGGAGTTCAGTTTAAACAGTCAGGAGAGCCGGGAATTCAGTTTAAACAGGGAGGAGAGCCGGGAGTTCAGACTAAATAGTGAGGAGAGCCGGGAGTTCAGTTTAAACAGTGAGGAGAGCCGGGAGTTCAGATTAAACAGTGAGGAGCAACGGGAGTTCAGATTAAACAGCGAAAAGAGCCGGGAGTTCAGTTTAAATAGTGAGGAGAGCCGGGAGTTCAGATTAAACAGTGAGGAGAGCCGGGAGTTCAGATTAAACAGTGAGGAGAGCCGGGAGTTCAGATTAAACAGTAAGGAGAGCCGGGAGTTCAGATTAAACAGTGAGGGGAGCCGGGAGTTCAGATTAAACAGTGAGGAGAGCCGGGAGTTCAGATTAAACAGTGAGGAGAGCCGGGAGTTCAGATTAAACAGTGAGGAGAGCCGGGAGTTCAGATTAAACAGTGAGGAGAGCCGGGAGTTCAGATTAAACAGTGAGGACAGCCGGGAGTTCACATTAAACAGTGAGGAGAGCCGGGAGTTCAGATTAAACAGTGAGGAGAGCCGGGAAATCATTTATACAGTGAGGAGAGCCGGGAGATCAGTTTAAACAGTGAGGAGAGCCGGGAGTTCAGTTTCAATAGTGAGGAGATCCAGGAGTTCAGATTAAACAGTGAGGAGAGCCGGGAGTTCAGGTTAAACAGTGAGGAGAGCCGGGAGTTCAGATTAAACAGTGAGGAGAGCTGTGAGTTCAGATTAAACAGTGACAAGAGCCGGGAGTTCAGTTTAAACAGTAAGGAGAGCCGGGAGTTCAGATTAAACAGTGAGGAGAGCCGGGAGTTCAGTTTAAACAGTGAGGAGAGCCGGGAGTTCAGATTAAACAGTGAGGAGAGCCGGGAGCTCAGATTAAACAGTGAGGACAGCCGGGAGTTCACTTTTAACAGTGAGGAGAGCCGGGAGTTCAGATTACACAGTGAGGCGAGCCGGGAGTTCAGATTAAACAGTAAGGAGAGCCGGGAGTTCAGATTAAACAGTGAGGAGAGTCGGGAGTTCAGATTAAACAGTGAGGAGAGTCGGTAGTTCAGTCTCAACAGTGAGGAATGTCGGGAGTTCAGATTAAACAGTGAGGAGTTTCAGGGGTTCAGTCTAAACAGTGAGGAGAGTCGGGAGTTCAGATTAAACAGTGAGGAGTTTCGGGAGTTCAGTCTAAAGAGTGAGGAGAGCCAGTAGATCAGATTAAACAGCGAGGAGAGCCGGGAGTTCAGATTCAATAGAGAGGGGAGCCGGGAGTTCAGATTAAACAGTGAGTAGAGACAGGAGTTCAGATTGAACAGTGAGGAGAGCTGGGAATTCAGTTTAAACAGTGAGGAGATCCGGGGTTCAGACTAAACGGTGAGGAGAGCAGGGAGTTCAGATTAAACAGTGAGGAGAGCCGGGTGTTCAGTTTAAACAGTGAGGAGAGTCGAGAGTTCAGACTAAACAGTGAGGAGAGCCGGGAGTTCAGGTTAAAAAGTGAGGAGAGACGGGCATTCAGTTTAAACAGTGAGGAGCGCAGGGAGTTCAGTTTAAACAGTGAAGAGAGCCGGGAGTTCAGATTAAACAGTGAGGAGAGAGGGGAGTTCAGATTAAACAGTGAGGAGAGCCGAGAGTTCAGACTAAACAGTGAGGAGAGCCGGGAGTTCAGATTAAACAGTGAGGAGAGTCGGGAGTTCAGATTAAACAGTGAGGAGAGCCGTGAGTTCAGATTGAACAGTGAGGGGAGCCGGGAGTTCAGTTTAAACAGTGAGGAGAGTTCAGTTTAAACAGTGAGGAGAGACGGGCATTCAGTTTAAACAGTGAGGAGAGCCGGGAGTTCAGATTAAACAGTGAGGAGAGACGGGAATTCAGTTCAAACAGTGAGGAGAGTCGGGAGTTCAGATTAAACAGTGGGGAGAGCCGGGAGTACACAATAAACAGTGAGGAGAGCCGGGAGTTCAGATTAAACAGTGAAGAGAGCCGGGACTTCAGTTTAAACAGTGAGGAGAGCCGGGAGTTCAGATTAAACAGTGAGCAGAGCCGGGAGTTCAGATTTATCAGTGAGGAGAGTCGGGAGTTCAGATTAGACAGTGAGGAGAGCCAGGAATTCAGTTTAAACAGGGAGGAGAGCCGGGAGTTCAGACTAAACAGTGAGGAGAGCCGGGAGTTCAGTTTAAACAGTGAGGAGAGCCGGGAGTTCAGATTAAACAGTGAGGAGAGCCGGGAGTTCGGATTAAACAGTGAGGAGAGCCGGGAGTTCAGATTAAACAGTGAGCAGAGCCGGGAGTTCAGATTAAACAGTGAGGAGAGCTGTGAGTTCAGATTAATCAGTGAAAAGTGCCGCGAGTTCAGTTTAAACAGAGTGGAGAGCCGGGAGTTCAGATTAAACAGTGAGGAGAGTCGGGAGTTCAGTTTAAACAGCGAGGAGAGCCGGGAATTCAGTTCAAACAGTGAGAAGAGCCGGGAGTTCAGACTAAACAGTCAGGAGAGCCGGGAGTTAAGATTAAACAGTGGGGAGAGCCGGGAGTTCACAATAAACAGTGAGGAGAGCCGGGAGTTCAGATTAAACAGTGAGGAGAGTCGGGAGTTCAGTTTAAACAGTCAGGAGAGCCGGGAATTCAGTTTAAACAGGGAGGAGAGCCGGGAGTTCAGACTAAATAGTGAGGAGAGCCGGGAGTTCAGTTTAAACAGTGAGGAGAGCCGGGAGTTCAGATTAAACAGTGAGGAGCAACGGGAGTTCAGATTAAACAGCGAAAAGAGCCGGGAGTTCAGTTTAAATAGTGAGGAGAGCCGGGAGTTCAGATTAAACAGTGAGGAGAGCCGGGAGTTCAGATTAAACAGTGAGGAGAGCCGGGAGTTCAGATTAAACAGTAAGGAGAGCCGGGAGTTCAGATTAAACAGTGAGGGGAGCCGGGAGTTCAGATTAAACAGTGAGGAGAGCCGGGAGTTCAGATTAAACAGTGAGGAGAGCCGGGAGTTCAGATTAAACAGTGAGGAGAGCCGGGAGTTCAGATTAAACAGTGAGGAGAGCCGGGAGTTCAGATTAAACAGTGAGGACAGCCGGGAGTTCACATTAAACAGTGAGGAGAGCCGGGAGTTCAGATTAAACAGTGAGGAGAGCCGGGAAATCATTTATACAGTGAGGAGAGCCGGGAGATCAGTTTAAACAGTGAGGAGAGCCGGGAGTTCAGTTTCAATAGTGAGGAGATCCAGGGGTTCAGATTAAACAGTGAGGAGAGCCGGGAGTTCAGGTTAAACAGTGAGGAGAGCCGGGAGTTCAGATTAAACAGTGAGGAGAGCTGTGAGTTCAGATTAAACAGTGACAAGAGCCGGGAGTTCAGTTTAAACAGTAAGGAGAGCCGGGAGTTCAGATTAAACAGTGAGGAGAGCCGGGAGTTCAGTTTAAACAGTGAGGAGAGCCGGGAGTTCAGATTAAACAGTGAGGAGAGCCGGGAGCTCAGATTAAACAGTGAGGACAGCCGGGAGTTCACTTTTAACAGTGAGGAGAGCCGGGAGTTCAGATTACACAGTGAGGCGAGCCGGGAGTTCAGATTAAACAGTAAGGAGAGCCGGGAGTTCAGATTAAACAGTGAGGAGAGTCGGGAGTTCAGATTAAACAGTGAGGAGAGTCGGTAGTTCAGTCTCAACAGTGAGGAATGTCGGGAGTTCAGATTAAACAGTGAGGAGTTTCAGGGGTTCAGTCTAAACAGTGAGGAGAGTCGGGAGTTCAGATTAAACAGTGAGGAGTTTCGGGAGTTCAGTCTAAAGAGTGAGGAGAGCCAGTAGATCAGATTAAACAGCGAGGAGAGCCGGGAGTTCAGATTCAATAGAGAGGGGAGCCGGGAGTTCAGATTAAACAGTGAGTAGAGACAGGAGTTCAGATTGAACAGTGAGGAGAGCTGGGAATTCAGTTTAAACAGTGAGGAGATCCGGGGTTCAGACTAAACGGTGAGGAGAGCAGGGAGTTCAGATTAAACAGTGAGGAGAGCCGGGTGTTCAGTTTAAACAGTGAGGAGAGTCGAGAGTTCAGACTAAACAGTGAGGAGAGCCGGGAGTTCAGGTTAAAAAGTGAGGAGAGACGGGCATTCAGTTTAAACAGTGAGGAGCGCAGGGAGTTCAGTTTAAACAGTGAAGAGAGCCGGGAGTTCAGATTAAACAGTGAGGAGAGAGGGGAGTTCAGATTAAACAGTGAGGAGAGCCGAGAGTTCAGACTAAACAGTGAGGAGAGCCGGGAGTTCAGATTAAACAGTGAGGAGAGTCGGGAGTTCAGATTAAACAGTGAGGAGAGCCGTGAGTTCAGATTGAACAGTGAGGGGAGCCGGGAGTTCAGTTTAAACAGTGAGGAGAGTTCAGTTTAAACAGTGAGGAGAGACGGGCATTCAGTTTAAACAGTGAGGAGAGCCGGGAGTTCAGATTAAACAGTGAGGAGAGACGGGAATTCAGTTCAAACAGTGAGGAGAGTCGGGAGTTCAGATTAAACAGTGGGGAGAGCCGGGAGTACACAATAAACAGTGAGGAGAGCCGGGAGTTCAGATTAAACAGTGAAGAGAGCCGGGACTTCAGTTTAAACAGTGAGGAGAGCCGGGAGTTCAGATTAAACAGTGAGCAGAGCCGGGAGTTCAGATTTATCAGTGAGGAGAGTCGGGAGTTCAGATTAGACAGTGAGGAGAGCCAGGAATTCAGTTTAAACAGGGAGGAGAGCCGGGAGTTCAGACTAAACAGTGAGGAGAGCCGGGAGTTCAGTTTAAACAGTGAGGAGAGCCGGGAGTTCAGATTAAACAGTGAGGAGAGCCGGGAGTTCGGATTAAACAGTGAGGAGAGCCGGGAGTTCAGATTAAACAGTGAGCAGAGCCGGGAGTTCAGATTAAACAGTGAGGAGAGCTGTGAGTTCAGATTAATCAGTGAAAAGTGCCGCGAGTTCAGTTTAAACAGAGTGGAGAGCCGGGAGTTCAGATTAAACAGTGAGGAGAGTCGGGAGTTCAGTTTAAACAGCGAGGAGAGCCGGGAGTTCAGTTTAAACAGTGAGGAGAGCCGGGAGTTCAGATTAAACAGTGAGGAGAGCCGGGAGTTCAGATTAAACAGTGAGGAGAGCCGGGAGTTCAGTTTAAACAGTGAGGACAGCCGGGAGTTCAGAATAAACAGTGAGGAGAGCCGGGAGTTCAGATTAAACAGTGAGGAGAGCCGTTAGTTCAGATTGAACAGTGAGGAGAGCCGGGAGTTCAGTTGAAACAGTGAGGAGTTCAGTTTAAATAGTGAGGAGAGCCGGGAGTTCAGTTTACATAGTGAGGAGAGCCGGGAGTTCAGATTAAACAGTGAAAAGAGCCGGGAGTTCAGTTTATATAGTGAGGAGAGCCGGGAGTTCAGATTAAACAGAGAGGAGAGCCGGGAGTTCAGATTAAACAGTGAGGGGAGCAGGCAGTTCAGATTAAACAGTAAGGAGAGCCGGGAGTTCAGATTAAACAATGAGGAGAGCCGGGAGTTCAGTTTAAACAGTGAGGAGAGCCGGGAGTTCAGATTAAACAGTAAGGAGAGCCGGGAGTTCAGATTAAACAGTGAGGAGAGCCGGGAGTTCGGATTAAACAGTGAGGAGAGTCGGGAGTTCAGATTAAACAGTGGGGAGAGCCGGGAGTTCAGATTAAACAGTAAGGAGAGCCGGGAGTTCAGATTAAACAGTGAGGAGAGCCGGGAGTTCAGTTTAAACAGTGAGGAGAGCCGGGAGTTCAGATAAAACAGTGAGGGGAGCTGGGAGTTCAGATTAAACAGCGAGGAGAGCCGGGAGTTCAGATTAAACAGTGAGGAGAGCCGGGAGTTCAGATTAAACAGTGAGGAGAGCCGGAAGTTCAGATTAAACAGTAAGGAGAGCCGGGAGTTCACTTTAAACAGTGAGGGGAGCCGGGAGTTCAGATTAAACAGTGAGGAGAGTCGGGAGTTCAGATTAAACAGTGAGGAGAGTCGGGAGTTCAGTCTCAACAGTGAGGAATGTCGGGAGTTCAGATTAAACAGTGAGGAGTTTCGGGGGTTCAGTCTAAACAGTGAGGAGAGTCGGGAGTTCAGATTAAACAGTGAGGAGTTTCGGGAGTTCAGTCTAAACAGTGAGGAGAGCCAGTAGATCAGATTAAACAGCGAGGAGAGCCGGGAGTTCAGATTCAATAGAGAGGAGAGCCGGGAGTTCAGATTAAACAGTGAGGATAGACGGGAGTTCAGATTAAACAGTGAGGAGAGCCGGGAGTTCAGTTTAAACAGTGAGGAGAGCCAGTAGATCAGATTAAACAGCGAGGAGAGCCGGGAGTTCTGATTCAATAGAGAGGAGAGCTGGGAGTTCAGATTAAACAGTGAGGAGAGACGGGAGTTCAGGTTAAACAGTGAGGAGAGTCGGGAGTTCAGATTAAACAGTGAGGAGAGCCGGGAATTCAGTTTAAACAGTGAGGGGAGCAGGGAGTTCAGTTTAAACAGTGAGGAGAGCCGGGTGTTCAGTTTAAACAGTGAGGAGAGCCGAGAGTTCAGACTAAACAGTGAGGAGAGCCGGGAGTTCAGATTAAACAGTGAGGAGAGCCGGGAAATCATTTAAACAGTGAGGAGAGCCGGGAGATCAGTTTAAACAGTGAGGAGAGCCGGGAGTTCAGTTTCAATAGTGAGGAGATCCAGGAGTTCAGATTAAACAGTGAGGAGAGCCGGGAGTTCAGGTTAAACAGTGAGGAGAGCCGGGAGTTCAGATTAAACAGTGACAAGAGCCGGGAGTTCAGTTTAAACAGTAAGGAGAGCCGGGAGTTCAGATTAAACAGTGAGGAGAGCCGGGAGTTCAGTTTAAACAGTGAGGAGAGCCGGGAGTTCAGATTAAACAGTGAGGAGAGCCGGGAGTTCAGATTAAACAGTGAGGACAGCCGGGAGTTCACTTTTAACAGTGAGGAGAGCCGGGAGTTCAGATTACACAGTGAGGCGAGCCGGGAGTTCAGATTAAACAGTAAGGAGAGCCGGGAGTTCAGATTAAACAGTGAGGAGAGTCGGGATTTCAGATTAAACAGTGAGGAGAGTCGGTAGTTCAGTCTCAACAGTGAGGAATGTCGGGAGTTCAGATTAAACAGTGAGGAGTTTCAGGGGTTCAGTCTAAACAGTGAGGAGAGTCGGGAGTTCAGATTCAACAGTGAGGAGTTTCGGGAGTTCAGTCTAAAGAGTGAGGAGAGCCAGTAGATCAGATTAAACAGCGAGGAGAGCCGGGAGTTCAGATTCAATAGAGAGGGGAGCCGGGAGTTCAGATTAAACAGTGAGTAGAGACAGGAGTTCAGATTGAACAGTGAGGAGAGCTGGGAATTCAGTTTAAACAGTGAGGAGATCCGGGGTTCAGACTAAACGGTGAGGAGAGCAGGGAGTTCAGATTAAACAGTGAGGAGAGCCGGGTGTTCAGTTTAAACAGTGAGGAGAGTCGAGAGTTCAGACGAAACAGTGAGGAGAGCCGGGAGTTCAGATTAAAAAGTGAGGAGAGCCGGGAATTCAGTTTAAACAGTGAGGGGAGCAGGGAGTTCAGTTTAAACAGTGAGGAGAGCCGGGAGTTCAGATTAAACAGTGAGGAGAGACGGGAGTTCAGATTAAACAGTGAGGAGAGCCGAGAGTTCAGACTAAACAGTGAGGAGAGCCGGGAGTTCAGATTAAACAGTGAGGAGAGTCGGGAGTTCAGATTAAACAGTGAGGAGAGACGGGCATTCAGTTTAAACAGTGAGGAGAGCCGGGAGTTCAGATTAAACAGTGAGGAGAGACGGGAATTCAGTTCAAACAGTGAGGAGAGTCGGGAGTTCAGATTAAACAGTGGGGAGAGCCGGGAGTACACAATAAACAGTGAGGAGAGCCGGGAGTTCAGATTAAACAGTGAAGAGAGCCGGGACTTCAGTTTAAACAGTGAGGAGAGCCGGGAGTTCAGATTAAACAGTGAGCAGAGCCGGGAGTTCAGATTTATCAGTGAGGAGAGTCGGGAATTCAGATTAGACAGTGAGGAGAGCCAGGAATTCAGTTTAAACAGGGAGGAGAGCCGGGAGTTCAGACTAAACAGTGAGGAGAGCCGGGAGTTCAGTTTAAACAGTGAGGAGAGCCGGGAGTTCAGATTAAACAGTGAGGAGAGCCGGGAGTTCGGATTAAACAGTGAGGAGAGCCGGGAGTTCAGATTAAACAGTGAGCAGAGCCGGGAGTTCAGATTAAACAGTGAGGAGAGCTGTGAGTTCAGATTAATCAGTGAAAAGTGCCGCGAGTTCAGTTTAAACAGAGTGGAGAGCCGGGAGTTCAGATTAAACAGTGAGGAGAGTCGGGAGTTCAGTTTAAACAGCGAGGAGAGCCGGGAGTTCAGTTTAAACAGTGAGGAGAGCCGGGAGTTCAGATTAAACAGTGAGGAGAGCCGGGAGTTCAGATTAAACAGTGAGGAGAGCCGGGAGTTCAGTTTAAACAGTGAGGACAGCCGGGAGTTCAGAATAAACAGTGAGGAGAGCCGGGAGTTCAGATTAAACAGTGAGGAGAGCCGCTAGTTCAGATTGAACAGTGAGGAGAGCCGGGAGTTCAGTTGAAACAGTGAGGAGAGCCGGGAGTTCAGTTTAAATAGTGAGGAGAGCCGGGAGTTCAGTTTACATAGTGAGGAGAGCTGGGAGTTCAGATTAAACAGTGAAAAGAGCCGGGAGTTCAGTTTATATAGTGAGGAGAGCCGGGAGTTCAGATTAAACAGAGAGGAGAGCCGGGAGTTCAGATTAAACAGTGAGGGGAGCAGGCAGTTCAGATTAAACAGTAAGGAGAGCCGGGAGTTCAGATTAAACAATGAGGAGAGCCGGGAGTTCAGTTTAAACAGTGAGGAGAGCCGGGAGTTCAGATTAAACAGTAAGGAGAGCCGGAAGTTCAGATTAAACAGTAAGGAGAGCCGGGAGTTCACATTAAACAGTGAGGGGAGCTGGGAGTTCAGATTAAACAGTGAGGAGAGCCGGGAGTTCAGATTAAACAGTGAGGAGAGCCGGGAGTTCAGATTAAACAGTGAGGAGAGCCGGAAGTTCAGATTAAACAGTAAGGAGAGCCGGGAGTTCACATTAAACAGTGAGGGGAGCCGGGAGTTCAGATTAAACAGTGAGGAGAGTCGGGAGTTCAGATTAAACAGTGAGGAGAGTCGGGAGTTCAGTCTCAACAGTGAGGAATGTCGGGAGTTCAGATTAAACAGTGAGGAGTTTCGGGGGTTCAGTCTAAACAGTGAGGAGAGTCGGGAGTTCAGATTAAACAGTGAGGAGTTTCGGGAGTTCAGTCTAAACAGTGAGGAGAGCCAGTAGATCAGATTAAACAGCGAGGAGAGCCGGGAGTTCAGATTCAATAGAGAGGAGAGCCGGGAGTTCAGATTAAACAGTGAGGAGAGACGGGAGTTCAGATTAAACAGTGAGGAGAGCCGAGAGTTCAGATTAAACAGTGAGGAGAGCCGGGAGTTCAGATTGAACAGTGAGGAGAGCCGGGAATTCAGTTTAAACAGTGGGGAGATCCGGGGTTCAGACTAAACGGTGAGGAGAGCAGGGAGTTCAGATTAAACAGTGAGGAGAGCAGGGAGTTCTGATTAAACAGTGAGGAGAGCCGGGCGTTCAGTTTAAACAGTGAGGAGAGCCGAGAGTTCAGATTAAACAGTGAGGAGAGCCGGGAATTCAGTTTAAACAGTGAGGGGAGCAGGGAGTTCAGTTTAGACAGTGAGGAGAGACGGGAATTCAGACTAAACAGTGAGGAGAGCCGGGAGTTAAGATTAAACAGTGGGGAGAGCCGGGAGTTCACAATAAACAGTGAGGAGAGCCGGGAGTTCAGATTAAACAGTGAGAAGAGCCGGGAATTCAGTTGAAATAGGGAGGAGAGCCGGGAATTCAGTTTAAACAGTGAGGAGAGTCGGGAGTTCACAATAAACAGTGAGGAGAGCCGGGAGTTCAGATTAAACAGTCAGGAGAGCCGGGAATTCAGTTTAAACAGGGAGGAGAACCGGGAGTTCAGTTTAAACAGTGAGGAGAGCCGGGAGTTCAGTTTAAACAGTGAGGAGAGCCGGGAGTTCAGATTAAACAGTGAGGAGAGCCGGGAGTTCAGATTAAACAGTGAGGACAGCCGGGAGTTCACATTAAACAGTGAGGAGAGCCGGGAGTTCAGATTAAACAGTGAGGAGAGCCGGGAAATCATTTAAACAGTGAGGAGAGCCGGGAGATCAGTTTAAACAGTGAGGAGAGCCGGGGGTTCAGTTTCAATAGTGAGGAGATCCAGGAGTTCACATTAAACAGTGAGGAGAGCCGGGAGTTCAGATTAAACAGTGAGGAGAGCCGGGAGTTCAGATTAAACAGTGAGGAGAGCTGTGAGTTCAGATTAAACAGTGACAAGAGCCGGGAGTTCAGTTTAAACAGTATGGAGAGCCGGGAGTTCAGATTAAACAGTGAGGAGAGCCGGGAGTTCAGTTTAAACAGTGAGGAGAGCCGGGAGTTCAGTTTAAACAGTGAGGAGAGCCGGGAGTTCAGATTAAACAGTGAGGAGAGCCGGGAGTTCAGATCAAACAGTGAGGACAGCCGGGAGTTCACTTTAAACAGTGAGGAGAGCCGGGAGTTCAGATTACACTGTGAGGAGAGCCGGGAGATCAGTTTAAACAGTGAGGAGAGCCGGGAGATCAGTTTTGTGGCGAACCATCGTTCGTTCCCACTGTGGGGTTGTTCTAATGTTGTTGTTGGGCTAGGGTGTTCACACTGTGGGATTGTTCTAATGTTGTTGTTGGGCTAGGGTGGGATTAATACACCTGTGTTTGTTACTGTTGTGGCACATCCCAGTCGGGCTCCGCCTCCTGGGAGAGGTATAAGACCCCCTGCTCGGGCGGGACCTCATCTGTCTGGGGTGGTGTACTTACGTTCCAGTAGTTCCATTGTTAGGCAATAAAAGCCTTCAGTTACCGAAGCCTTGTGTCTTGAGTTCAATTGACGTGCATCAATTTTATTGCCTAACACTAAGCTCTCGACGGAAAGGAGAGTTTGGAACAAATCTTAAAGCCAGAGCATCTGACGCTGGATCCACGTGCGGTGCGCGCCTCTAACACCTTCGACCACTGGCAGAAGTGTTTTGAGGACTACCTGGCAGCCTCCGCAGCGGTCATCACAGATGACGACAGACTCCGGGTCCTCCATGCGAGGGTAAGCAACACTGTCTACCTCGCGATCCGTGCGCCCACCACTTACCCGAGGGCCCTCGAGCTTTTAAAAAAGCGCTACACGAGACCTCCCAATGAGATCCACGCTCGTTACCTCCTCGCGACACGACATCGGCAGTCGGGCGAAACCATGGAGGATTCCGCCAATGAGCTCTTGCAGCTTGCCAGGGGCTGCGACTGCAAAGCTGTGTCGGCTGAGCAGTATATGTATGACCTCGCCCGAGATGCGTTTGTGGCAGTGGTAGGGTCTTCATACATCCGTCTCAAGCTGCTCGAAAAGGGGAATCTCAACCTGACCCAAGCTATGGAAACGGCTGAAATGCTTGAGGCGGCTTCGAAGAGCTTGGTCCTGTATCCGGAGGACCACGTGGAAACAACGTGGCAGGAGCAGTCACAAATCCCTCCTCGCCCCACGGGCTCGAAGTGCAGTGTTATGGCGTGCTCCCATGTAGACCCGACGATGGCGGCAGCCCCATGCGGCCCGCGGTGCTACTTCTGCGGAGGAGCCAAGCATCCACGACAAAAGTGTCCTGCTAAAGCGGTGGTCTGTAATCAATGCGGTAAAAAGGGGCACTACGCGAAGGTCTGCAGATCAAAGGCCAAGAACGGCAGTGCAGCCTGTGTCCCTTCAGAACGGGGATCATCACCATCGACGTCGAAGTACCCACGGGGTTCATCCACGTGCGAGTCCAGGACGACGCCATTGTGGTCGACGGAGTCGGAGGAGGATGACCACCAGGAGTCGCTACGCTTGGCGCCCTCAACCATGTGCGATTCATGGGGGCGGCCATTTTGGTCGACGACGACCAGGAGCGACCAGCAGGGGTCCTCAGCATCGACCTCAGCTGCCTGCAGTGACGTTCAAGGGCCAACGGTGGCGTCGATCACCCTGAACCAGGCTAAGCACCACAGGCTTGACTGTTCAATGATGGACATAAAGGTAAATGGTCGTGCAATTTATTGTCTGTTTGACAGCGGGAGCACTGAGAGCTTTATTCACCCTGACACTGTAAAGAGGTGTGGACTCCAGGTTCAACCTGCCAAACAGACAATCTCTATGGCATCACGGTCCCGGTCTGTCCCTGTTCAAGGACGTTGTATGGTAACTCTGAAAGTGCAGGGCACAATTTACGAGCGATTCAGGCTCCTTGTGTTGCCGCATCTTTGCACACCAATTTTCCTCGGACTAAACTTTATGGTCCACATGAAGAGTGTGATCCTACAGTACGGTGGCCCACTCCCTTCGCTGACAGTAGGGGACCAGCTGCAGTCTCCAAATTGTCCAAAGCGCCCCGCATGCAATCTTTCCACATTAAAGATCACCACACCCTCTTTATTCAAGAATCTGGTACCAGGCTGCAAGCCCATCGCTACTAAAAGTAGGCGTTACAGCGCTGAAGATCGGATCTTCATCAGATCTGAGGTTCAGCGGCTCCTCAAAGAAGGGATCATACAGCCCAGTGTTAGTCCGTGGAGAGCACAGGTTGTGGTGGTTAAGAGCGGGAACAAACCCCGGATGGTCATTGATTACAGTCAGACCATTAATCGATATACGCAGCTGGATGCGTATCCTCTCTCGCGCATATCTGATATGGTCAATCAGATTGCGCAGTACCGGGTGTTCTCCACCATAGACCTTAAGTCCGCCTACCACCAACTCCCCATCCGCCCAGAGGACCGACACTACACGGCTTTTGAGGCGGATGGTCATCTGTATCAGTTTCTTAGGGTTCCATTTGGTGTCACCAATGGGGTCTCGGTCTTCCAGCGTGCTATGGACCGAATGGTGGACCAGAACGGGCTGCGGGCTACCTTCCCGTACCTGGATAATGTCACCATCTGCGGCCGTGATCAGCAGGACCATGACACAAATCTCCAGAACCTTTTACGCACTGCATCTCGCCTGAATTTGACCTACAACAGGGAGAAGTGTGTATTCCGTACGCGCCGGTTAGCCATCCTGGGATACGTAGTGGAAAACGGGGTCATTGGCCCTGATCCCGACCGTATGCGCCCCCTTGCTGAACTTCCTTTGCCCGCTAGCGCAAAAGCACTGAGGAGATGCCGAGGCTTCTTCTCCTATTATTCGCAGTGGGTCCCTAACTACGCGGACAAAGCCCGTCCGCTTATTAAGTCCACGGCTTTTCCACTCACGCCAGAGGCCCAATTGGCCTTCAAGGCATTGAAACACGACATTGCGAAAGCCACGATGCACGCGGTAGACGAATCCATCCCTTTTCAGGTGGAAAGCGATGCATCTGATTTCGCCCTGGCCGCCACACTAAACCAGGCGGGCAGGCCCGTCGCGTTTTTTTCCCACACCCTCCAAGGTCCCGAAATTCGGCATTCAGCGGTGGAAAAGGAGGCCCAGTCCATTGGGGAGGCCGTCAGACACTGGCGCCATTACCTGGCGGGGAAGGGGTTCACCCTGATCACGGACCAGCGGTCCGTGGCGTTCATGTTCAATAACACGCAGAGGGGCAAGATCAAGAATGACAAGATCTTGCGGTGGAGAATTGAGCTCTCCACCTATAATGTATCGTCCAGGGAAACTCAATGAGCCCTCGGATGCCCTCTCGCACGGAACATGCGCTACTATGCAGGAGGATCGCTTGAACGCCCTCCATAATGACCTGTGCCATCCTGGGGTCACTCGGCTCTACCACTTTATCAAAGCCCGCAACCTGCCTTACTCGGTGGAGGACGTCAGGTCAGTGACAAGGAGCTGTCGGATTTGCGCGGAATGCAAACCGCACTTTTACCGACCTGACCGGGCACATTTGGTCAAGGCCACTCGCCCCTTCGAGAGGCTGAGTGTGGATTTTAAGGGCCCCCTTCCCTCAACAGATCGGAACGTGTACTTTCTTAACATCATAGACGAGTACTCCCGGTTCCCGTTTGTTGTCCCCTGCGCGGACACGTCGACTGCCACGGTGATCAAAGCATTCCGTGATCTTTTTACCCTGTTCGGGTACCCCAGCTATATACATAGCGACAGGGGCTCGTCGTTCATGAGTAATGACTTGAGGCAATTCCTGCTCTCATACGGGATTGCCTCTAGTAGGACCACGAGTTACAACCCTAGGGGCAATGGACAGGTGGAAAGAGAGAATGCTACAGTCTGGAAGGCTGTCCTATTGGCGCTGAAGTCCAAAGGCCTTCCAGTCTCCCATTGGCAGGAGGTCCTCCCAAATGCGCTTCACTCCATTCGCTCCCTCCTGTGTACGGCAACCAATGCTACTCCCCACGAGAGGATGTTCTCATTCCCACGGAAGTCGTCCTCGGGGATATCTTTACCAGCCTGGTTGACGCACCCAGGACCCGTCCTTCTGCGGCGACATGTAAGGGCCCGCAAGTCCGACCCCTTGGTCGAACAGGTCCACCTCCTCCACGCCAACCCTCAGTATGCCTATGTGGCATATCCTGACGGGCGAGAGGACACAGTCTCGATCCGAGACCTGGCGCCCGCAGGGGACGTAGCAACTCCTGTCGCTCCCATACCCCCAGTGACGAATCCCTTATCCCTTATTTCTCCCCCGGACGTGGCGCGCTCAGCACCGGGACCAGTGCATAACAGTTATACTCCAATGTACAGCTTGCCTGAGACCCGGAGATCGGCGCCATCGCAGAATGTACCGGGATCCCCTGCACTACCGCTTCATCAGGGTCGACCGGCCTGTGAGTCCGCGAGAGGACAGCCGGACGCTGTTTTGGAGAGAACGCCACCGCAAGCACCTACTCCGGTGTCACCGCCGGTCTTGAGGAGGTCACAACGACGGTGCGGTCCTCCAGACGGTCTGGACTTATAATCTGTTGACTTTTTTTTTAGTCTGTTTTCGCACCCCGCCGGCCTTTGTTCTCAAAGGAGGGGTGAATGTGGTGAACCATCGTTGGTTCCCACTGTGGGGTTGTTCTAATGTTGTTGTTGGGCTAGGGTGTTCACACTGTGGGATTGTTCTAATGTTGTTGTTGGGCTAGGGTGGGATTAATACACCTCTGGTTGTTACTGTTGTGGCACATCCCAGTCGGGCTCCGCCTCCTGGGAGAGGTATAAGACCCCCTGCTCGGGCGGGACTTCGTCAGTCTGGGGTGGTGTACTTACGTTCTAGTAGTTCCATTGTTAGGCAATAAAAGCCTTCAGTTACTGAAGCCTTGTGCCTTGAGTTCAATTGACGTGCATCAAGTTTAAACAGTGATGAGAGCCGAGAGTTGAGACTAACCAGTGAGGAGAGCCGGGAGTTCAGATTAAACAGTGAGGGGAGCCGTGAGTTCAGTTTAAACAGTGAGGAGAGCCGAGAGTTGAGACGAAACAGTGAGGAGAGCCGAGAGTTCAGACTAAACAGTGAGGAGAGCCGGGAGTTCAGATTAAACAGTGAGGAGAGCCGGGCATTCAGTTTAAACAGTGAGGGGAGCAGGGAGTTCAGTTTAAACAGTGAGGAGAGCCGGGAGTTCAGATTAAACAGTGAGGAGAGTCGGGAGTTCAGTTTAAACAGTGAGGAGAGCCGGGAGTTCAGTTTAAACAGTGAGGAGAGCCGGGAGTTCAGATTAAACAGTGAGGAGAGCCGGGAGTTCAGATTAAACAGTGAGGAGCGACGGGAGTTCAGATTAAACAGCGAAAAGAGCCGGGAGTTCAGTTTAAATAGTGAGGAGAGCCGGGAGTTCAGATTAAACAGTGAGGAGAGCCGCGAGTTCAGATTGAACAGTGAGGAGAGCCGGGAGTTCAGTTGAAACAGTGAGGAGAGCCGGGAGTTCAGTTTAAATAGTGAGGAGAGCCGGGAGTTCAGTTTACATAGTGAGGAGAGCC
Organism: Mustelus asterias; assembly: GCF_964213995.1. Lineage (NCBI taxonomy): Eukaryota > Metazoa > Chordata > Chondrichthyes > Carcharhiniformes > Triakidae > Mustelus > Mustelus asterias. The sequence goes on from NC_135804.1 coordinate 106,239,254, forward strand.
GGGAGTTCAGATTAAACAGTGAGGAGAGCCGGGAGTTCAGATTAAACAGTGAGGAGAGATGGGAATTCAGATTAAACAGTAAGGAGAGCCGGGAGTTCAGATTAAACAATGAGGAGAGCCGGGAGTTCAGTTTAAACAGTGAGGAGAGTCGGGAGTTCAGATTAAACAGTGAGGAGAGCCGGGAGTTCAGATTAAACAGTGAGGGGAGCCGGGAGTTCAGAAAAACACTGAGGAGAGACGAGAGTTCAGATTAAACAGTGAGGACAGCCGGGAGTTCAGATTAAACAGTGAGGAGAGTCGGGAGTTCAGATTAAACAGTGAGGAGAGTCGGGAGTTCATATTTAACAGTGAGGAGAGTCGGGAGTTCAGATTAAACAGTGAGGAGAGCCGGGAGTTCAGATGAAACAGTGAGGAGAGTCGGGAGTTCAGAATTAACAGTGAGAAGAGTCGGGAGTTCAGATTGAACAGTGAGGAGAGCCGGGAGTTCAGATTAAACAGTGAGGAGAGTCAGGAGTTCAGATTAAACAGTGAGGAGAGCCGGGATTTCAGATTAAACAGTGAGGAGAGCCGGGAATTCAGGTTAAACAGTGAGGAGAGTCGGGAGTTCAGATTAAACAGTGAGGAGAGCCGGGAGTTCAGATTGAACAGTGAGGAGAGACGGGAGTTCAGATTAAACAGTGAAGAGAGCCGGGAGTTCAGTTTAAACAGTGAGGAGAGTCAGGAGTTCAGATTAAACAGTGAGGAAAGCCGGGAGTTCAGATTAAACAGTGAGGAGAGCCGGTAGTTGAGATTAAACAGTGAGGGGAGCCGGGAGTTCAGAAAAACACTGAGGAGAGACGAGAGTTCAGATTAAACAGTGAGGAGAGACGGGAATTCAGTTTAAACAGTGAGAAGAGCCGGGAGTTCAGATTAAACAGTGGGGAGAGCCGGGAGTTCAGACTAAACAGTGAGGAGAGCCGGGAGTTCAGATTAAACAGTGAAGAGAGTCGGGAGTTCAGTTTAAACAGTGAGGAGTGCCGGGAGTTCAGTCTAAACAGTGAGGAGAGTCGGGAGTTCAGTCTAAACAGTGAGGAGAGTCGGGAGTTCAGTTTAAACAGTGAGGAGAGCCAGGAGTTCCGATAAAACAGCGAGGAGAGCCGGGAGTTCAGATTCAATAGTGAGGAGAGCCGGGAGTTCAGATTAAACAGTGAAGAGAGCCGGGAGTTCAGATTAAGGACAGTGAGGAGTTCAGATTAAACTGTGAGGAGAGTCAGGAGTTCAGATTAAGGAGAGTGAGGAGAGCCGGGACTTCAGATTAAACTGTGAGGAGAGTTGGGAGTTCAGTCTAAACAGTGAGGAGAGTCGGGAGTTCAGTTTAAACAGTGAGGAGTGCCGGGAGTTCAGTCTAAACAGTGAGGAGAGTCGGGAGTTCAGTCTAAACAGTGAGGAGAGTCGGGAGTTCAGTTTAAACAGTGAGGAGAGTCGGGAGTTCAGTTTAAACAGTGAGGAGAGCCAGGAGTTCCGATAAAACAGCGAGGAGAGCCGGGAGTTCAGTTTAAAACAGTGAGAAGAGCCGGGTGTTCAGATTAAACAGTGAAGAGAGCCAGGAGTTCAGATTAAACAGTGAGGAGAGTCGGGAGTTCAGATTAAACAGTGAGGAGAGTCGGGAGTTCAGTTTAAACAGTGAGGAGAGCCGGGAGTTCAGGTTAAACAGTGAGGAGAGTCAGGAGTTCAGATTAAACAGTGAGGAGAGCCGGGAGTTCAGATTAAACAGTGAGGAGAGCCGGGAGTTCAGGTGAAACAGTGAGGAGAGACGGGAGTTCAGATTAAACAGTGAGGAGATCCGGGAGTTCTGTTCAAACAGTGAGGAGAGTCGGGAGTTCAGATTAAACAGTGAGGAGAGCCGGGAGTTCAGATTAAACTGTGAGGAGAGCCGGGAGTTCAAATTGAACAGTGAGGAGAGCCGGGAGTTCAGGTTAAACAGTGAGGAGAGCCGGGAGTTCAGATTAAACAGTGAGGAGATCCGGGAGTTCTGTTCAAACAGTGAGGAGAGCCGGGAGTTCAGATTAAACAGTGAGGAGAGCCGGCAGTTCAGATTAAACAGTGAGGAGAGCCGGGAGTTCAGTTCAAACAGTGAGGAGAGCCGGGAGTTCAGATGAAACAGTGAGGAGAGCCGGGAGTTCAGTTTAAAACAGTGAGGAGAGCCGGGAGTTCAGTTAAAACAGTGGGGAGAGCCGGGAGTTCAGATTAAACAGTGAGGAGAGCCGGGAGTTCAGATTAAACAGTGAGGAGAGTCGGGAGTTCAGAATAAACAGTGAGGAGAGCCGGGACTTCAGATTAAACTGTGAGGAGAGTTGGGAGTTCAGATTAAACAGTGAGGAGAGCCGGGAGTTCAGAATAAACAGTGAGGAGAGCCGGGACTTCAGATTAAACTGTGAGGAGAGTTGGGAGTTCAGTCTAAACAGTGAGGAGAGTCGGGAGTTCAGTTTAAACAGTGAGGAGTGCCGGGAGTTCAGTCTAAACAGTGAGGAGAGTCGGGAGTTCAGTCTAAACAGTGAGGAGAGTCGGGAGTTCAGTTTAAACAGTGAGGAGAGTCGGGAGTTCAGTTTAAACAGTGAGGAGAGCCAGGAGTTCCGATAAAACAGCGAGGAGAGCCGGGAGTTCAGTTTCAAACAGTGAGAAGAGCCGGGTGTTCAGATTAAACAGTGAAGAGAGCCAGGAGTTCAGATTAAACAGTGAGGAGAGTCGGGAGTTCAGATTAAACAGTGAGGAGAGTCGGGAGTTCAGTTTAAACAGTGAGGAGAGCCGGGAGTTCAGGTTAAACAGTGAGGAGAGTCAGGAGTTCAGATTAAACAGTGAGGAGAGCCGGGAGTTCAGATTAAACAGTGAGGAGAGCCGGGAGTTCAGGTTAAACAGTGAGGAGAGCCGGGAGTTCAGATTAAACAGTGAGGAGAGCCGGGTGTTCAGTTTAAACAGTGAGGAGAGTCGGGAGTTCAGTTAAAACAGTGGGGAGAGCCGGGAGTTCAGATTAAACAGTGAGGAGAGCCGGGAGTTCAGATTAAACAGTGAGGAGAGTCGGGAGTTCAGAATAAACAGTGAGGAGAGCCGGGACTTCAGATTAAACTGTGAGGAGAGTTGGGAGTTCAGATTAAACAGTGAGGAGAGCCGGGAGTTCAGAATAAACAGTGAGGAGAGCCGGGAGTTCAGATTAAACTGTGAGGAGAGTTGGGAGTTCAGTCTAAACAGTGAGGAGAGTCGGGAGTTCAGTTTAAACAGTGAGGAGTGCCGGGAGTTCAGTCGAAACAGTGAGGAGAGTCGGGAGTTCAGTCTAAACAGTGAGGAGAGTCGGGAGTTCAGTTTAAACAGTGAGGAGAGTCGGGAGTTCAGTTTAAACAGTGAGGAGAGCCAGGAGTTCCGATAAAACAGCGAGGAGAGCCGGGAGTTCAGTTTAAAACAGTGAGAAGAGCCGGGTGTTCAGATTAAACAGTGAAGAGAGCCAGGAGTTCAGATTAAACAGTGAGGAGAGTCGGGAGTTCAGATTAAACAGTGAGGAGAGTCGGGAGTTCAGTTTAAACAGTGAGGAGAGCCGGGAGTTCAGGTTAAACAGTGAGGAGAGTCAGGAGTTCAGATTAAACAGTGAGGAGAGCCGGGAGTTCAGATTAAACAGTGAGGAGAGCCGGGAGTTCAGGTTAAACAGTGAGGAGAGCCGGGAGTTCAGATTAAACAGTGAGGAGAGCCGGGAGTTCAGTTTAAACAGTGAGGAGAGTCGGGAGTTCTGAATAAACAGTGAGGAGAGCCGGGACTTCAGATTAAACTGTGAGGAGAGTTGGGAGTTCAGATTAAACAGTGAGGAGAGCCGGGAGTTCAGAATAAACAGTGAGGAGAGCCGGGACTTCAGATTAAACTGTGAGGAGAGTTGGGAGTTCACTCTAAACAGTGAGGAGAGTCGGGAGTTCAGTTTAAACAGTGAGGAGTGCCGGGAGTTCAGTCTAAACAGTGAGGAGAGTCGGGAGTTCAGTCTAAACAGTGAGGAGAGTCGGGAGTTCAGTTTAAACAGTGAGGAGAGTCGGGAGTTCAGTTTAAACAGTGAGGAGAGCCAGGAGTTCCGATAAAACAGCGAGGAGAGCCGGGAGTTCAGTTTAAAACAGTGAGGAGAGCCGGGAGTTCAGTTTAAACAGTGAGGAGAGCCGGGAGTTCAGATTAAACAGTGAGGAGAGCCGGGAGTTCAGTTTAAACAGTGAGGAGAGTCGGGAGTTCAGATTAAACAGTGAGGAGAGCCGGGAGTTCAGTTTAAACAGTGAGGAGAGCCGGGAGTTCAGTTTAAACAGTGAGGAGAGCCGGGAGTTCAGTTTAAACAGTGAGGAGAGCCGGGAGTTCAGATTAAACAGTGAGGAGAGCCGGGAGTTCAGTTTAAACAGTGAGGAGAGCCGGGAGTTCAGATTAAACAGTGAGGAGAGCCGGGAGTTCAGTTTAAACAGTGAGGAGAGCCGGGAGTTCAGATTAAACAGTGAGGAGAGCCGGGAGTTTAGTTTAAACAGTGAGGAGAGCCGGGAGTTCAGATTAAAATTGAGGAGAGCCGTGAGTTCAGATTAAAAAGTGAGGAGAGCCGGGAGTTCAGATTAAATGGTGAGGAGAGTCGGGAGTTCAGATTAAACAGTGAGGAGAGCCGGGAGTTCAGTTCAAACAGTGAGGAGAGCCGGGAGTTCAGATTAAACAGTGAGGAGAGCCGGGAGTTCAGTTTAAAACAGTGAGGAGAGCCGGGAGTTCAGTTAAAACAGTGGGGAGAGCCGGGAGTTCAGATTAAACAGTGAGGAGAGCCGGGAGTTCATATTAAACAGTGAGGAGTGCCGGGAGTTCAGTTGAAACAGTATGGAGAGCCGGGAGTTCAGATTAAACAGTGAGGAGATCCGGGAGTTCAGATTAAACAGTTAAAAGAGCCGGGAGTTCAGATTAAACAGTGAGGAGAGTCGGGAGTTCAGTTTAAAACAGTGAGGAGTGCCGGGAGTTCAGGTTAAACAGTGAGGGGAGACGGGAGTTCAGTTTAAAACAGTGTGGAGTGCCGGGTGTACAGATTAAACAGTGAGGAGAGCCGGGTGTTCAGATTAAACAGTGAGGTGAGCCGGGAGTTCAGTTTGAAAAGTGAGGGGAGCCGGGAGTTCAGTTTAAAACAGTGAGTCGAGCCGGGTGTTCAGATTAAACAGTGAAGAGAGCCGGGAGTTCAGATTAAACAGTGAGGAGAGTCGGGAGTTCAGGTTAAACAGTGAGGAGAGCCGGGAGTTCAGTTTAAAAGAGTGAGGAGAGCCGGGAGTTCAGATTAAACAGTGAGGAGAGCCGGGAGTTCAGATTAAACAGTGAGGGGAGCCGTAAATTCAGATGAAACAGTGAGGAGAGCCGGGAGTTCAGTTTATACAGTGAGGAGAGCCGGGTGTTCAGTTTAAACAGTGAGGAGAGCCGGGTGTTCAGATTAAACAGTGAGGAGAGCCGGGAGTTCAGAATAAACAGTGAGGAGAGCCGGGAGTTCAGTTTAAACAGTGAGGAGAGCCGGGAGTTCAGTTTAAACAATGAAGAGAGCCGGGAGTTCAGATTAAACAGTGAGGAGAGCCGGGAGTTCAGATTAAACAGTGAGGAGAGCCGGGAGTTCAGTTTAAACGGTGAGGGGAGCCATCAATTCAGATTAAACAGTGAGGAGAGCCGGGAGTTCAGTTTAAACAGTGAGGAGAGCCGGGAGTTCAGTTTAAACAGTGAGGGGAGCCGGGAGTTCAGTTTAAACAGTGAGGGGAGCCAGGAGTTCAGTTTACAACAGTGAGGAGTGCCTGTAATTCAGATTGAACGGTCAGGAGAGCCACGTCTTGAGGTTGAACAGTGAGTGGAGCCGGGAGTTCAGATTAAACAGTGAGGATAGCCGGGAGTTCAGTTTTCACGCTATACAGACGATGCATACCAATCATCGATCAGGAAAGGAGAGAGTGCAGAATGTAGGGCTTGTAGTTTAATGTAGTTTAAACTGAACTCCCGGCTCTCCTCACAGGTGGGCTGCAGAGAAAGATCAACTCAAAGTAAGCAAAGTCCATTCAAACATCTGATGGCAGCAGGGAAGAAGCTGTCCTTGAGTCGTTTGGTAAGTGACCTCAGACATTTGTTTTCCCAGTGGAATAACTTGGAAGAGAGTATGTCCGGGCTGCTTGGGGTCCGTTATTATGCTGGCTTCTATTCCGAGGCAGCAGGAAATGTAGTCAGAGTCAATGGATGGGAGGCTGGTTTGCGTGGTGGATTGGGCTACATTCATGATCTTTGTAGTTTCTTGCTGTCATGGGAAGAGAACCGGGAGATCAGTTTAAAACAGTGAAGAAAGCCGATAGTTTAACTTAAAGCAGACGGAAATTCGAGAGTTAACTTTTAACAGTGAGGAGAGCCGGGAGTTCAGATTAAACAGTGAGGAGAGCCGGGAGTTCAGATTAAACAGTGAGGGGAGCCGGGAGTTCAGATTAAACAGTGAGGAGAGCCGGGAGTTCAGATTAAACAGTGAGGAGAGCCGGGAGTTCAGATTAAACAGTGAGGAGAGCCGGGAGTTCAGATTAAACAGTGAGGGGAGCCGGGAGTTCAGATTGAACAGTGAGGAGAGCCGGGAGTTTAGTTTAAACAGTGAGGAGAGCCGGGAGTTCAGATTAAACAGTGAGGAGAGCCGGGAGTTCAGATTAAACAGTGAGGAGAGTCGGGAGTTCAGATTAAACAGTGAGGAGAGCCGGGAGTTCAGTTTAAACAGTGAGGAGAGCCGGGAGTTCAGATTAAACAGTGAGGAGAGCCGGGAGTTCAGTTTAAACAGTGAGGAGAGCCGGGAGTTCAGATTAAACAGTGAGGAGAGCCGGGAGTTCAGTTTAAACAGTGAGGAGAGCCGGGAGTTCAGTTTAAACAGTGAGGAGAGCCGGGAGTTCAGATTAAACAGTGAGGAGAGCCGGGAGTTTAGTTTAAACAGTGAGGAGAGCCGGGAGTTCAGATTGAACAGTGAGGAGAGCCGGGAGTTCAGATTAAACAGTGAGGAGAGCCGGGAGTTCAGTTTAAACAGTGAGGAGAGTCGGGAGTTCAGATTAAACAGTGAGGAGAGCCGGGAGTTCAGTTTAAACAGTGAGGAGAGCCGGGAGTTCAGATTAAACAGTGAGGAGAGCCGGGAGATCAGTTTAAACAGTGAGGAGAGCCGGGAGTTCAGATTAAATAGTGAGGAGAGCCGGGAATTTAGATTAAACAGTGAGGAGAGCCGTGTAAGTTTAGGGCAAATCCTCCATGATTAAAGAACCCAGGGATAAGGAAAATGGCCGGCTGGAACTTTACATGAATATGCAAGAGGCTCGGAATAACGAGAAGGTCGAGACAGGGATGATCTAATCAACAGAAAATAAAGGAGAAACCATGGCCAGCAGATGAGGAATAAATAGCCCAGCAGCAAGACAATGAGAACAGAGATCATTCCATCCACGGACAACATGAAGACCCATCTCGCTGATGGGATTCCAATCAGGCTGACTCAGAGAACATTTAAAAGACATTAAAATATCAAGTCAGGGCGGTCCCGACAGTTCCGGCCCTTTTTGTTCCAATCAATCGAAACTACCAAGGACCAGAAACTATTTTGTGTGAGAGAATGACTGGTTCAGGTTTTAAAAAGGGACAAGCAAGCTCTGGCTTCCCTCTCTCCTCTCTCTTCTCCTGTTCCTGCCTGCCTCTCGTTCGTCTCCTCGTCTCCAGCACGCAGCCCGAAGCCCACTGAGCAATTTAAACTCGGATTGTGGGTATCCTCTGGTAATTCGCGAAGTTCCCGAGATCATCATAGTGGATGAGGTTTTGGGGAAAGATGGGGGGGCTTTTGCATGCACCTTTCATAGTTTAAGACACTGGTAAACTTGTGTAAAGTAAGCATTCCCGTTGTGCCTGTTTTAGTATCCCTTCCATAGCTATAGTCTTATAGAGCATAAGGCATTGTGTGTTGTTTTCCTGGTGTTTGGTGATCTTGACCTTGATGTTTTAACAAATATATATGTATCTTTGACTTCCACTGGAGTCCGTTTTGATCTTTTCAATTTCTCACCAACGATCTCTGACCAAGTCACAATATTAAATATCCCTTACCATAATTCTGGTGTCTAGAACTGAGGGTACTCTGGGCGCTTCGAAACCGCCCACTCAGGAAAGGCTGCCAGGTAATGGATAGGCAGCAGTTTCCTTTTCTCTCTCTTGGGAGCACTACTCCAGTGAAGTAGGCGCAAGGTGGCCGTTGTTCCATCGGCGAGAGAGAGAATCACTCGGGCATTGGTGGGGTTTGGGTAACGGAGAACTAAACCTGAGATAAACGCACGAGTGGAGTTAAAAAGGGGATCCCGCTACAGCCGTGAGTTCAGTTGAAACAGTGAGGAGAGCCGGGAGTTCAGATTAAACAGTGAGGAGAGCCGGGAGTTCAGATTAAACAGTGAGGACAGCCGGGAGTTCAGTTTAAACAGTGAGGAGAGCCGGGAGTTCAGTTTAAACAGTGAGGAGAGCCGGGAGTTCAGATTAAACAGTGAGGAGAGCCGGGAGTTCAGATTAAACAGTGAGGAGAGCCGGGAGTTCAGTTTAAACAGTGAGGGGAGCCGGGAGTTCAGATTAAACAGTGAGGGGAGCCGGGAGTTCAGATTAAATAGTGAGGAGAGTCGGGAGTTCAGATTAAACAGTGAGGAGAGCCAGGAGTTCAGATTAAACAGTGAGGAGAGCCAGGAGTTCAGATTCAACAGTGTGGAGAGCCAGGAGTTCAGATTAAACAGTGAGGAGAGCTGGGAGTTCAGATTAAACAGTGAGGAGAGCCGGGAGTTCAGATTAAATGGTGACGAGAGTCGGGAGTTCAGATTAAACAGTGAGGAGAGCCGGGAGTTCAGTTCAAACAGTGAGGAGAGCCGGGAGTTTAGATTAAACAGTGAGGAGAGCCGGGAGTTCAGTTTAAAACAGTGAGGAGAGCCGGGAGTTCAGTTAAAACAGTGGGGAGAGCCGGGAGTTCAGATTAAACAGTGAGGAGAGCTGGGAGTTGAGATTAAACAGTGAGGAGAGCCGGGAGTTCAGATTAAATGGTGAGGAGAGTCGGGAGTTCAGATTAAACAGTGAGGAGAGCCGGGAGTTCAGTTCAAACAGTGAGGAGAGCCGGGAGTTTAGATTAAACAGTGAGGAGAGCCGGGAGTTCAGTTTAAAACAGTGAGGAGAGCCGGGAGTTCAGTTAAAACAGTGGGGAGAGCCGGGAGTTCAGATTAAACAGTGAGGAGAGCTGGGAGTTGAGATTAAACAGTAAGGAGAGCCGGGAGTTCAGATTAAACAGTGAGGAGATCCGGGAGTTCAGATTAAACAGTTAAAAGAGCCGGGAGTTCAGATTAAACAGTTAAAAGAGCCGGGAGTTCAGATTAAACAGTGAGGAGAGCCGGGAGTTCAGATTAAACAGTGAGGAGAGCTGGGAGTTGAGATTAAACAGTGAGGAGAGCCGGGAGTTCAGATTAAACAGTAAGGAGAGCCGGGAGTTCAGATTAAACAGTGAGGAGAGCCGGGAGTTCAGATTAAACAGTGAGGAGAGTCGGGAGTTCAGATTAAACAGTGAGGAGAGCTGGGAGTTGAGATTAAACAGTTAAAAGAGCCGGGAGTTCAGATTAAACAGTTAAAAGAGCCGGGAGTTCAGATTAAACAGTGAGTATAGCCAGTGAGCAAATTTTACAAGATTCTTTTCCATGTATCCAACTGAATGTATACTCTGAAAATGGGAGAGTTACAGATCATTTTTCCTGCGAGTTTTCACACCCAATCTTATCCACTCTGTGTCTGAAATTTTGGGCTAGTCTATTTCTGGCCACAAGGGGCAGTGGGCGACGGTTAACTCGCCAGACACTCTGCAGCTCAGCTCAGAACCACAAACTGTGCATGCGCAGAAAAAGTGAAAAATAAAGCAGCTGTCCTGAAGCAGAACCCTCCCGGGCCAGAGACAGCCTCCCACTCTCCATCACGGACATCGGAGGCCCCCCCAATATTACTGACCCCCTTACCCACCACCCCTCCCACCCCACCCTCCCCGGACCCACCTCGGAGCCACTTGCACATGGCCCCCACATCACCTCTTTGCCCCGATGGCTACTTGACTTGACCCTTTCTCTCCCCTGCCCCCGATCATCACAGAGGCACAAATTCCATCCCCTCGCCCCCCCCCCCTTCCCCCTCCCCCGTCTCATCAGCATACCTGCAAGTGCTGACTTGGCTTCCCCTCCATGGTAACAAGGCAAACTTGATTAGACTCGCTGGAATGTTTTAAAAGACACTTGACTCACCCAAACTACCTGCAGCTGATCTGCTCTGACAACGTACAGCTCCATAAAACCCCCAGGATGGACAGTTGGACAGGCAGGCAGTGCAGGAAGAAATGGCCCCCTGGAAATCAGCACCCAGATTTTTCAGACTCAGACCTGGCCAGGTTGCTGGAGGCAGTGGAGCCAAGGCAGGACATCCTCTTCCCACCCAGCAGGATACTGTCCCAGGGGGAGGGATGGAAACGCAGCCTGGGAGGCTGTGGCCAGGTGTCTTAATACCAGGGCACTGTCCTGGAAAACTGGGAAGCAGTACTGGAAAGAAATGAATAATCTAATCCGGGCCGCAAGGGTGAGTGTTTCAATTCATCTACCATCTTCCCCTAAATGATCCCCAGATCCCCCCCGCCCCCAGCACCCTGCATGCTTCCCGCTCCTGACACCCAAGCACCTCCCTCCTGCCCCCCCAGCAGTATCGCAGTGTTTGCCTTCTGAGGGCCACCCCTGATACTCTGCAGGACGTGTGCCATCAGATTCTTCATGGCTCCTTCTGTCCCCATAGGAGAAGCTTGCTCCTAATCACCGGGAGGGTGAAGGCGGGGGTGGTGAGCCTGACCTCCAAGACCTTACCCCCTTTGAGGAGTGGGCACTGGAGCTTGCGGGAGCGAGGGAATGCGGACCATTTGTGACAGCATGGTCGGGCTGGAGCGTAGGAGTGAGCACCTGCCAATCCTCTACTTTATGGAGAAATGTCAAGTAAGTTGCATGAAGCCCAGATGCCTTTCCCTCCCTTGCACTTAACCTTGTGTCCTGTATTGCAGGAAGGGACCCCGACGTGCACTCTCTGGTGCGCACGGCACATCTGCTGGTGTATGCGGGCGCCTGCCAGAGACGAGGACTCAGCTGGCCCGGACCATCTGGTATTGCAGCCCCCACTGCTGCTCCTACCCATCCTGCCCCTGACAGCTTAGAGGATTCCTCGGAGGAATCGGGTGAAGGGATCTCCCAGGCCGGCACCAGTTTGGTGTCAGCTTCGACCTCACAATTCACCAAACCCAGAGACTCTCACATCGGTGGGTCAAGTTAGTGGTGAGGCTTCTGGGTCACTCTCTGGTGTGCACGGTACATCTGCTGATGTACATCGGGTAGTGGAGGGAACGTCTGAGACCTCTGGCACTCGGGCACCTGCCGGAGACGAGGACTCAGCTGGCCCCAGGCTACATGCCGGGCCTGTGCAATCATTTCTCGGCCAGTTGCAGCAACAGAGCCAGGGAATGCAGAAGGGGCTGACGGCCACACTGGACCAACTGCAAAGCTGTTGGGAGGAGTCCCAAAGCTTTCAGGCAGACCAGCTATTGCCTGTCTTGCGTGGTTCCCGGGCCAACACTGCAAGGGTGGCGTTTGCAGTGGAAAGTCTGGGGCAGGAAGTTCTCACCATGAGTGGTCGGGTCCAAGAGATGGCCGAGTCAGAGCAGACCACAGCGGAATCCCAGAGGGCCACGGCCAAGTCACAGTAGGCCACAGCTGAGTGCCTCAACAGGCTTCTCGAAATTCTGCGGCCCATGGCTGAGAGGCTCGAGAGCTTGCAGGAGACCTGGCGGAACAGCGCCGAGATACAGCGAGCTATGGCAGCAGCCCTTGAGAACGTGGCCCAGTCGCAGAGGGTCATGGCTGAGAGGCTGCAGAGCATGGCCCAGTCTCAGAGGGCACTTGTTGGAGTCATTAACAGGTGGCCCCTGACTTGGGTGGCCATCGCAGAGGACTTGACCACCATGGGTAGGATGCATCGTGGTCAAGTCCTGGCAGTGCCAGGTGATGCCGGAGCCTCTGGAGCTCACTGCAGAAGCACCGCCATCCCAGGGAGTGACCCAGGGGCCCACAGGAACCCCAAGGGAGGGAAAGGCATCGAGCCCATGCCTTCCACCCAGGAGTCTGCGGCTTTGGCTAGATCTTTTGACTCCCCCCTTCCTGACACCAGGGCATCTCAGGGGGAGGGGGAGGGGGATGATGAGGGTATCAAAGATACGTCCCAGACACCTGGAAGCCTAGCCAGGGCCCTTAAGGTTCATGTCCTCCAGGGGACGCTTACCAAGGTCATCACAGGCCACAGGGCGCTGTGGTGCATAGCGAGTCGTCATCACCCTCCTGCCTGCCAAAGAAACTCACTATCACAGCGTACCTAGGCCCACCACTCTGGTGTTACAAAGTTGCAGGAGATTGTAGAGTGTACGGGGGAGGGGGGAGGTGAGGAGGACGGAACCCATGTGCGGCAACACAGACTCCTACTGGCCAAGGCGAGTGTTGATCAGGGCCGCCCCCGCATGCCTGACCCTTGCTGCTGTCAGCCTTCAGCGCTGGATGGTGTTGCTCTTTGTTGACCTCCTCCTCCTCCTCTTCTCCTCCTGCTCGACCCCCTCC